>NC_143557.1:60705000-61078750 GCF_054136105.1 Typopeltis vanoorti
TTTTCCCCCGTTCCAACTAGACAGTATCAATTTTTATGTGTTTTTATGTGCTTTCCCAGAATGTTCATATTAGAATTCACTATACTATGTATATGCCTGGTTCTAATGAATGAAGTGCATATTAGATACATCTATTCTAGTGAACCCAAATGTGTTTTAGAGAATGATAAACAAACAAACAATAATATTTTCATAAGGTAAATTGCAGTTATAAAGAATTTTGTAACTAGGATCAAAACAGGTGGATTCTATGTATCTTAGGACAGTAGAAATTAGAGAACAAGATTAGTTCACTCTTTTGGTCATCATAAGAGCTATGCAAAGACTACATTTAGTAATTTGGAGGTTTACACTTAATAATGGAATGCAACAAGAACATCTCTTATCTCTGTTGCTTTTGACTGTGGTGATGAATAATGTCCCAGATATAATTAAAGACCAGACAGGAGAAATAAGAGCTGTGTTTGCAGATAATGTGTGATTTGGGCACATTCAGAAGAACAACTATGGAATACAATGCGTAACATAGGACTATGGGTTATGTATTAAAATTAAGAGAAGGGATGGCTTTAAATCATAAAGAAAATGTACAGGTTAATGGTGTCAGACTTAAATGGGTAAGAGTAATGAAAACTGTAAATATTTGAGAAGTATACTTTCTAGTGATTGATCAGGAGATATTCAAGAGAATTGCACTGGGCCAAAGCTTTTTTTTTTTTTTTTTAAATCAGTGTAAACAATTTACTTTGGGCAGTGAGGCACACTGAAGTGTAGATTTTTAATGTTAAAAATATCATTACAGACATTATTCAGAAATTTTCATCATGAAAAGTATTTTGTTATGGAAGCATCACGTTACTCTATGTGCACACAACATATAGCAAAAGGGAACTTATGGTAGAAATGTTTTTAATGCTTACCATGACACAAAAATATATTCTGAAAATTTTTAAATATACAGCAGGACACATTATGTATACCTGGTATAGATTTTTTTTTTATTGATTGACATTTGGAGATATAATGGGAATGAATTTAGATAGAACACTAATAAGAATGTGATTTCATGAAAAATGAAGGGGCGGAGAAGGCTAGGATGAACACCACAAAAAGGAGGAGAGACCAAATAAAAGAAGCTTTAGAAAAAAATAATCTTGGGCTAGAGCAGTGTTCATGACCAAGAATATGGGATGACAGAAAGAAATGGAAAGCTTTGATCTGTTTAACCTGATATTTCTGTTGGAGAAGATGTTCTTGTTGATGATGTTGAAAAATATAAAATACAGCTAAACAAACATACAAATTTATAAGTGCTTTACAGTTATTTCCTCGCATATTCATCTTGTATCTCTCTCTCTCTTTGAAGTATAAAAACTGTATTCATTCATCACTAACATCCATTCTCCTTATTCCTGCTGTATTATCGTATTGCCCTGAGTTCCACCTGCTCATCACTCACTGCACTAAGAAAGGAGTGCAGATGGAATTGAATCATCCAAAGCATCTTGATCCCCATCTTGGGATCTTATAAGTTGATCAGCAGCAACTTTACTGTTGCCCAAAATCCTTCAATATCAATTTCTGATATTGAAGGATTTTGGATAATTGAATAATTTCCAGGCTACCAGTTGTATTTTAATGGGATTATTTTCAAAAGTTTCATATTTTAATACTAATCCAACTTGCAGTCCAATTAGAGAAGTATTAAATGTAGCTTCCTTAAGTCTGGTTTTTGTTGTCAACTAGTAGTTGATACATAGGTCCATTTTTGTTATGGTGCTTAAAGTTTTTCACAAGATTTAGTTTATGCACAATGGTGACACTAAGAAGGATATGTTTTGTGCTTTTTCTCTCTCACTTTTCCTGTTATTTACAGGAAAAGTGAGACCCACCCTTTGGGGGTGGGGTGTCATATTTTCTTAACATAATGCAATGTCACTGTTCTGATGATCCATAAGTACTGTAAAATCTCAATGTAGCTTAAAAATACCAAAGCGCTTTACATCGATTTTTTACAGAGGTCAAGTCTCATGTGAATTGTTACAAAAATAATCTTGTTTGTATGTATGTATTTTTATTTAATGTAGTTAACCCTGTGGGAAGTGAATGTATTTACTGTTTTAACATCAAAAAAAGGCAATGCTTTCCCATCGGGGAACTTTGTATATAGTTATGTGTAAGAAAAGTTGTTTATTAGTTTTATATATAAGAGTTGCTTACAAGCTCTGCGCTAACACCATTAAAGTTAGTATCCAAGAGTGCTGCTAGGTTTAGAGAAGTTTCCGCAGCCCAAAAGGACAAGAGAAGTATCAAAGAGGTCTGCTAGATTTAGACAAGTTCCGCGCCTGGCAAAATACGATAAAAAAAATGCACAGAGGAGAACAAAGAGCAAGTCAACTTAAAGGAAGATGAAAGAGTCATGCCGAATTCTTCAGAGTTTATTACCCTTAGTGCAAGGTCCCGAGATCAGAGAATAAAAGGGGACTGAGCTGAGCATAAGGGGCTTCCAGGTCACCAGAGAAAGAGAGAGGGAACAGATTCGGAAGTCCATAAGAGAGTCAGTTGGTGGCAATTAAGGTCATTGGAGGCAGCAATTAGACTATTGGAAACAGCAGATAGAAAAGCCAGTCGTCCAGGCCTTATGGCGAGCCTAAGCATAGGAAATAAGGTGATGTAAATTACCCGAAGAAACTTCGCTCGGAAGATTTTCTTTTTTTTTTTGCCATGGGAGAAGGTCGCAGTCCACAGCCCATTATTTTCGCAATGAGATACTGCTGAATGCCAGACATTCCTGAAGGAAACTCGAGATCTGAGATGAAAGAAATGCCATACGACTGTAGTAAAAGACTTTTAACTGAATGTGTGATGCAGAGTCTTTTGTAAGCTCAAACTTTTTGTATATTCCCTCTCATAGTACGTTGTAGACTTTTAAGAGATTGTTCAATAGTAATAAGAAGTGTCTTTAAGAGAATCAATTGGCATGTTGGAAGTTGATATACGTGGGCTGTTCAATAAGTAATAAGACTAATTTTATTGTTGCGAAACCACTCATCACAATATTAATTTCTGTGGAATAAAGAAATGTTGCTGTCTGTATTAACAAAAGAGGTTGATAGATGGCGTATACGGGCTGATGTGCCAGAGTGTCATGTGACTAAACGCAGGCTTGTTTCGGTGTGCTATGAGCCGCGACCAGTCTTCAAAATGGAAGCGTCCTTGGAACAGCGTTATGCAATTAAATTTTGTGTGCGTTTGCAAAAATCGGCATCGGACACTTTTAACATGATACGCGAAGCTTTCCATGATGAAGCAATGTCGAGGGCAAGTGTTTTTCGCTGGCATAAAATTTTTAAGGAAGGAAGGCAAAATGTGGAAGATCTTGAACATGAGGGAAGACCTTCAACGTCCATCACAGAGACAATGATCAACACAGCAATGATTATCATCAAGCACGTCAAAAGGAAGCGTCCATTGCTGAAGAATGGCTTCTTATTGCACCACGATAATGCAAGGCCACATATTGCTGGTTGTGTAGTGGACGTTTTGCAGAAGAACAACACAGATATCCTACCACACCCTCCATACAGTCCTGATCTCGCACGGTGCGATTTCTGGCTGTTTCCTCAGCTCAAGAAACCACTAAGAGGCCGCCATTTCGAAAGCAACAAAGCATGTGTAAAAGCTGCAGAGGCGGTTTTAAAAGAACTCTCAAAAAACGGACTTTCATATGTGTTTAAGAAGTGGACGCAATGTTGGGACAAATGCATCGCGTCTCATGGTAGTTACTTCGAAAAAGATATGTAAATGATGACGATTAAAGGTAATCTGTTTTCTGTATAAATATAGTCTTATTACTTATTGAACAGCCTACGTAAAATTTATAAAATTAACTTAACAGAGAGTTAGCTAACCTCTTTGCGAGTATACTAGAAGTTTAATAAGTTGGAATTGTAAGCAGAGAATACATAAGTTTTTGAGTTAAAGAGATTATTTAATGTTGAAGTAAAAGGGTTCTAATTTCATGCTAAAGATTTTATAAATGGATAGAGAAAGCAATCTATTGTTTAATTCATGTATTATATGTAAATAAACGTGTTTTAATTATCTGTTAAAAGAGTGCTGCCTGATCCTTTATTTTACAACTGCACTGTTCCTAAATAAATCTAACTTGTGAGCGGGAAACAACTAAGGCATTAAAAGCACAGTTTTATTACTTAAGAACCATGACTGTTTATATAAACTTTGTTGATGGAATTTATGCTAGTAAGAGAGAGAGAGATCTACCGGAAGTTTTATTGAGTTTTATGCCAAACATATGATATACTGATGGTGCAGCCTGACAAATAAATTTTTCAGTGTTCATAGGCATACAACTAATAAATACGAAAGGTGGATAAACAATAGTAAGATAGAGGAAGTAGAGTAAGAAAGAAAATTATATATAAAAATAATAATAACAGTAGCAATAAATAACGTTTACAGTACAACAAAGTGGCAAATGCAAATAGTTTCACTCAATGAACTTTATCATATTTGCACAAGTCTCTTTTTTCATACTCTTACTGACTCTATGAGTGTACAGAAGGCTTTCTGTTAAGGTTATGCAACTAAACTCTTTCAAGTTTGTTTTCAAAATAGTCCACAACTAAGCATTTACATTATGGGATTGCGAATATCATTTATTTTTCTAAAAGGACAAGCTATGTCACAGAAGTAACATGTCTCAAAGCATGACGTATGAATTTTGTTTTCAAAAATTTCATTCCTAGAGTTAATAATTTTCCCTGCTGAGGGTGAGACTCAAATTTAGACTGGTATATGGATTAATTCAAATTTCTGACAGGATTGTTTACTTCATTCTGTTCAACCAGATGATATTTGTTCACAACTTAATGAATTCTTTTATCTGAAAATTGTGATTTCATATTCACACCCAAAGCAGCAAGTTCATCATTTATCAGTACCATAATACCTTGCAGTGATGCAGAGGTGGAGCTCGGAGATCAAAAGAGGAAAGGTATTATGATAGATTCGAAGTTTGAGTATAAATATCAAATGTCTGTTTTTCTTAGAAAACCAAGAGATAGTCTAAAAAAGTAATTATCTGTTACATGATCTTTTGGTTCTCTCCAAATAATTAAAACTGGGCTGTTCTCTGAATCCAACAGATCAAATTAACTTCACTATACATGCAATAAAAATGACAAGCCCAATTTTTATCTTGTGCCTCTATTTCACATCCAGTATAATGACTGTGTAGTATACACACCTCAAAAAAAAGTGATTATATACTGCTTTTAAATGAATCCCACATGTAGGATTCATTTTAACAAAAGAATAACTTTTGTTAAAATTTCAAACTAATGCTACAAAAGGAGAAATTAAATGAAGATAATTTAAAACTTTAGCATTACTGCTGACTAATGAGGTCGAGCCTGTGTAGTTTAGTGGAAGTCAGGTGTGCACCTACGGAGCTAGGCCGCCTGAAGAATGGTGACCAAAGTTCAATTTTAGTTGACTAGAGGAACTTTTTTTTTGTCTTGCAGTTGGTATTATTCCTAAGAAGAGGAAAGATAGCAAAATAGTACTACTCCACAAGCATGATACTAGGACAGAAGTTTCCAATTATAGAACAGTCTGTATAACTGCATTTGTGGTCGAGGTGTCAGAGAGATTGGTTAGGAATAGAATACAGGATTGGATTGATGGACATAACATTCCTTATGATGGCCAGTATGGATTTGTAAAGGGTAGGTATTGTTTTAGCAATTTACTTGCATTTTATGATAGAGTAATAAGTGTGATAGACAAGGAGAATCATAGACAGTGATATTCTTGGATTTTGCAAAAGCATTTGATAAATTATGGGAATAGACAGCATATTGGTTAGATGGATCGGAGATTGCTGTCTGAATGATACTAGCAGATTGTGTGTGAAAGAACAGTGTCTCAAAAAAAGGGGTAACCAGTGTTGTTCCCCAGGGTTCTTCTTGGGCTCCTACTGTTTAACTTGTTTGCAAACGATATATCATGTGGACTGACTGGGGATTCAGTTTTTTGCTGATGATGCAGGAAAAGTTGGGAAGAATTACAAGTAGCTCACATTTTGGAGCGCAGAAATATAAGGATGCATACTATATTGACGGTGCCATACTGCAGAAAGTGAATGATATTTAAGATTTGGGAGTGATGGTTGACAGTAGACTGAAGTTTAGAGAGCATATTGCTAGTGTTGCAAAGGCTGCACATCATAGTACTACTATGATAAGAAGTACTCTAACATGTGAGGGATAAGGAAGTGGTTGTGCCACTGTATAAGGCACTGTTCAGACCACACTTGGACTATTGTGCTCAAATCTGGTCACCTGGTTTTCAGCGTGATGTAGAAACATTAGAGAGGGTCCAGAGATGAGTGACTAAGACAATATCGGGACTTTGGAATGCTGGCTATAGAGAGAAGGTGAAGATATGTGGATTGCAGAGTTTAGTGGGTAGGAGGAAATGAAGTGATATGACAGAGACATTTAAGTTAGTGAGAGGATTTTATTGGATTAATCCAGATGAGATTATAAAAAGAGTAGAAGGCGAGAGGGGAAACCCAAGGTCATCCCTGGAAGTCATGTAAGAGTGTGGTGAAGAGGGTTGTGAGGAGCAGATTTTTTACATGGAGAATTGTCAGTGAATGGAATGCATTATTATCAGAATGTGTTTTTAATGCAAGGAGTGTTAAGGATTTTAAGAATTGGTATGATAAATATGTTGTTCAGTTGAACGAACCTTCCACGATGAGTCTGCTGACTCCATGGAGGATGCAATAATAATAATTATAATAAAACATGACAGAATATTCCCAAAATGTAAGAATACATTTTGGGAATATTCTATCATGATTGGGAATATTCTGTCAAGAGCATATATATCTGTAAAAATCCTTACACAATGTATTTTTTTAGACTGATTGCAGGTTGAGTGCCTCAAAATACAGGTGCATATGCATTGGTATGCTAATTTAAGCATCTTGTAATATATAATACATCAAAATCTATAGTTTTGGAAATGTTTATTTTTCTGCAATACAAAAAGAACATTTTTCCTCAGACAGTAAGAAAATCACACAGCATCTTATCATTTACTAACAGTATAGTATTCATCCTATACCACAAACTAGTCATGTCTGTAATGGATCAAACAAATGTTGAGCTAGCAAATGTCAATTAGTTCATCATTCATTTGATCAATTTCAGAGATGACTGGTTTATAGAATGACTCAAATACTATGTTGGTAATGAATGGCTAAATATGCTTACTTTAACCAGCTGGCTGGGAGGCCAAATCTGAACAGGTTCTACTTCATGAGGCGTCTGAGTCTGTATACCATAAGTAGCCATCATAGCTTGAAGTCGCATGCTTTCAGCAATTAATACTACCTGGACCACAAGATCACTGGCAGTACCCTAGAAAAAAAAAATAATAACAATAATAATAATTATGTATAATTATTATACATAATAATTATTATAATATTAATAATAATAATTATATATAAATGGGCTAATAATCTGTTTCTGATACCATTATTTTATTATTATTTCCCAAGACCTCATGGAGTCAAAGACTCATCTGGGAGATGAGTCTTTTTTTAATTTATATTAAATTAAAAATAATGTGTCCACATCAGTAATTAGCTGTTTAAGGAGTATTAGCCAACAGGATGAGAAATGATTGCAGAAGAACACTGTTAGATGAAAATAGAGTGACCAATGCATATGATGTAGTGGACTTGTTTATTGAACACGTCATTGGGATATTTCATCCTGGAAAAGTAGGCTTTATTACTAGAGGGATGGGAAGGATTCAAAGCTTAGAAGTGCATGAAGAGAATGTGTTTCAAATGCTAAGAACTCTGGATGTCAATAAGGCAATGGATGAGAGATGATGGAATTTTGCCATGTGTTTTAAGAGAATGTGCTAAAGAATTGATAGCTCCATTGAACCAGTTTCCAACAGAAGTATGGCTATGGGAAAGTTATACCCAAGGAATGGATGAGTAAGACAGGGCCATTGCATAAGGATGGTGGTAGAATGGAGGTGTCAAACTATAGACCATTATGTATTTCTTCTGAAGTTGTTAAGATTATAGAGAAATTTGCGAGAGATAAAATGTACAGCATTGGGCAGATAACGGGGGAATATTATCTGTGAAGGTCAACATGATTTGGATTTGTTAAGGAGTGCTTTTGTTTTAGTGATCTGCTTACCTTTTATAAGTAACAAGAACTGTTGACAAGGAAAAGGCATAAGAACTGCTTCTTTTTTTTTTACCTTTAAAAAGGCATTTGAGAGGGTGCCACAAGATAAGGTGATATTCAAGTTGCCACATATGAGTTTAGATATTAGGTTAGTGAACTGATTGGAAATTGTTTGTGTGATAGACATAAGAAAAATGAATATGAGAGAGAGCAGTGTCAAAGTAGTAAAAGGTCACAAGTATGTTATCACAGGGCTCAGTAGTGGGGTATCTACCGTTTAACTTTTATGTCAATAAGCAGACTGCAAGGGGAAATTCAGTTGTTTGCTGATGATATGAAGCTGGAAAGGGTTATTAGCAATAGTGTTGAAATGTGGTGGTCCTTCAGAAGGATTTGAATAAGCTGGACAGATTGGAAATGAATCGGGATGTCAGTTTAATACAACTAAATGTAAGTTCTTGAAATTTAAGATCTACCAACGGAAGGCTGATTCTGTTGGTGGAATTTTCAATTTCAATTCTTTTTCAGTATTGAGAGGATTGCTGTAATATAAAAAGACATTGACCAGCAGAGATAGAAGAGTGCTTGCAACATTGTATAAATCCCTGATCACATCACATCTGGATAACTGTGATCAGATCTGATCACTGGTATTTGAAGGACATAAATTAACCTTGGATAGGGTGAAGAGGCAGATAACAAAAATGATATCATGACAATAATAACATTTTTATTATCTGACTTTGGCAACAGAAGACAGTGATATGACTGAAATGTTTAAATTGTTCAGAAGCAGTTATTGGAATGACACTGGGGAAATATTTTGCCTGGTAGAACAAGAGGATGGAGCAAGGAAAAGAGGCCCTCTCTGGAAGATGTGAATGGAAGTGGTGAGGCTTTTTTTGCATGTAAGATGGATGGACCATGGCATGCAGGACTGATAGGGTGGTTACAGCAGCATGAATGGTGAATGAATTTAAGGAGTGGTATGACAGATTTTTGTGTTGTCTGACAAGAATTGATACAGATTCTAAGCAATAATAAATATAATAATAATTACGTGCAGTTTAAACTGTTTACATTTTATAAAAAAGGCATTTTTGATTTTTTTTTTATTCTTTACCATGAATTTATTGTTTACTATTTACTTCTTGACCTTATTGGGGTCTGACATTAGCAAGTTGTTCTGTAATATATCTGGATAGGTTTATTGTGTATGTGGATCAACTCAATATGCTGATGTTGATACTGTTATACTTTGGATGAAAAATCTTCTGTAGTATTATACATTCTTTTTTTTATAAATTTTAAGATGATGCCATTCATATTTTGTCTGGTCATAATTCACTGACTCAATCAAACTTATCATAATGTATGAGGTACAAACCACTGCTGTCTGCAGTTATTATTATTACTATTATAACCCTCTGGTTGGTGACAGTTATCATGCTGTCGTGATGTGGGAATTAGCTAAGTGGATGGATACCATTTATTATTATTATTACTACGGGCAACTCCAAAGAGTCCTTAGACTCATTGAGGGAGGCCCTGAACATCATGTCCATCACAACTATTCGACATTCACACAGTATCAATCATACTTTGCCTTGAACTCATTCACAGTCATAGCACCCACAACAGACTCTGGCAGCTTATTCCACGCATTTATCACTCTAAAAGTAAAAAACCTAACTCTAATACCCTTACTAACCACACTCTTGCCCAGCTTCCATGGATGGCCCTAGTCCTCCCACCCACCAGTCCTGTTCTCAAAAATATCCTCTGAATTAATCTTATAGAAACCATTCTGTAATTTGAATGTCTCAATCATATCCCCCCCCCCCCTTTTCTGTCTATCAACCAATTTCTGCAACCCACAAATCTTCAACCTGTTCTCATAAGATTCATTCTGTAGACCAGTTATCATTTTGGTCCCTCACCTCTGGATCCTCTCCACCTCCTTCCCATCTAGAAGAAACTCAGACGACCAGATCTGGTCACAGTAGTCGAGATGGGGTCTTATCAAGGCTCGATACAGAGGAACAATAACTTGCTTGTCTCTGCTCGTCAATGTATTCTTCAGCAACCAAGTGATTCGATGAGCTGATTTAGCCACTTTTGCAATGTGCCCCCCCCCCCCCAAACTTCAACTCCCTATCCACCAACACTCCCAAATCCCTGGCCTCATCAATCTCCTGGAGTACAGTTCCACCAATGTGGTATACTGCTGCTAATCTTTTCACCCTAAAATGCATAACCTTACATTTTGCCACATTAAATTGACATCCATTCTTCTTAGCCCAGTTCTCCAATCTATCCAAATCATCCTGCAAAATTTTGATATCATCTGCATTCACTATTGCCCTACCCAACTTTGCATCATCAGCAAACAAATGAACCGTTCCTCTCAGATCCTTTCCTATATCGTTAACGAACAAATTAAATAGTAGTGGTCCAAGAACAGAACCTTGCTGCACACCACTAGTCACAGGCCGTCTTTTGGACTCTACTCCTGAGTAAACTACTCTCTGATATCTCTCCATCAACCACCTCCATCCATCTCACCAACCCTATATCCATCCCCATATGTTGCAGTTTACGGATTAGAATTCCATGTGGTATCGTGTCAAAGGCCTTAGCCAGGTCTAGTTCAGCCGTCACCGCGTTATAAAACTTGAGCAAGTTACTGAGGCATGATCTACCCTTCACAAAACCATGCTGTCCCCCATACAGTATCTCATTTTCATCAATCCATTCCTGTAATTTTCTCTTGACTACTTTCTCCAAGACCTTGACAACGACTCCTGATATGCTGATCAGTCGGTAATTTGCAACAGCAGTCTTGGATCCTCCTTTATGCAGTGGAACTATTTTCCCCTCTTTCCAACGCTTCGGGGCTAAACTAGACCCGAGACTCAGATTGAACAATATGGTCAAGGGCACTGACAATTCTTTAGCAGCTTCACATAAGACCCGTGCTGGTATACCACCCAATCCCACAGATGTATTCACATTAAGGTTTTGTAATAGACTATTCACCTCCACTTCATTCACCACAATTCCCATATAAACTGATGGTTCCTTCATTCCTTCAATGTCACCACCTGGATGATATACTCTTGCAAAGTGTTCACTCAGTAATTCCACTATATCAACTGATTCAGTGACCACCCTACCATCGGCATTTCTTAAAATCATTCTGCCATATACAGTTTTTCTCTTACTTGCAGCATATTGAAAAAATTGTTTGGGATTCTCTTTAGCTTGCATGGTTAATTTCCTTTCATAATCCCCTTTTGCTTTTCTTACCACACTCGTTACCCTTCTG
The DNA here is from genome assembly GCF_054136105.1 of Typopeltis vanoorti. Taxonomy (NCBI): domain Eukaryota; kingdom Metazoa; phylum Arthropoda; class Arachnida; order Uropygi; family Thelyphonidae; genus Typopeltis; species Typopeltis vanoorti. The sequence continues at coordinate 60,716,578 of NC_143557.1, forward strand.
GCCTGTGCTTTATACCATTTGTGTGCTTGCAGGTCACCTTTCTCCTTAAATTCCCTCCACAGTTGTTTCTTTTTTTGCAGCTCAAGCTTAATGGTGTTATTCATCCATTTAACCCCTACTTGATTTACTATTCAGACTCTAGGTATAGAGTCAGCCATTACCTCCTGTAAACGCTCCTTGACCACTTCCCAAGCACTTTCGACATCCAGACCTGGCAGTTTTACATGCCATGGCACTGAACCAAGCAATCTCCTAAGCTTGTCATACTTACCAGCACGTTAATTCCACATGTACCCTGTCTTAATCAAAAATTTCAGACATTTAGCCACCTCCCAAGTCAGGACCTTATGATCACTTTCACCAATTGTGAAAGGTGAAAGTGATCATGGTGGCAACATGGTCATATTCATTACAGTCAAATTCTCAGATGCTATTACTAGGTCAAGCACTCTCGAAAGGTTAGATGCTGAACTTCAAAATAGGAAATTGAGACCAACTAAGGAGAATACTAGGTTCAATCCTAGGGTATTGGCTGCTAGATGAGAAGGATATCAGACAGTATTTAAATAAATACGTCAATGATGCAATACTGGAATGTGTTCCTGGAGTTTGAAGAATAAACATGGTGGGAGTAAAATGGATGTGCAATCTCATTAAGCAAGAGATTCTTAAGAATGAGGATAATGTGGAAGGAATATCATATGCATTAAGGATGATGTCAGCCAAGAAAATTATAAGGCCAGAAGGGTTACAACTATTGTACAAAAAACTAAGTGTGACTGCAAAAAGAATATTGACTTTGCAAGCTGAAACAACAAAAAAGGAATTCTATCATGCAAATGATAGAATTCTATGATGCAAATAAAAGAAAGAATGAATTTGAAAGAATAACTCTCATCAATGGGGATGGTGCATGGATGACAGATGCAGAAGAGATCATTTTGTGTCTATTTGGCTAAGAGCTATCAACTTGTGTATCCAACCTTGAGCTCATCACTACCTCTACCTAGGTAGAAGAAAGTCAGGTGTATGAGGAGGAGGTACTAGAGCTATTACACAATGTGAATATGGCAATAGATACAGATGGAATATCAGCATGGATGCTAAAAGAGTGTTTGAATGAACTAGCCTTTGACTTGGCCAAAACGTATGATAATCCCATTGCACAAGAATGATGCAAAGACTAATATATCTAACTATTGATCTATCAGTATCTCTGGAGTAGGAGTAGTAGTGAAGATTTTGGAAAAGTTGGTAAGACATAGCATACAGAAATAGGTTGACAGAGAATCTATACTTTGCAATGAACAGCATGGGTTTACTAAGGGAAAGTCATGTTTGAGTAACTTGCTCACATTATATAATAATGTCACAGTTGAGTTAGACAAGAAAAATGCATACACCATGATACTTTTAGACTTAAAAAAAGCTTTCAACAGGATTTAGCATAAGTTGAAGGATATGGGAGTGGATTATAAATTATAGTTTGGATAAGGGATAGCCGAGTGACCAATATCAAAAAGTGGTGGGGGGTCTACAAGATTTAAGTTCACCAGTGGTAAACCCTGAAGATCAGTCTCATTGGTCCACTGTTATCCAATCATTACATTAACAGTATTGGGAAGGATTTCACAGATAACATACAGCTATTTGCTGATGATGCAAAGATAGCCAGAGTAATAAGGAATGCAACTGACATGTGTACTTGCAGAATGATTTAAATAAGCGTAGGCATGTGATAACAACTGTCAATTCACTGTTAGTAAATGTAAAGTTATACATTTGTTGTAATGAGATATTCAGTGACATATTATATTGGCTGGATTATAATAGAAGAAACTTACCAGGCCAGGGATTTTGCAGGGGTCATATAGCAAAAATTACGAATGTAACTCAGAGGATAATTGCATTGCTGAAACGAATTCTGACATGTAAGAATAAGGACATCATTTTGTCTCTTCACAAGGCTTTGATATGATCTCATGTGAACTATTGGGCATAGATCTGGTCTTCTGGTTTCTGATGTGACTCAGATACAGTGGAGAGGATGCAAAGGAAAGTGTTGATGCAAAGGAAAGATGATATTAGAATTATGGAATGTAGATCACGAGGAGAGACTGAAAATTTGTGGACAAACAAATAGGAGAAAGAGGAGTGATATGAGAGACCATCTACAAACTTTTGAAAGGATCAAACAGGATAACAGTAGAAAGAAATTTTCATTTTATGGAGGGTGGGGAAAGGACAAGAGAGCATTCATGGAAGTTGAGAATGAGTGCAACCAAGAAAGGGGAATGAGAGCTAGATTTTTCTCCCATGTGGTGCATTTAATGGAATGGCTTGCCTTTGGAGGTGGTGAGTGCAGATAGTGTGAATGAATTCAAGAGAAGGTATGACATGACATACTATATTTTTTTAATGATAACTTCACACATGTGAAGATGATTCAAAGATGACAAGAACAGTGTATTTGATAAATACCAGGTGGTAAGAAAGATGACAATTTCTGGGATGGTTTGAAGGTGGGTACTCTTCGCATATATAATTTGTACACCACCTTCAAACCAGCACAGAAGTTGTCATCTTTCTTAACATCTATCAAAGATACATTATCAACTTTATCCTTGCCTGGTGATTACCCAATACTCTATTCTTGTCATCTTTGCTACTTTGAAAAGACTGGCCATTCTGCTACTATTAGAATTGAAGAACATCAAGTTTATATAAGGTGTTTGGATTCTGAAAGTTCGGTCCTTGCTTCTCATGCCATCGACACTAGACACAGAGTTCACTGGAACCGTACCAAGATGCTACACTACAGTAGGTTCAAATTTGATCATCTATTTTTGGAATTATGTGAAGCCCTATGCTACCATCCTAATCTTAATCAGATGGACTGTATACCTATTTCTACGTTTTGGGAAATGATTGCCATTAACTGTTTATGATTGTTTATATTTTTATTTATTTATTTATTTTTAATTAATTAAATATACACTTATTCCCACGTCCAAGCTCTAATAGTGTTTCCTCCTACAAGACAGCTGTGGCCAAAATGTGATATTACATGAATGCTGTATGACTTGTTCTTGGATTTAGAATTTAAATATTGTTACTAGTTTTTCTGTCTTCTCCCTGAAAGAAGTTCATAACACACTGAGCAAAATATGTAGGAATAATAAATTATATTTAGTTTTCTCTTAAATGCGTGAAGCCATTATTCAAGAAATATAGTATGTCAAACATGCACGTATCAATTAGCATGTTCAAGCCAGGCAGTGTCTGTGTGAAAATCACAGATGGGAACTAACTTTGGTGTATGTATGCTGCTTCCCCATTAAGTGGTCGCATTTTCACAAAACTCAATTTTAACTTCCAGTATCTCCTTACTGAGCACTTCCAATTCCTCATGCAGAAGATGAAGGTCATTTTCATGAACTCCTGCCGAAGTTCTTCTGCTACGGTCCCAGTGTCAGCTTCCATTCCTAAACACTCCAGCCTATCCTGACACTTCTCACATACGTCGACATTTTCGTTCTTCTCATTTAGTCAGACCGACCACAGATCCTTCGCATTCTTCGGCGCATACATGTAGCAGTTTCCGCAACGCATCCATTGCGAAAAAACTAACGCTGAGCCAGCCTTTTGTGTAGAAGTCCTGGGCGTCGCTGACATACGTTTCTTGTTGGATGCCATCTTTACACGTTGAAGTAGTGAAACAAACGGCAGCGAAAACACAATATATACAACACAGTTCCAAACAATAACACTACTGAAGGACACTTGTATCTAACCGATGCACAACTGCAGCACAATTTGAGACAAAAAGCCACACTATATTTAAATTTAAAAACACGTTTTCTAGCCTAACTAGACATGACTGCCACATTCACCAAGGAATAGCGCCACTTTTAATTGACAGGAAGTTAACAAAAATTGTAAATACAACTCATGTACACGTAAATACAATGCTTAAACGAACCTTGACGTGTAAGGTTCGTTTAAGCATTAAAATAAGGAAGTAATTTTGCCTCTTTACAAGGCCTTGATAAGACCTCACTTGGACTATTACGTGCAAGTCTAGTCTGTGGTGATTCAGTTTCTGCATTCAGCTTTGAAATATTGCTGGATCCAATATCCAGTTGATTTTTATAAAGAATATGTATATATATATATATATAACTTGAAATCAGTTTGAATTACATTTGAGATATTCAACATCACTCAGATATTTCATAAATGCTAATTTAAAAATAAAATTCTACCAAAAAAGTTGCAACTAACATGTCATATAAGCTTAGTCTAACATGTCATATAGGACTATAGAGATTACTTTAGCTGAAGTAACTAGAACAGGATTATGTATGGGTGAGTCTTTGGCGAATGATGCAGTAATAAATAGTATGGGAGTGATTGGGAGTCAACAAAATAAAACCACAAGAGGTCTAGAAGAAACGAGATGTCGTGAGAGTGGGGTGGGGGAAGTAAGTAAAAGAGCGTTGAGTAATGAAACTGGGAGATTCATGCTGAATAGCGTAGAAAATGAGTCCATGAGTGACACTTGTGTGGACTTGAATGAAGTTAAGAGTGGTAAGATATATGGTGATTCTATGACTAAGTGTATGGAAAGTGGTATGCATGAGGAGTGCTTGGCTGGTGGGACAATAGAAAGAGGGGCTTTAGCAATAAAGAGAGGGCATGAAGCAGACAAGATGATAGTTATGGTGGGTACAAATGACCTGTGGTGGTGGTATAAATCAGGTACCAAAAGATTTAAGAACATTGTTAGATATTGTGAAGAGGAAAAGTGTCAATGGGAGGATAGCGCATGTGTGTGCTGCCTCTTTTTGACAATTACGAGTTAAGTGGATGAGCGATAATAATGAATGATATGATTGCAAGAATGTGCAAAAAAAGAGGTCTGGAATTTGTTGATGTTTGGAGTGTGTTTGAAGGAAAAAGACAGTTGTATGCTAGAGATGGACTGCATCTGAACATGGAAGGACATAAGTGATTGAAGAAGTTACTGTTTTCTGAACAAGTTGAAGTAATTGGGCAGGGAAACTAATATTGAAAAGATTGAGTGTAAGAGAGAGAAACTTTAGCACTGATTGTATATTTATTGATCCTTATTTGCAGAATAAATTGCAGAAGAGACGGGATAAAAATCGGCAAGGGACTACTGAAATTAGTGACTTATATATGAGTTCTAAAGCCGGTACAAGATCTAGAGGGAATCTGCAATTTTTGTATACCAATGCATTTGAAATAAGAGAGAGAGAAGAATTTTTGACATTAGTCAGTGCAATCTCACCAAAAGTTGTAGGCATTAGTGAAACTTGGCTGTCAGCAGAAGATGTGGTCACTGGAATTGAATGTGATGGGTACAGTATTTTCAGGGAGGATAGAGAAGATAGAACAGGGGGAGGAGTACTGTTGATGATAGCTGATGTGTTGCAGCCAAAGAAAGTAGTATATCAAGATGATAGACATGTGAATGAGAGTTCATTTGAGGCGGTCTGGTGTGAAATAGTGACCAATGCAACCAAATATACAGTTGGATGCTGCTACAGATGGAGATATTGAATTTATGCATCAGCAAATTAATGCAATGACTGCAGGTTCAGTGATTATTATGGGGGATTTTAATTATGGTGATATCAATTGGAAGGAGGGAATATCACGTAGCAAAAAGGAAATGGAGTTCATACATCTACGAGATAATTACTTGAAACAGCACATAACTGAAGGGACACATGGTGTGAGAGTGTTGGACCTGGTTATTGGTTCAGAGGATATATGCATAAGTAAGGTGTCCTCGTTACCTCCAATTAGTGAAAGCAATCATGTGGTATTGACTTGAGAGATTGCAAAATCTGTGGATTTTTCTGTTAAGAAGGGGTATATACAGAACTACAGGTCAGGCAATTATAACAAGCTTCGGAGTGAGCTTGCAGCCATCCCATGGCAGAACATATTGGGGGAAAGATGTTAGCAGTGCATGGGATAAAATCAGCAGGTATCTGAGGAAAGCAATATCAGATTGTGTCCCCATGGTCAGGAGGTCCAACAAGGCAGGCGTTAGATGGATGAGCAGTAGTATCAAGCTTGATCTGCAAAAAATGAAAATGTTATGGAGAATTTACAAGGAGAAAGGTGATCAGTACACCCATGAGCAGTACAAGGCTCAAGCTAGGAAGGTTACCAGCATAGTAAGAAAAGCTAAATCAGATTATGAGAAGACCTTAGCCAATGAGATCAAGTGTAATCCCAAAGAGTTCTTCTGCTATGTGGCAGTAAAAGGAAGAATGACTTCGGAAGGATAACTTTAGTGGGTGCTGATGGTATTGAGGTGACAAAATTAGATGTAATAGTCGAGTTACTGAGTGATCACTTTTCAAAAGTCTATCACCCAAGTGAGGATATCTCTGTACCTGTAGCAATAACTAATGTGAGAATTGAAGCTAAGAAATCAGAGGTATTTAATATATTGCAAAATTTAAATGCAAACACAGGTGTAGGCTTAGATGGAATATCAGCTTGGGTGTTGCGTGAATGTGCAAATGAATTGTCAACCCCTCTTACTTGGATATTTAATTTACGTTTGAACTCTGGTATGGTCCCTAGGGAGTGGAAGTTAGGCAAAGTGGTTCCTTTGCAAAAGGGTGGCTCTAAAACTGCGGTAGTTAATAACAGACCAATCACCATCTCAGGAGTAGTGGTAAAAGTATTGGAAAAGTTGGTTAAAGACAAAATTCAAGAATGGGTGGATTAGGATATGATACTCTATGGAGGCCAACATGGTTTTGTTAAAGGCAGATCCTGCCTTAGCAATCTATTAACTTTTCATAATAGAATGACATCTGAGTTGGACAAAGGAACTGGCTACACAGTGGTACTTCTGGATTTTGCTAAGGCTTTTGACAGGATACCCCATGGAGCACTGTTACTCAAATTGGAGCAGATGGGAATGGATACTAAATTGGTGATATGGATAGGAGAATGGCTCAGGGAGAGATACCAGAAGGTAGTGTATGGAGGAGCAGAGTCCAGGATGAGGCAGGTGACCAGTGGTGTGCCTCAGGGCTCTGTGCTTGGGCCATTGTTGTTTAATTTTTATAAAAATGATATAGGAAATGGCTTAAAGGGAGATATTCAGCTGTTTGCTGATGATGCAAAGTTGGGTAGCGCAATAAAAAATCAAGCTGATGTTGAAAGTTTGCAGGATGATTTAAATAAGCTGGTAGAATGGTCAAAAGGTAATGGATGTCAGTTCAATGTGGAAAAGTGTAAAGTTATGCATTTTGGGATTAAAATATTACCAGCTGTGTACTACATTGATGGAACAGTACTCCAAGAGATTGATGAGGCTAGGAACTTAGGGTGTTGGTAGATAGGGAGATGAAGTTCAGGGGACACATTGCTGAGGTGCCCATGATTGCACATAGGATTACTTGGTTGTTGAGGAACACACATTGACATCCAGAGATAAAGAGGTTATTATTCCCCTTTATAAAGCGTTGATACTTCCACATTTGGATTACTGTGCTCAGGTCTGGTCACCTAGATTCCTTGGAGATGAGGAGGCTGTGGAGAGGGTTCAGAGAAGAGTGACTAAGTTGGTGAGTGATGTAAAAAATGCTCCCTACATTGATAGATTGAGAGCTTGTGGATTGCAGAGGTTGGTTGATAGGTAGAGAAGAGGGGATATGATAGAAACATTTAAATTACTGAAAGGTTTTTATAGGATTGATGCAGGAGAAATGTTTCAGCTGTGTGATAGTGATGGAAGATGGAAGAACAAGAGATCATCCCTGGAAATTAAAGAAGAGTGTTACAAGTGTGTCAGAACAAGGTTTTTTGCCTGGAGGGTGGTGAATGAGTGGAATTCATTGCCTGACTTAGTTATGAGCTCTTCATCTGTAAATGAATTCAAGAAGAGATATGACAGATATTGTTTTGCTAGTTTGGGTCTCCCATGATGAGTCTACTGACTCCATGGAGATACCCATAATAATAATAATAAATAATAATAAAACTCCAAGATCCCTAGCCTCATCAGTTTCCTCAAGCATAATCCCACCAATATAATATAGCACTGGATATCTAATCACACCAAAGCATTTGTGCTATCATTCCATGAGTTCCTATTACAGAATTCTTATTTAGTTTGTGCAACAGTTCTAGTACTTCCTCCTCATCCACATGAGTTTCCTAATACAGTGAAGAGGTAGCAGTGAGGTCAATGTTGCATACCAGGTTGACATCTTTAACAAAATGGCTGCTGATTGGTTCAACAATTATTAGTTACATTTATGTATTAGTGACATCAGTCATCTGCATAACATCTACATTCAGTAGAGTTATTCTTTCAAATTCACCTTTCTTTTGACTTGCAGAGCCAGTTTCTTTTCATAATCAGACGTTTAACTTTCCATACAACACTTTTGTGACTCTTCTGGCCTGCTGCTTATAAATATCATAAGTGACATCATCCTTATACATATGATATTCTATCCATATCAACCTTATCTTACAAATCTCTTGCTTAATTAGATTATACATTCATTTCACTCTTACTCTTTTTATTTTTCAAACTTTAGGGACACATTCTGATATTGCATCATTTAAGTATTTTTTAAACACATTCCACACCCTGTTATTATCCTTCCAATCCAATAACTGATACCATGGCACAGAACCCATCATACCCCTCAGGTGGTCATAATTTCCTGATTTGTAGTTTAGCATGTAACTTTTTCTGAATGAACCATTCATAAACTTAGCCACTTCTCAAGTGAGTACCACATGATCACTGTCACCAACTCGAGGCAAAATAGTTATGTCTTTAACTGAAACCTCTATGACACTATAATCAGATCTAACACTCTTTGACCACGAGTTTCTTCTGTCATAAGCTACCTGAGGAAGTTGTCTTGCAACAGTTAAATAAATTCATTATCATTCTTGTCATACGATTTCACAGCTGCTCAATCAATGTTCAGATAATTAAAGTCCCTCATTATGATTACTCTTTTTTGCACCCATCGTATTTATTTGTTGATGCATTTCTTCCCACTGTGTATCTGATCTTGTTAGACTCCAGTTCACACCAGGTGGCTTCAAAACTCGCTACAACATGAAAAACTATTAATAGTATTGCGATCATAGGTCTCAACTCTAACAGATTCAAGACATTAGCAGCACCCCCCCCTCCTCCTCTCCTGTCTATCCTTCCTAAAAATACTGTACTACTTGTTTTCGATACCAATTAGTATATCTGCATCTGATAGTCAAGTGACACTAATGCTTACAACATAAGGTTCCAATATATTAACCAAGGCAACAAACTCTATTCCTTTGTTTCTGATACTCCTAGACATAATAAATTACCTGCATGCTCATTTACATGAGCATGCAGGTAATTTATTTGTTTTTCATTTGCTTGTGATCTGCATGACACAGTTCGACAACATGCAGATCTCTGTTCTCATCCAGTTCCTTACTTATGCAAACATTGATACACATGCTTGATAGGTGTAAACCGGATGAATACAGAATCGTTGTCTCTCATAATCATTTCCATAATAATAACCATTCCCATCATTAACACAGTTACCTAACACTGTCACTCTTATAAACAGATTCTCATGATTCCTCCCATCGGAATTCAGTTTACCTAACTCTCTTTGTTAGGTTTTATATTAATTAATAAGTTTTCAAGTTATTTATACTTTGCAAACAAATCTCTTTCTCTTTCCTTGTAAGTTTTTTTTTAAATTATGGCTAGGGTTACCATACGTCAGCATTTATGCAGCCATGACCACATTTTGATAATGAAAATATCTGTCTGAAAATATCAAATCTGGGGTAAAAAAGTTTTGGTGTAATGTGGAAACACTCTATGTAGGGCGTTTAGACTATTTGAACATGTGGATGCAACGGTTTAATGAATTTTCCTGTTTTAAGTGGCTAGGTCTTAAAGAACTCTCCTGGGAAAGTGTAGAACAATGTATACACTTCTTGATGGAGCGAGGTGTGCAAGTTGATGACAGCAAATGTTTTGACCAATTTTCCAACTTGAAGAGATTTGTTGCTTCATGTGATGGAAAAGAAGTGTCAAGTCATTGAATTCTACAAGAATTCAATGACTACACTGAATTCTGCAAGAGTGAAGAACAGTACAATGAAATAGTAAAGATGGCTCAGTTTCTGTTTGCAATTCCAGGTCACAATGCCAGTGTTGAAAGGCTCTTTTCATTAATACAAGTGGACCAAGGAAAGAAACAGAATCTGTGAAAGGACTTGCTATAGTTAAATTTAATTACAGACATTTTACATGTAAAAATATGATCGACTATTTGTGTTGAAACAAAGAACTGCTAAAGAAAATTACGTCTAGTGAAAAATATGCGTGGGTTGCAAAGTAATGTATGTAGTGTGATAAGTCTAATTCTTTTTCATATAGGCCTACTCTTGTTTCATACAACTTATGATGACGCTTAAATTCTCATATTTTTGTGTGTTCTAATAAGCATACTCATCACATCTCATTAATGAAAAGTTTACAAAGGTAAAGATTTCAAAAATATGTATTTATTTTTGTGTTAGATGTCTGTGTCCGGAACAAGTTGATCAGGCGATGGGGTGTCAGCATTTTGGCATTTTAGAATATGGTAATCCTAATTATGGCATTATAAATTTACTTATGTATAGAATTTATAGTATCACATGATATTCACTCCACCCATAACTTACAGGACACATATATCACTAATGTCAATCTACAGATCATATACAAGGGTGGTCTGAAAAGCTCTTGGTCCAACAATGAAAAAACAAATTTATAATTTTAAAATTATTTTCATTTTTCAACACAATCTCCCTTATGATAAATTTAGTTTAATCCTTCATCCAAGTGTGTGCAAACAAAGTTTGCGCCTGAAAGTATCTTCAGAACTGGGGCAACTCCTTGCAAAGGTGGAGCAAGCTACCAACACTCCTATCTCAGTATCTCCCATAATGCAAAACACATCTCCTTGCAGATATGTATAATGTTATGCATTAAGGGAAGGGCCACTACCCAGACTAGTTTTGACCTTTATTGAGGTCTATTCAGTGGGAGCCAGGCCCAAGTAGAGATACCAAGGCAGAAGCATTAGCAAGGTCATATCCTCCTATAGGAGATGCCAAAGTTTGCGCCTGAAAGTATCTTCATACCTTCCCTTAATGCACAATATTATACATATCCGCAAGGAGATGTGCTTTGCATTATGGGAGATACTGAGATAGGAGTGTTGGTAGCTTGCTCCACCTTTGCAAGGAGTTGCCCGTTGTTGTACTACTTTACCGCAGTCCTGAAGACACTTTCAGGCACAAACTGTTTGCACACACTTGGATAAAGGATTAAACTAAATTTATTATATTCTAACCAAGTGAAAAATAAACTTTCAATAATCTCCCTTTATCCACCATTATCATATCCCTGCAGTGGTTCTCAGTAAGATCTGCAAAATACCTCTCTACAGCTGCAATCACCTCTTGATTTGAAGAAAAATGCTGACCAAAGAGGAAGAGTTTTACTTTTGGGAAGAGATAGAAGTCAGAGGAAGCCAAATCTGGAGAATAGGGCAGATGTTCCAACAATTCATAGTACAGATCCCTTAATCTTCCCATTGTCAAAACACCTTTGTGGAAGGTGCATTGTCCTGATGAAAGATATTTTTTTTCTTCTTCAAACCAGATCTTTTCTCATGAATTTTTTTGCTAGTTTGGTTAAAAGATCGGAATAATATTCCCTGGTTATTGTTTTACCCTTTTCAAGATAATTATTAAAACAAAATGCCTTTAGCATCCCAAAACACCAAAGCCATGACCTTTCCTGCTGATGAAACCCACTTTGTCTTCTTTGGCACTGAACAACTGGCTTCTGTCCACTGTTTTGACTACTGTTTGGATTCTGGTGCGTAATGGTGAATCCAAGTCCCATCCATAGTAATAAATCGATACACAAAATCAGTTTTATTCTTGTTAAAATGCTCCAAGCACTGTTCAGAGATTTTCATGCAAGTGCATTTTTGAACTGCTGTAAGCAAGTGTGGTACCCATCTAGCACAAAGCTTTTTCATTTGCAATTCTTCATGCAAAATATATCCTACACGTTCTTTTGAGATGCCTAGTGTCTCAGCAATTTCACGCACTTTGACTCGCTGGTCATCCAATACCATATCGTGCACTTGATCAATAATTTCTGGTGTTGTTACACTTTTTGGATGTCCTTCATGTGGATCATCTTCGAGGCTGGTATGGCCACATTTAAACTCGGCAGCCCATTTCTTAATTGTTGAAAATGAAGGAGAAGAGTGCCCTTAACTTTTATGAACTTCGAATGAATTTCTTTTGGCATTAAACCTTTTCAAGGTTTAACTCCATTTCAAGGGATACAGATAACACTTATGCTTCAGACAGTTGTATAAAAGAAATTACTTGATGGAATGACTTCCAATTTCATATGGATTCTTATGACAGAATGTATCAACTTAGAAAAAAAAATTGCGCTGATAGCGTCGCCGTCTATGGTCGAGGCTGAGAACTTTTCATGGGATTGCCATATGCCTACATATTGATTTGGATCAAAGATAAAATCAGAAGTCATGAAATCGATTCCCTTATAAGTGCAGACATATCTTCTTCTCAATGTGACAAAGACTGTTCGATATAATAAAACAGGGATGTTCAACCCATAGATCGCAGAGTGATTTCTGGTCGATCTCTTGTATATTCCGCCTTACTTACAAATTTAATTAAAACTGCAAACATAATATTTTATTTATCATTATTTTGTAATATTTTTAATTCGCTTTAAGTGTATTGCTATTGTTTATTTATTTTTTATTAAAATTGTCAAATCAGTTATTTTCTATTAAGTCTGGGTGAATGAATTAATTTGGATCAGTGGATGTCAAACAGCGAGCCGAGTGAATACGATTATAAGCAAAGTGTAAAAACTCGATTGTAGCTTAAATATTAAATATTCCAAAGCACATTACATCGATTTTTTATTTAGGTTAAGTCCCATGTGAATATTGTAAAAAAATAAACGTTGTTTGTCTCGGTATAGTTTGTATTAGATGTTTTTGTAAATAACTCTTTTGAAGCTAACTGTATATACTGCTAAATATAACTGTTAGAGGGTTAAAAACAATGTTTTTGTCACCGAAGCTGTAAATGAAGGCATTAGAAAGATTGTTATTGAAACTTGTAAGTATGAGAAAGGCTTGCAGGCTCTAAGTGTAAACATCTCTGAAGTCAGTCAGAAAGAGTTCAAACAACTTACAATCAAAAGAAAGCAGAGGAGAATAAAAGGCGCGCCGAACTTGAAACTTAAGATGAAAGACTCATACTAATTCTTTGGAGGGTTGCCAAACTTCATGCGAGGTCTCAGAGGAGGCCTAATAAAAAGGGACTGAAGCAAGCAGAAGGGGTCCCGGTTCCAGAATTGCTGTCAGAGAGGAGGCTGCCCAGTCCAGAGTCACCTTCAGAGAGACTGAATGGATCCACGTTGCTTGAGAGAGGAGTTTCCCGCTTCCAGAAAGGAGCTTCAAGGTTTGAGATGTCGCCAGAGAGAAACTACTTCTAGGCTGCAGACAAGGTTTCAAATTGCCGAAAGGAAGAGTTCCAATTGCCGGAGAAAATTTCGCAGACCAGGTTAATGTCAGACATTCACCAGTGTGTTGCGTTTTCATTACAATTTGATGAATCAAATGACTTCACTGATATTGGTCAGTTAATGGTATTTCAAGATTATTCAAGTAAAGAAGAACTTTTGAAAATTATACCATTATTGGGAAGGACTAGGGAGAAGACATATTTTCGGCATTTGATAAATTTGTAAAACAACACAACTTCCGCTTTTTAAACTTATGTCTATTACTACTAATGGTGCTCCTGCAATGACAGGTAATAAATCAGGCTTCATTTCATTACGTAAAAACAATGACAAATATCCAGATTCACCAACAAGTACTGTGTAGTAAAGATTAAACACAAAAGATGTTTTAAATATTACATTTAAAATTGTAAATTGTGTTCAAGGAAAAACCCTGCAACGGCGGTTATTTAAATTACAGGCAGATGATGATAGGGAACTTCTGTTGTACAATAATGTTCGCTGGCTCAGCAGAAGTCAGTTTTTAGAAAGATTTATTGTATTAATTAACGATATAAAAAATTTTCTTGATGAAAAAGGAGATATTTATCCATAATTGAGTGATAAAAGATGGTTGTTACACTTATCATTTTTAGTCGATTTCTGCACGAAATTAAGCAATTTAAATTTAGAGTTACAAGGTAGAGATAAAAATTTAATTGACATGTTAAGTTCAATAAAAACTTTCCAACAATACTTACTTTTATTAAAGAAAAATATAAATGACCACGAATTTAGACATCTCCCATATTTATTAAAAGTTTTTGAACAAAATCAAGAAATGCTTCACTGTGATTTAAAAGAATTTATTCGTGAAATAGAATTAGTTGAGGAAGAAATAAATTCAAGATTTAAAGATTTTAATAAAACTGAAATGATTGTATCTTTTATCAATAATCCATTTCAAGAAAAATTGAACAACACAGAAATTTCAAATAAAATTAGTGGGCTGTTTGATATAAACCAAGCTGAAGTAGAACCTGAGATAATAAACATTCAGAATAGTTCACATTTAAAATCAATAAACAATAAAGTCATGTGGAAATATGCACATGAAAAATTCCCAATATTAACTGATATTGTACGAAAAATTCTGTAGTGTTTCGGATCGACATACTTGTCAAAATCCGCTTTTTCAAATATGACCGTCATGAAAAATCAATTAAGAAACCAAATTACAAATGATCATTTGGATGATTGTCTGTGATTGGCCACTTCTTCATATCAACTTGACTATGAAAATATTGCGAGGTCCAAACAATGCCAAATTTCACATTAACTTTTTTTTTTTTTTTTTTTTTTTTATCAACCAGCATTTCCTGTAACTTGTGAGTTTGTAATCAATCTGTTGTTTTTTCTAACTTTAGTTGTCCAAAATAGAGAAATAAATATTTTATTCCAATATACTTGTTTTTTTTTGTTGTATTAAAATAATTAAAAGTGATAAATAAGTTTTTAAATACACAAATAAAGTTTTTAGTTGTGTATTTTTTTTTAGTTGTTTATTTGTGCGTAAGAGAGTAGATCGGCGAATAACTTTTTATAGAAAAGTAGCTCGCGTAGTAAAAAAGGTTGAACACCACTGTAATAAAAACATATGATGCATGGTCCATGTGGACCTGTTAATCCAAACTCACTGTGCATGAAATCAGGAAAGTGCACAAAGAGATATCCAAGATCATTTATTGATGAAACAAGTGAGGATGGATATCCACGATATTGTCGACGTGCTCCTTCAGGTGGTGGCCAAATTGCTACCATACATAATAGAAAATCACCATATAGTACCTTATAATCTCTGGTTTTGCTAACTTTTAATGCACCCATAAGTGTTGAAATTTGTAGTTCCATGAAATCCATCAAATATGGATTAGACAAGGGCTTAGACAAAGCTACGTTTTATTTGCAAAATGAATGTGGTGAAGTAAATCTATACCAAACCAGACAATGCATTAGTACCTCTGAAGTCGCTTGGCAGATTTTATCTTTTGATATTCATGAGCACCATTCAACCATAGTTTATCTCACAGTTCATCTCTACTTCTCAGAAAGAATGCACTCAGCATAGTGAAGTCACAAAGGGGACACAACATTAACAGCCTTTTTTTTATATATTGAAGATAATTTTGCTCAAACATGACCTATAACAAGGTATACTATGCTATACCTGGCATTAAAACAAATTTCAACAAAGACAGGGTGCCAATGTGGATGGTTATCTGTGTGAAAAAGAACAATGCCCTAGGTCATTTTTATAGTGTGCATTACAAAAAATGCTGAATGCCTTCATTTATGAATGCTCTTGATGCATGTGAAAGGACCAAAATCATTCAGCTACATAAAAACAGAAAATGGTTTAGTACATCTGACATACCAGGATTCATGTAAGGATTTGAATTTGATAGAAGATGATTCTCACTGGTCTGATTTTCTTGGCTATACAATAATTTCAAACTCACTATCATCTTTGCACCTTTTGTTCACTGTACTGTTGATTCACTGCAACATAACTGACCCTCTATTGCTAAGGTCAACTTACAGAAATCATTTTTCAGAAGATACCTTACACTGAGAATGTTCTAATCATTCTCAGGCTCAGTTTAATGAAGCAATATATAACAGGGCATTAATGAGACTTGAATCAATTGTTAAGTAAATAAGTGATAAAAGTGTTAAAGATTTCAGTCTTCCAATACTGAATAATGCTTTGCTTCTAGATACAGATTTAATCCAGGAAACCTTATACAATTTCAATCAACTTCGGGATTTATTAAGTCTAACTTCACTAATTTACTAACTTCATATTATGCTGAAGTTTTCCACAATGTTTTAACAAGTGTGAAAATCAATCAGGGAAACTGTTTTTCTTGGATGCCCCAGGTGGTATTGGGAAAACATTTTTACTAAGTTTTATTAGCTAAGTTGAGAAGCCAAGGTAAAATCGCTCTGGCTCTGGCTCTGGCATCCTCAGGTATAGTAGCTACTCTATTGCAAGACGGTCAAACTGCTCATTCTATTTTCAAAGTATCACTTACAAATGTGACTAATGATACACCTATGACAAAATAATTTGTCAAAATTATTACAAAAGGTTTCTTTGATTGCATGGGATGAATGTACAACGTCCCATAAAACATCTGTTGAAGTGGTCGACAGAACACTGAGGGATATCAGATCAGATGATCAAAGAATTGGTGGAATAAATGTTTTATTTGCTGGTGATTTTTGGCAAACACTACCTATCATATCCAGCAGAAGAAGGGTGGATAAAGTGAATGCCTGCCTTAAGAGAAATTATCACTATGGCATGATATAGAGAAGTTTTCTCTCAAAACCAACATGCATGTTCACCTAAATGGAGACTCTAATGCACATTCCTTCTCAAAATTGTTATAATTGGAAATGGTGAAGTACTGCAAAGAGTCGGAAAAATTATATTAACACACTTAAATACATTTTCCGAACTGCAGACGAACAGTTGTGCAGTGTCTACCCATCTATTGAAAACATAACAGAAAAGTCACCTTCTTGGTTCAGGAAAAGAGCTATCCTTGCACCTTGAAATGATGGCATATCAATAATGAATGAGTTGGTTCTTAATAGGGTTAATGGATCTGTTAGTGTTTACAAATCAGTAGATATTCCTGTGGATGTATATAAGGCAGTTCGTTTTCCCATAGAATTTTTAAATTCGCTTTATCCAGCTGGATTGCCTGGACATGAAATTAAATTAAACATAGATGTCCCTATTATGTTGCCCTGAAAATCTGCATTTCCTAAATCTTCGCAATAGCTCTAGGCTTCAAGTAAAATCGTTGAAACCAAATATGATCGAAGCTGTGATATTTACAGGTCTTGTTATCGGAGAAAGTGTCTTTATTCCTAGGATACCCCTCATTTAACCATTCGTATTCAAACGGTTACAATTTCCAAAAAGAGTCTGCTTTTCAATGATGATTAATAAGCCCAAGGACAGACCCTTAGATATGCAGGATCAGATTTAAGAGGTGAATGCCTCGGATATGGGCAGTTATATGTAGCATGCTCTCGAGTTGGCAGTCCTGGGGAATTTAATTATTTTTGTCAAGGATGATGAAACTTCTAATGTTGTTTACAAATAAGTATTATAATGCTCGCAATTCTATACCATGATGAAAGCACAGCACCAAATACTTGAGTAAATATCCTAAAGTGAACCACTGGTAGAATAACTTCACTTCGGGGTAGAAGAAGAGCCCAACTAGTTATTGATAATTCATTTGCCAGTGATGAAAGTATTTCTACTCACACTTATTCTTTCCTTTACGTTTCCCATTCTCACATGGCTTATTAATGATAGTTCACATATTTACATCTTTGAGTTATTTTAATATACCAACCAAATATAGAATTATCCTTCATTGTTTTCTAATATATCTGTAGCACATCCATCAAAATGCAAGCAAGGAATTTCTGCAGGACACAGTATTTTCTCTCTGCCAGAGTGCTACAATTTCCCCAACTTGAATGTGTTAAACAAAATATGTATGACATGATGTGTGGTGTAAGTGATATGTGGCCTTCCTCAATGAGTCCTTCACTCCCTGAAGGTCTCTCATAATAATAATATTAATAATCTGGTCCTTCAAAAATGCAATCAGATACAACTTATACTCATCTGTGCTTCCATCTCTCTCTCTCTCTCTCTCTCCCATCCAGATGACACAATTATTACAGTACCCAAAGAAAAACTTTACCTCCTGGCATCACTCTTTTCCTAACTCCTGCATAGATGATGAAAGTAAATCACCTCCTTTTCTAGCAACCAAGCACTGCATACCTCCTCTGGTCTTTTGCCAAAAAGACCAATAAAAAAACAACCTGAACACTACACAGTCATCTGGTCCTGATGGCAGCTCTCCTGTTGTACTCAAACGTTGTGCTCCAGAGCTAATAACACCTGTTCCTCTACTGTCTCTTCTTCTCATTCTATACCACATATACAGTGGTGGGCGGTATAATCTCTTCTTATCCTATACCACCCACCACTGTACACATGCTGTGGAAAGGTTTAGGAGAAACATTTACTCTTGCCCTTAATAATTCCAGGGCTTCGACCACATATGCCACCAAGGCTTGCTTTGCAAACTGCCTTCCGTCGGTCTACCTGCCACCTTCTGTAATTGGATAGCTAGCTTTCTCTCTGGTCAATCATGGCGAACAGCATCCTCTATTCGAGCTTTACCATCAATACAGGAGTGCCTCTGAGCCTTCATTCTATCACCCACCCTCTTTCTCTTATATATAAATGACCTACTCTTAATCACTACAAATCCTATCAATAGCTTTGCCGAAGATACCACTCTCCATTTATTCTACTTCTTCAACAATCCATACAGTTCCCCAGATATCCCTTTCATCAAGATCATCTGTAACCAGTGACTTAAACAATGATCTCCATACTATCCTCCAGTGTGGCAAAGATAACCTGGTCACCTTCAATGCCACCAAAACACAGTCCTACCTTTTCTCTCACAAAAGGGATCTCAGCAAACCTTCCCTTATCCTCAGTAATAAGAGGTGTGGCTATTAAATAATGAGACTGGTTGCAAAAATGTGGTTTATTATTACAATTGTACAACTTAATTGTTATCACCTTCAACATACTCCCCCTCCTCTATCTACACCGTTGCATAAGAATTTTCCATTGTTGGAAGCAGTGCTGCAAGTCATCATGTGTTATCTGCTTCAGTAGCACTGCCATTTTCTCCTTTACCTCATCCATTGACTGAAAATGAGTGCCCTTCAATGTAGATTTCAACTTTGGAAAAAGGTAAAAGTTGCATGGAGCTAAGTCCGGTGAGTAAGGTAGATGGTCCAACACTGGGATATTCTTATCAGCCAGATATTGCTTTACAGACAGTGCACTGTGGGCTGAAGCGTTGTCCTGATGGAGAATCTAAGCATTGTTCTTCCACAGATCGGGTCTCTTCTTCCTCACTCATCCTCTCACCTTGGCCAGAATCTCAAGGCAATGACTTGCAGCACTGCTTCCAACAATGGAAAATTCATATGCAACAGTGTATAAATAGAGAAGGGGAGTATGTTAAAGGGAATAACAATTTAGTTGTACATGTTGGTTAACTGTCTGACCCTCTGGTACCCATTCAATCATTACAACAGCATTGATATAAAAAAAAAAAATGATCAGCACTGCCATCAGTTTTGACTTGCTCATTCTTACTTTTTTCATTCTCTGTGACGTGGGAGTTTTACAGTGCATCAATTGTCTCTTTGTTTCTGGATCAAATTGGAAAATCCACGCCTCATCACATGTGATGATCTTCTCCTGCAAGTCCGGCTCCACTGTCAGCTGGATAAGGTAAAGGAGAAAACGGCAGCGCTACTGAACCAGATAACACCTTATGACTTGCAGTACTGCTTCTAACAATGGAAAATTCGTATGCAACAGTGTATAAATAGAGGAGGGGAATAACAATTTAGTTGTACAATTGTAATAATAAATCACATTTTTGCAAGCAGTCTCGTTATTTAATAGCCACACCTCGTACATCACTAGACAGGATGTGCTATCTCTCCTTTGGCTGACATGTACCTCCAGCCTCTCCTGGCATAAATACATCACATCAATAGCTTTCTCAGTTTCTAAAAATACTAGCCATTATTTTCCACTCAAGAAGCTATTTAACACCAACCTGGCTACTAACTGTATAAAAATCTAAATCTGCTCATCCTTAGAAGACTGTTCACAGTTGCACCTAAAACCTCCTTAAAAATTCCTGATGCTGTCCACAGGAGACCAATTTTTCTCAGAGATGACCTTTCTCTCACAAGCTCACTTCAACCTCTATCTCACAGATACAATGTTTCAGTGTCTCTTCTAAAGGTACTTCCATAGTCACTGCTCCAAACTGGTAAAACATCATTATTCCACTCGCTGTTGGGCCTGTTAAAATAAGAGCATCAGCTACCCAACATCAATTTTCAGTGCCATTGCAAACACATCAAACCTGCTTCTTCTCATTTTCCTCATTCACCCCATCTACCTCTGTCCTCTGGAACAGCCTTCCTCATAATGTGTTTCCCAACAACTTCAAACTCCAGCTCTTTAAGAAAAATGTCAATAGATTTCTTCTTTCTCAATCCTTATCTGCATCTCACACACACAGCACTGATGTGCTATAGGTTCTTCCACCTTCATGTGTGGAATAAATATTAAAAATAATCATAATTAATAATTATTCTTATTATTATTATCATCATCTCAGATCTCCATGCTGTCAAATCATCATCATGGAAAGTCCCACTATCACATAGATAGCTGAAATGGTTCTTTAAACATACTCACTCACCACCACCTCAGGCAGAGTATTTCCACTCACCAACCACTTCTTCCATACAAAAAATGTATTTGTCACTCTCCTGCTCGCACCTCACCTTATACAGCTTACAGGGTAATGGCTTCTTCTTCTCTACCTGCCTCCTTCCTCACAGTATTCCATGAAAAATCTCTTCCACATTAATATAGTAACAACTGCTTACCAACTTATGTTTCAATCATATCCGTGTCTTTTCCTTCAATAAGGACTCTGCAAATTACATTTTCTCGATCTTTTTTCGTAAACAGCATACTAGAGACTGGAAACATCTTGGTCCATTGTTTCTAGAAAGTGAAAACCAAATAAATACAAATCAGTGCACAATAATCCATACATGGCTTTATCAAGACAACCATAAACTCCTTACTTCTTAATTCTACATGTTAATGTTCTCTGTATCATTACCATAATCTATGGGCAGTTATCATAATTTCAGCAATGTGCACCCCTACATTTTAAGCCCTTGACCACCAGAAATCCAAATTATTTGTCTCTGCCTGCCTGTAAGGTTATTTTTATTATACAAGCTCCTCCATGGATTCAAGGATTCACAGGAGGTCCTAAACCAGATCAACCAATGCCAAAATACCTATCATGTAATTCTTTAAGGTGTGCTTAAGGGTCAAATCTATATAACTGACAGGAGACCTCCACACAGCCTCCAAAGGAATATGAAGAACCGATCAGAGCTTCTGACCTAATGTCTGATCCTCATCTTCTCATGGTGCACCCTGTTAGGTATCTACCTGGATACTGAATGAATAAGGATGGGCTGACAATTTGGGATTTAGCCAAATCAAATTGTATTCTTATTGGCTTAAACCAAATAAAAAATGATGGTACAACATGACAGAATTTCAAGCCAGCTGGGGTGTTGCCTGGTTAAACAAGGCCCCCATTGTTTTAGCCAGGGAACCAGGGGAAACAGCAAAAAGTCAGCTACTGGAAAAAATTTTAAAACCCACCCCAACTCAACATCCCCAGAGTTCAAGATCGGTACTATCAACATAAGAAGCCTGAATGGCAAAGAAATGGAGCTAGCTGAGGAATTAGATAAGTACCAGATCGACATAATATGGGTGACTGAAACAAAAAAGGCAAAAAGTGGTGAAATCTTTCTGAGCAATAAATACAAAATGTTATATTCAGGCAATGACAATCATGGAAAAGGAGTAGCCATAGTATTCAACACTAAATACGAGGCAAATCTTCTTGAATGGCAGGCAGTCTCAAGTAGAGTGATGTGGGCAAACATGAGAATGGGGAACTGGACAATGAGCCTTATTCACAAGAAGGCAAGGTATAAGAAAAGTCTCATTGACTATATAAAGTTTGGCGATTCCAAGCATAAGCAAATATCTGGATAGTGCAGCAACTGACCCTTGAAGGTAGTGCAAGCTGAGATTCGGCATGAAACTCTTTGAGTTTCTTATTCGGCTAAGAAACAATATGGGATATAATATCGCTTAACTTAAATAAGTTCATGTCGCCGAATTGAAGCCTTTGGCTCTTCATTATAATTAATACTCATTGACTATGTTATGGTTGATAGTGATGTTTTCTCCCTGGTGCAGGAAACCAGAGTGTACAGAGGATTTGAAATTGAAAGTGATCACCATTAAGTTCTGAGCAGGATAAAATTGAATTTTGTATTGAAAAGAAGAACATGTAAGAAAGTTTTGAAGTGAATAAAAGTTGAGCAGCTCTCAGATGTGAACTGTAGACTAAAGTACACAAACATGATTAAAAAAAAATGAGAGTTTGAGAACAGCAACCAAACCGTGGAGATTCAGTGGGAAGCCCTGAAGAAAACACTGATTGATTCAGCTAGAGAGGCATGTGGTGAGGTTGTCTGTAAGGATAGAAAAATCAGAACTCCATGGTGGACATAGGAAGTTAAAGAGGTGGTGAAGGAAAAGAAGAAAGCATATCAAAAGTTCCTGGCAAATAAATCAGCTTGTGCTCTTAGAGAATACAGAGACAAATGAAAGAAACCTAAACACTGTGTAAAACTAGCTAAACAAAAGTCATGGGAGGACTTTGGCAGGAATATAGAAAATAAATATCAAGAAGGTGGCAAAATATTCTGGAGGTTGTTGGAGAAGCTCAGAAATGGTGGAAAGAGTGCTGTAAAAGGAATTAGAGATGATAAAGGTAACATGAAAACAGGAGAAAAAGATATCGTTAAAGTATGGAGAAATTATTTCAAAAAATTGTTAAATGAAACAAGCAGAGATGACAGCATAGTGATTAAAAAACACTGACCAGGCATGCAGTCAGGAATACATATCCATACTTGAAGTAGAAAAAACCCATCAAAAGCCTGAACTGTGGAAAGGCAGCAGACGTAGATGATATTCGACCAGAAATGCTGAAGTATGGAGGTATAAAAGTCTTACAGTGGCTGCACTGCATAGTTCAAAAATACTGGACAGTGGGAAAAATTCCAGATGATTGGAGTAGAGCTCTCATAGTACCCATATACAAAAAAAGGGAAATAAAACTGAATGTGAGAATTACAGAGGTATTTCTCTACTGAGTGTTCCTGGTAAGATATATGAAAGTACACTTGAGAAACGGTTGAGAATAATTGTGGAAGAGAAGCTTGGTGAAGAACAAGCTGGATTCAGGCTAAATAGATGCTGTCAGGATCAGATTTTTACTTTACGACAGATAGTTGAGAAATCATGGGAATATAACAAAGATCTGTATTTAAGTTTTGTAGATCTGGAAAAGGCATATGATAAGGTGCCAAGAGAGAAGCTGTTAAAAATGCTACAGTTATATGGTGTCAATAGGGCATTATATCAAACAATACTTAGTCTTTATTTGAGTTGTAAGGCAGCAGTTAGAATTGAAGGAAGTACAGAAGGTGGTTTAGTGTTAAATCTGGTGTCAGACAAAGATGTACATTATCCCCTCTGTTATTCGTTATCTATATGGATCACATTATGAAGGAAAGTGGTATTAAATCTGATATCAAAATTGGAGATGTTAATGTCAACTCTTTGCTTTAGGCAGATGATGCTATACACCTAAATAAATCTGTGACAAGTCTGCAAGATTCCTTGACCAAACTGAATAACTGTTGTAATAGATATAGTATGAAGGTTCAGTAATAACAAAACAAAGACGATGAAAATAGGCAGAAACATTGAAAATATCAACTGCATTGTGAATGGAGAACCTATAGAACAAGTAAAACATTTCAGCTACTTAGGCACAATTTTTTAGTGAAGATGGTAAATTAAATATGGAAATTGACAACAGAATCAACAAAGCTGGTAGGTAGGAAGTCAAGTGAATAAATTTATATGGAATAAGAGAGGAATTAGCCAAAACACTAAATCAGCTATATACAAGGCAGTAATTAAGCCAATTTTAACTTATGGATCTGAGACCTGAGTCAGAAGTAAAACACTTGACCAAAAACTAGAGACCGCACATATCAGAGTCCTGAGAAAGATTAGGGACATGAATAGATGGCATGAATGGCAATATCATATTAAAAGTGAGGATATTAGGAAAGAACTTGACATTGTCAGCATCCAGGAATGCGTTAGCAGAGCTAATCTCAGGTGGTATGGCTTAAACAGAAGGGGCAAGGAAAGATTAGCAAAACAAGTGTTCTCTGACAGGTTGGCAGGAAAACGACCCAGAGGAAGACCAAGATATAGATAGATTGAGACGGTATAGCGTGCCTTAGAAGATAGAAATATAAGATCTGATAATCTTGGAGTCTTGACAGATAACAGACTGATTTGGAGGAAAATTGTAGATAGGAAGTTAGTAATGATGTAGTTTTTCATGTAGTACTATCATATCCTGTACACCCCTTGAGGGTATAATTCATGGAAGATCAACATCCCCTAATAGCTCATTCCACACACACACACACACACACACACATCATGCGAACTTGGATCTCAACTGCTTCCTAACCACATGTCAGTTTATAGGGATGACTTTCTGTTCATTCTCAAATGTACAATTCCATAGGCAAATATCATCCTATTACACTCTGTTAGATCTTTTCAATTGTCTCTTCATCTTTCTGAAGTCAGCTAATCACATCTAGAGCTCAGATGTTGCATAGAGGACAAGAAATTTGCACATACCTTTTTCTGGGTGTTGTGGCTCTTCTTCTTTTGTGTTGTCCAAACTACCTTCTGTGTGTGTGTGGGGGGGGGGGGGGTTGCAAGTGGGAAAATTGAAATAACCAATGGAAAAAACAAGGGTTTTTTTTGAATACCATATACATACATACATATATATTATAAGGAATGGGCGGAGCGTTTTTTATATATTATATGAGGTGGGAAAGGGTAAAAGGGGTTGAAAACAGCAACAGATTTTTGGAGGGGGGGTTGACAAGGTGCAGTCCATTTAGACTATTCGTGGTCGTCGTCTGAACACATGGAGGAAGTGGATGCTATGTCAGGTCGGGTAGGTTCTTCTGCTTTTGAAGTGTTTGTGTTATCACCTATTGGTCGGGGTTGTGACCTCAATTTTATGTTGTGCAGCTTCCAAACCTCGGAGATTATGTAGGGCCTGTGTACGTTGATAGAGTTCACGTCACACTTTATGGCTATTGTTTCCGATATTCTAAGCATTGTTCATTGTCTTGTCTGTCTACTATGATGGCCTTGTCGATCTGTGGGGTATGTTTTTGTTCAAGGGCGTGGAAAGCTATTTCCGTTTTTCCTGTGCTTTGTATTCGATTTTTCTTTTTGATGTTGCATTTTTTAGAGTTTAAATGTTCTGGATTAGGGATGTTACATTCGCGGAAGGGTTCTTGTAGTCTTGCCCATAAAGACCTGATGGTGGAACCTGTGTAGGTGATATCACAGTCTTTTTTTGGCAGGGAAATTTATAGACTACGTTGTGGTGTTCAAATATTTCTTTTTGTGTCTGAGATTTAGTGGGTTTTAGGAGATTTGCCAATTTTTGGTTTGTGGTGGATACCAGTTTGTAGTCAGTATGTTTGAAGATGTATTTGTAGGATTTGTATGTGTTTTGGGTGTATGGTAGTTTGATAATTTTTTGTGTAGGGAAGTTTATTTTGGTACTTGGGTTGTTTAGGCGGTTTTTGGCAGTCTTGTTTGCGTAATTTATTAGTTGTGTAGGATAGTTGCGATTTTCAAAGATCTGTGTTAGTTTTTTTATTTCTGCATTTAGATTACTCTGATTGGTAGAAAATTTGTACGCATTTATGAATTGTGATAAGTTGACAGATTTTTTAACGGAATATGGATGGTATATAAGGAAATGGAGGTAGTTTCCGATATGTGAGGGTTTGTGGTATATTTTCTTGGCTATTTTGTTGTGTGTTCTGGTTAGTATCAAGTTTAAGAAATTGATGGATTTGTTCTGTTCAGTTTCTATGGTGAATTTTAGTCTGTTGCTGTAACTGTTTAGGGATGCTTTTAAGGTGGTGATGTGCGTAGGATATCCAATGCACAGAATATCATCCACGTATCTGCCATAAAATGTGATGCTGGTGGGGTGGGGGTGGAGTAGGAGTGATTCTATGTGTGCAAGGAATAATTCCGCTAGTTGTCCGCTGATGTTTTGGTCCATGGGAGTCCGAAGATTTGAATGTACATGTTGTTGTTGTTGAATTTGAAGAAGTTTGCCGAGATTATTAGTTTTATTAGGTTAATAATGTCATAGGGCATTAGTTTAGTACTAGAGTGTAGGGTGTGGTCTTCTGTGAGTAGTGTGTGAGTAAATTGACCCCACCCCGACCTCATTAACCAAATCAACAGTACCCTACATACCCTAAGAAATGAAGGCAAAATAGACAAAACCACAATGGAAAACACAACCCCCCCCCCCCCCCCCGCACCACATGTATGTTCGGACAAATAAAAACCCACAAAGAGGGGGTACCCGATAAGGCCAATAGTCTCCTACAAAAACACCACTACAGCTCCCTTATCGAAATTCATTGTGAAAATTCTCAAACCATTAATTACAGCATCTAACTTCATGATAAAAAACTCGGACGACCTTTTCATGAAAATAAAAAACCTAACCCTATCCCAAGATGACATCCTCACTTCATTGGATGCAGCCTCTTTATACACCAACATGGATGTCCCAAGAACTTTAGACATCGTACACACACTATTCACAGAAGACCACACCCTACACTCTCGTACTAAACTAACGCCCTATGACATTATTAACCTAATAAAACTAATAATCTCGGCAAACTTCTTCAAATTCAACAACAATATGTACATTCAAATCTTCGGGCTCCCCATGGGCCAAAACATCAGCGGACAACTAGCGGAATTCACCATAGAAACCGAACAGAACAAATCCATCAATTTTTTAAACTTGACACTAACCAGAACACACAACAAAATAGCCAAGAAAATATACCACAAACCCTCACATATCGGAAACTACCTCCATTTCCACTCACACCATCCATATTCTGTTAAAAAATCTGTCATTTATCACAATTCATAAATGCGTACAAATTTTGTACCAATCAGAGTAATCTAAATGCAGAAATAAAAAAACTAACACAGATCTTTGAAAATCGCAACTATCCTATACAACTAATAAATTACGCAAACAGGACTTCCAAAAACCGCCTAAACAACCCAAATACCAAAATAAACTTCCCTACACAAAAAAATTATCAAACTACCATACACATAAAACACATACAAAGCCTACAAATACATCTTCAAACATACTGACTACAAACTGGTATTCGCCACAAACCAAAAATTGGCAAATCTCCTAAAACCCACTAAATCTCAGACACAAAAAGAAATATTTGAACACCACAACGTAGTCTATAAATTTCCCTGCCAAAAAGACTGTGATATCACCTACACAGGTTCCACCATCAGGTCTTTATGGGCAAGACTACAAGAACACTTCCGCGATTGTAACATCCCTATTCCAGAACATTTAAACACTAAAAAACGCAACATCAAAAAGAAAAATCGAATACAAAGCACAGGAAAAACGGAAATAGCTTTCCACGCCCTTGAACAAAAACATACCCCACAGATCGACAAGGCCATCATAGTAGACAGACAAGACAATGAACAATGCTTAGAATATCGGAAACAATAGCCATAAAGTGTGATGCGAACTCTATCAACGTACACGGGCCCTACATAATCTCCGAGGTTTGGAAGCTACACAACATAAAATTGAGGTCACAACCCCGACCAATAGGCGATAACACAAACACTTCAAAAGTAGAAGTAACTACCCGACCTGACATAGCATCCACTTCATCCATGTGTTCAGACGACGACCACAAATAGTCGAAACGGACCACACCTTGTCAACCCCCCTCCAAAAATCAGTTGCTGTTTTCAACCCCTTTCACCCTTTCCCACCTCATATAATATATAAAAAACGCTCCACTCATTCCTTATAATATATATATGTACATATATGTTATTCAAAAAAACCCGTGTTTTTTCCATTGGTTATTTCAATTTTCCCACTTACAACCCCCCCCCCCCCCACACACACACAGAAGGTAGTTTGGACAACGCAAAAGAAGAAGAAGAGCCACAACACCCAGAAAAAGGTATGTACAAATTTCTTGTCCTCTATGCACCATATATTTATTGATAAATATACATCTACAATGCCCTAAGAATCCGTGAGAAAAAGAGCCAATGGCATTTAAACTGGGGCACTCCTAAACAGAAGCAGGCAAATAGCCATAAATATAATAGTTTGTTAAGAGGAGTAACATGGGATTTTTCGAAGAAATAATATCCATAAATCAATTATCACCATTTACAACTTAGTATTACTGACAAGTAATTGTCAACAATGGCTCAAGTAGAGAACTGTGTAATATTCCACTAGTCACCCTCTTTCTCTCAGACTCAGCAGCTCCATACATTACTCTAGAACAGTGGTTCTTCACCGGTGTTCCGCAAACTGGTTACATGTGTTCAGCCGGTGAAAGAAATCACATGACACAGTTCTGAATGTAACACATCGAGTTGTAAATTTTCTTTACAAGAAGAAGAGCAATTAGTTACCTTGTCAATGGACTACACTCTAAAAGTGAAATTCTCTGAAATAACTCTTGAGGAAATTTGGATTTTTGTCCAACCCAAATACCTACCTCTCTCTCTCGGCACTGAAAATTTTGTTACAGTTTTCAACATCATATTTATGTGAGCTCTGTTTCTCAATATTAACCAATATAAAACCTAAAAAGCATGAAAGACTTACTAATATAGACAGAGATGAGAGTAGGTATATCACATATTAGACCTGATATTGCTGAAATCTGCAAAAACCGACAAGCTCAAGTATCGCATTAAAATAAGTTCCATTTTTATAAAAGGCAAGTCCATGCATATTTTGATTGTTAGTTTTATAGCCCTAATGCTTTCAGTGTTCCCCAAATTTTTCTTATAATCAGAAGTGTTCTATGAGTTAGAAAAGGTTAAGAACTACTGCTCTAGATACATGCTAGTCAGCCATGTATCTAGAGTAATAGAAGAGTAATGTTGTGCTTTGAGTTTGTACAGCAATCGATGTGGGCTCCTGTCAATTTGGCAAAATCCAAAAGGATTCTGGTATATCAATTCCTCTTATCTAACTCTATAGTCACTCTATTACAAAATGTGTTAAAGCAGGACTCACCCTTTAACAATGCTATGCTGTCCTCTACAGAGGATTATAGTACTATCTACCTACCTTTTTTGATGCAATTCCTCACAAGCCTTTCCAGTTCCTTGATGACAATTCCAGAGATGGAGATATTGCTTCTATAATTGGTTTAGCTGTATCTTTGCATAATGGAATTATCATGCTTTCCTTTAACCGATTAGCAGCTTTCTATCTTATATGTTTATCTTATTTGTGCTAAAACAAGATAAACAACAACCAACTAGCACTGCTAATGATTTTAACACATTCCCTCAAAAACCTTGGATGTTCCATCCAATCTTAATGCCATGTTCAAATCAAGCTCCTTTAATATCTCAAACTCATCCAATTCTTTCTGTTCATCTAGTTCCAATCATGCTAACATCTAATCGTTCAGTCTGCCTGGAACATTATGCTTTACTAAAGTGATTAATTAGCAAATCTGCTATTTCACATCAGACTCTTTCCAACCTTTCACACTCACTAAGGTTATTATTCCATGTTCAATCTTCCATTTTCCTGCTACACAGCAAAAATATTCTTTCAATTTTCTCTTTGGTTTCTTGGCTAATCTATTTTTATAATCAGATTTTTCCTTCCTTACCATGGTCATCATTCTCCTACTCTGCTATTTATACTGCTCCCAAGCTTCATTAGCACTCTTCTCGTGATACTGGATCCATAATATTCCCTTCTTATGCAGTTCTTGTTTTTCAGGAACTAGAACCCGCTTCTATTCTTTCTATCCTGCCTGTTCTCCCTGAATATACACTGCGTCTATCACATTGTATTCCTGTAAGAATATCTCCTCTTCTACTAGTTGGTTTCACTAATGCTAATAATTTTTGGTCTAATTTCATTTACTAATTCTAAAAATTCATCACCTTTTTTTTTTTTACATGGTTCTAGTCTTATACAACAGAATCATAAACTCCTAGCTTCTACATGTTAATATCCTCTGTATAACTGCTATAATGTCCTAACAATTTTGGCAATGTGTCCCATAAATATGAGGTTCTTGACCATTATCACCCCAAGATATTTTACTTTCAAACATTGTAAGATATCCCCACCAACTGTATGCTCTAGATTCTATTGTTCTTTACAAATTTTAAAACCATACAATTTGCAACAATGAAATGGTAGTCTACTCAGATGTCAACAATCTATTCAGATCCTCCTGTAAAGCTAGAACCAGCTCTGCTCCTCACAGTTCTCTCCAAATCAAATTAGCATTACCTTCAAACAACTGCATATCTATATTTAAACCTCTCCCAATATCAAGAAGAAGGAAAAATGGCACTTCGTGAAAACTCTCTGTGTGCAATGAATAAAAGTTATTTCTAATATAACACAGATGAAATAATGAAAATAACTAATTAAACTAAATGTTAAATTCACTGGCCTGTGAATTTATTATTAATTATTATCATTATTATTACACAGAATCTCCCTGCAGTCACAGAACTCATTGTGAGAGGCCCATGTCAGACAACACAAATTCTCTCATACTATACCCCTTAACTTTATTCATCATTTTTGATCTCACCACCTTGTCAAGCAATCCATTCCATGATCCAGCCATCCTCCACGAAAAAAATCCACTTTTCACTCTCTTTCTCACCACTTCCAGGGATGGCCTCTTGTCCTTGTTCCAAAATGACACTTCCCAGTGTCAATCCTGTAACTACTTTTCAACAGTTCAAATGTTTTAATCATATCATTGCTTTGTCTTCTATTCACCAAACTCTGCAGTCTGCATGCCCACAATCTGTCTTCATAATTAACATTGTACATTCTGATATCATTTTTGTTATCTGCCTTTCACCCTCTCCAAAGTTAATTTATTCCCTTCAAATATTGGTCATCAGAACTTTATACAATGGAATCCTCACTTGTCCTTCTTAACATTGCAGAAATCCTCTTGGTTACTTTCACTATTTTCGATATAAGCCTTAAACTTCAAATGTCTATCGATCACCATCCCAATCAAAAGAAGAGAACATTCCTCTGCAATCCATGGACAATGTTACTGATAAAAAGAATTAACAGTAGAAGTTCTAGCACTGAGTCCTGTGGTACCCCAATTTGTGACTTTCTGCTTCCTTGACACTGCTCTCCATACACAACTCTCTGGTATCCATCAGACAGCCAGTTTCTAATCAAGTCCACCAACATAATATATAAACCCCCATATTTTACCTTCAATATCAGCTTATCATATGTCGCTCTCTCTCTCAAATGCCTTTGTAAAATCAAAAGGTAGTATATATGCCTTTTCTTCATCAACAGCTCTTGTTACTTTATTATGAAAGGCAAGCAAATTACTAAAACAAAAGCACCTGTTTCCAAATCTTGTTGAAAATTTTTCCACTTGGCTATACTATAAATTAAAGATGCCAAAAGAAATTATATTCTTGGTTTAATCCTTTATCCAAGTCTAAGCAAAAAAGGTTTGTGCATTAAGTATTTTCACGACAGGGTTACTTGTGTATAGAGGCTAATGACTTCATATCAATTGCCTTAGTGTCCCATAATGCAAAGCACACACACACATACCCTTTCCGATGTATATAATGTTGTGCATTACAAGAAAGGCCACTGCCCAGACTGGTTTCAACCTTTATTGAGGTGAAAAAGTAAAGAGCATTCATTATATGCCTAGAGTAGTTAGTACAGGGATGCAAGAGTGACTGATAATGCAAGGAGAAAGTAAAGACAGATAATATGAAAGACAGAGAAAAGAGCCTCAGCTCTTTTATTGATGAGAAAAAGGAAAACTGATATCAGTTTTCCTTTTTCACCAGTCTTATGCAGATGAACAACCAAAAGACCAATTGAAACTAAAGCGCAAATATGAGTGATACACAGGTGGTTAGCCTTATTTCAGTTAACCACATTAAGTTGGCCTTCACCGTCTGGGATTGCTCTCCAGTCATCCCTGCAATTGACTATAAGACCACATTAAACTAAGGATCCATTTAAAAAACCTCTCATAGTAAAAAGAGACAGAATTTTATCATACCCTGGTGAATATTGTATAATGTGGGCAGCCTACACCACCTAGCCAAAAATTTGATATCTCCTATTATAATGCTTATTTCCAAGTACAAAAATCGTCTCATTGAACATAAAATTTCCACAATACAATATTGTAAAATATTTGTATGTCATATTGCTGATTTTCAATCCATGTTTCTTCCTAACCTTCCATTAATGGTATTTTAGTTCCTTATTTACAAAAATCAAATTTCTCTTCCCATTGCTGACAGGTGGTGGTGGCTACTGCAAAAAAAAAAGAACCTGCTCCGTCGTAAGTAATGGAATTCCCAGCACATTACATAATCTGTTCCAAATACACAGGACATCAGCTGTAGAATGCATGTTCTACTGTTTCCAATCGATAACAGATGTAACAGATTGGATCTCCGATGTTAAAGTACCTCCACTTGATGGTATTGACTGGAAGGCAACCATATGCAATTCTCCCTCCTGTTTGGGTATCCTTGAAACTTCAGTAAGTTATGAAACAAACTGTACCAAATTTTACTTATATTAATGGAAAGATTGTCAATGCCAGAATGGTATAGTATTCAGGAACAAACATAGCTTTTGGACTTTTATAATCATTTACTCAAAACAGGGGAAGACAAAACCCAAGTAGTACCAGAGAAGGTCTGAACATGCGTGATTGACTGAAACATTTTATGGATTTTTGAAACTGTATTGCTTAAATAGCAGAATTTTAGGACTGGAAGCCCAAAACCTCCATGCTTCTTTGATAGTTGAAGAAATTCCTTTTTAACTTCTTAGTATCAGCTGGACCAAAAATATTGCACAGGATTATTATATAATTCCTTTTATTCAGCTTCTGTAATGTCTGTAATATTTATTATGTACAACTGAGCAGCGAAGATTATGGTTTTAAGTTACTATGGCTTTAGATTATGGTTTTGTGGAAAAGTGGCCTAATTTTCCAGTCTTCTAAGGTTTCAATATTTTTGTATATAAGTTCTTGAACTAGTAATATTGGGTAAGTGGACAATTCCAAGTATACTGAAGGGATCGCTCTCATTAGGGATTAGTAAAAAAGGAATGCCTCCACCATTCCACATTCCAAAAACTTTTAATTTTATGTTGTTTGCATTAGTAGTTAATCCACTGACCTTGCTGAATTTTTCCAAAATACCAAAAAAGATGTATATGGAATCATTATCCCTCAAAGTGCCTACTGCATCATCGTCATATACTAATATCTTTTTTTCTTTCATAGTTGAAGGAACTGTTATTCCTCGCACAGCACATGCATTGTCGATTTCCTGCAAGAAAGGTTCAGGAACCAATGCAAAGAGTAATGGACTAAGAGGGCAACATTGCTTGTTGTAATGGACTAAGAGGGCAACCATTAAATAGAAGGCAAACAGTTGAATTGGCATAGGATCCTTTAATAATAGGTAGCAGCATTTTACCAACACCAATTTGCTGGAGGATGTGGAACAGAAAGGGATGCCATACATTATCAAATGCTTGAGTAAGGTCTACTGAAAGAACTGCCATTTGCTGCTTTATCATATTAGTATTACATATTAGTAACAGATAGATCACATAGTAGTAATAATAGATAGATCACATAGTAGTAATAATAGATAGATCACATAGTAGTAACAGATAAATTCTACTGTTAGTCCTGCAACTCCATACACCTGTGTGCTTTTAATTATGTATCTCATTACTACTTTGATAATGTGAAAAATATCTTGTAGTCAGTATAAGATAAAGAAATAGGTCTCCGGCTGCTGATTAAGGTATGTTCTCTATTAGGTTTTCGAAGGAGAACAGTACAGCTTGCTACGAATTTACTTGGTATGTGTCCTGATAACAGAAAAGAATTAAACGGTATAACTAGAATGAGAAGAATAAAATCCCAGGCTTTGCAGTAAAATTCTATCCCTACACCATCAGATTCTGGGGATTTTCTTGTCTAACATTCTTTATAGGCTGTAGTAACTTCAGATGCCACAGCCTATAAAGGATCTGTGAAGCCCATTTTTGGATATGAATAGGAAAGCCAAAGAGTTATAATTTCCCACATTACTACAGATTTTTATAGTGTTTTTGAAAGGAGTCAAGAATGTCTTCAGTAGTGGACATGTTTTACCATCAACACAGATTTGAGTGATAGTCCTCTTCACAGAATTTAGTGAATTGCCTATTGAAGAATGTGGCTGAAGGGCTATCTGCTAGGTGCAGCTGTATTCTTATTGTAAAATTTCTTTCTTCTACTTGTTTCTGCCTTTCCACTTCTATCTCTATGCTAATGTTTCTAATGATGTTACTACATTCTATAACATTGCATTGGTTTGCTAAAAACCAGTATCTGTCTCTTTATACAAGTCTTTCTTTTGTTCTTTTGAGGAAAGCCTGTTCCTTTCCGCATTCAATTATATTCTGTTTTACTGATTTTTTGAATTTTAATCATATCCCAGTTCCAGGTAACATTATTCCAATTTGAACAGAGAGTCTGGAATATGGTTGAGAGATCAACAGACATTTGGTGGAAGTCTCCATGGTCCAGAACTGATCACTACTTGTTCCATGCAGTGGAATTTAAGTAGAACTGGAAAAGGATCTCACATGTTGATGTTAAGAAGTTTTATCTCAATTATCCTATTTACGAGGGTGGTCTGAAAAGTTCTCGGCCTAACAATGAAAAAACGAATTAATAATTTCAAAATTATTTTAATATTCAACATAATCTCCATTAAGATTAATATATTTATTCTAGCAATGCTCCACCATGATTATCCCATCCCTCTAGTGGTTCTCAGTAAGATCTGCAAAATACCCCTCTACAGCTGCAATCACGTCTTGGTTCAAAGAAAAACGCTGACCAGCGAAGAAGAGTTTTAATTTGAGGAAGAGATAGAAGTCAGAGGGAGCCAAATCTGGAGAATAGGGTGGATGTTCCAACAATTCATAGTGCAGATGCCTTAATTTCCCCATTGCCAAAACATCTTTGTGGGCAGGTGCATTATCCTGATGAAAGATGATTTTTTTTTTCTTCTGCAAACCGGGTCTTTTCTCATGAATTTTTTCGTCTAGTCTGGTTAAAAGATCAGAATAATGTTCCCCAGTTATTGTTTTACCCTTTTCAAGATAATTAATAAATAAAATGCCTTTAGCATCCT
Source organism: Typopeltis vanoorti (assembly GCF_054136105.1). Taxonomy (NCBI): domain Eukaryota; kingdom Metazoa; phylum Arthropoda; class Arachnida; order Uropygi; family Thelyphonidae; genus Typopeltis; species Typopeltis vanoorti. Next base: position 60,752,508 of record NC_143557.1, read on the forward strand.
AAAACACTGATGCCATGATCTTTCCTGCTGATGGAACTCACTATGTCTTCTTTGATGCTGAACATCTGGCTTCTGTCCACTGTTTTGACAACTGTTTGGATTCCAGTGTGTGTAATGGTGAATCCACGTCTCATCCATAGTAATAAATCGACACACAAAATCAGTTCTATTCTTGTTAAAATGCTCCAAGTACTGTTAAGAGATTTTCATGCGAGCGAGTTTTTGATCTGTTGTGAGCATGCATGGCACCCATCTTGAGCAAAGCTTTTTCATTTGCAATTTTTCATGCAAAATATATCCTACATGTTCTTTTGTGATGCCTAAAGTCTCAGCAATTTCATGCACTTTGACTCGCCGGTCATCCAATACCATATTGCACTTGATCAATGATTTTTTTACACTTATTCTTCATGTGGATTATCTTCAAGGCTGGTACGGGCACGTTTAAACTCGGCAGTCCATTTCTTAATTGTCAAAAATGAAGCAGAAGAGTGCCCATAAACTTTTATGAACTTCAAATGAATTTCTTTTGCCATAAAACCTTCTGTTACAAAGAATTTTATAACCACACGATACTCAATTTTATCCATTTCAAGGGATACAGACAACACTTTTGCTTCATACAGCTGTATAAAACAAACTACTTGATACAATGACTTGCAATTTCACATGGATGCTTATGTCAGATTTACCAACTTAGAAAAAAAAATCTAAAAATCTTGCTGATAGTGTTACCATCTATGGTCAAGACCGAGAACTTTTCAGACCACCCTCATGTAAGGGAAGAAGATATATAAATTCGATCAAGACCGATACCTTGATTCATGTATTTGTAAGCCGACTAGGATTGCAAATCCTCCATATGTCTACTAGTTGAACATTGTCGAGACATATTTTAAACTACACATATTCCACTTTTCCACTCATGGAGTGTCTTCCTATTTTGTCTAATGTGAGGTTTTTAATACAATTCCAGTCTCTAGCTGCTATGATGTAGTGGGCACCGTATAAATACGGCTCCAATTCGTGGAAGAAGTTTTGTCTATATGTTCCACTAGATGGAAAATAAAGATTTATAAGCTTTATTACATATCCACAGCATTTCCAGTCTAATGTCAAGATTCTCCCTTCTATATTCCTTCAATTAAATCTTTGAAAGCTCCAATAATCAAGATGTGGTATCTATCTGTTCAAGTTTTTATATCATTATATCTGCAGAAATATGTCTCTTGAAGAAACAAAAATCTGATGTTATGGCATAGTATAAATTTCAATATAGCTTCTTGTTTAATTTGCTGTGGAATCCTCATACATTTAGTGAGGCAATGCAGAAAGGAGATGATATGATTAGTAAAAGTAAGTCTTTAACTTCTAAATTTTGGATGAACCTGATGAGATCTTCAATTGTGTAGCCCACTTCTTGTAAATTATTTTCCAGTTTTTTTGAGTTGCATTCCATTATTTCATTTTCATGCTTATTGTTCTTGATTTAGAAGCTAGTTATTTTCTTTTCATGTAGATGATAATTGTACTGACCAGGGGCGGCTCGTGCATAGGCACTGCAGAACTCCCAATTTTTCTCGATATATAAATTTATTTATTAATTTATTTATATTTGCTTGTAATATTTAATTTTATCATCAACAATCCTATACAATTCTCTTATTTTGAATAAAAAAATAATAAAAATCCATCTTGTAGCACTTAGGAGGGTGAAGGATGCTAGTAGCACTATGTTTACCACAGTGCCATATTGCTACGTGAGCAAGAATATGCACATCATAGTGAGATGTGAGCTATTAGCATAATGCAGCACTGTCTGTCACACAGTTCCACTGTTGTTTATATTCAGTTTGTGCCAGTAGTAGACTGTTTGTAGTGTTTATCGTGTTTACTCCATCTCTTTAAATATTTGGACATTACAATTAAATTATTAAAAACAACACGTAAGTCCACAGTAATAACTTTAATTAATAAATAGATATTTCGTACTAAAAATAATAGTACATCTTCAGTGTTATAAACAGATAGGAATAGAATACAAGTAACGAATATTCGGTGGATCACCTATTAAAATACAATGCTGTCACGAGCTAGGAAATGAAAGAAATTAATAAATAAGTAATATTTAAGATAATTAGTTTTTTTAATGATTACATAAAATAAAAGTCTCCCAGATCTTCAAAAGAGAGAGAGACAATCATTTCAATTTAAATTTGGTCGGTGTAAAAAAGCTTCACAACTTTCTTTAAAGAGGCGTTCATATTTGTATTTTAATAGATGATCCACCGAATATTCGTTACTTGTATTCTATTCCTATCTGTTTGTAACACTGAAGATGTACTATTATTTTTAGTGCGAAATATCTACCTTATTTATTAATTAAAGTTATTACTGTGGACTTACATGTTGTTTTTAATAATTATTAAAAACAACATGTTTTTAATTACTATGCCACAGGTCCCTCTAAAAATAAAATTACAATTAAAGACATAACATTTGCTATAGATTTTATTTTAGAACATTATTGAATATATATTTTTTATTTTTAATAACAGAATATATTTTATATGTAATTTTGAATTATACCAAACTGTATAATTTTATCGATAATAAATAATATTTTTTCATGTTAAATTTTTACCATACTTTTGATATTTTATCTAAACATATATACAGGGTGTTCGGGATAAATTTGACATATTTATAATTAATTATATTTTTCCGTAAGTTACATGTATTAACACACACTTCTCTTCATTTAAAAGTTTGGACCCTTCTTCATTCATATACAAGATGTCAGAAAGGATGGATAGCTGGAACCCACCTGAATCATGGAAGAGAATAACTTGTATCATGATGATTCGTGCCCGCCATCAAAATAAGGATATTATGACTGCTGCCCAATGCTCCCTGAATACAGTAAAAACAATCAGGCATGAACTAGAGACTTGCAATGGTGACTACGAAGATGTAGCAAGAAGAAAGATCCCTAGCAGACGATCTGATTGCGTTCGTACAGCAGAATTCCTCGCAAATCTGCAGGAACAGGTGTTGAAGAACCCTGGCATTGGAATTCGGGCTTTGTTCGTGGAGTTGCTAACTGTAGTCAAGCCCTGGATAACAAGGGTAGGCAATGGTAGGCCGTATGTATGGCAGCAGGATTCGGCCCCTTGCCACACCTCTGGGAAAAGTCAAAAATGGTTGTCTGAAAATTTCTACGACTTCACCAGTCCAAATGTTTGGCCTCCAAACTCCCCAGACCTTAACCCCATGGATTATTTTGTATGGGGCGCAGTTGAAAAAGACACCAATCGCACTTCCAGTAATACAAAAGCCCAGTTAATGGATAAAATTAAAACAGTTTTTGCAGCCCTTCCCAGGGAGACTGTAGCATCAGCTTGTTCGAGGTTCCGAAGCAGAATTGAAGCTGTGATCGATGCTAATGGTGGTTATTTTGAGTAAATCTTGTTGATAGTATTGTAATTAACTCTGCCTGTAATGTTTTTTTGTCAATTCATTAAATTTAATAGATACAAAGAAGATTTTCTTTTTCCTTACGAAACTGTCAAATTTATCCCGAACACCCTGTATACTGTACTTAGAGTGTGTATGTATATTTTAAAAGTTGCAGCACCCCACCCCCCCATTTCAAGCCATGAGCCACCACTGGTACTGACGAAACTTTGAATCAGTAAACTGATTACTTTTTCTTTAATTGTATCTCTTGCTTTCCCTTTATTAGCATGAGATAGTTCCTCATAATCCATAAACTCTTCTGAGCCTGAGGAGTCTTCATTTGGTGATCCACAACCTTCCCCATCTTTACGTTTTTTTATTATTTCTTCTTCTTTTATATTTATTTCCTTCTTTTAATAATTTTTTTCTTTATCCTCAATTTTTTTTTATTAATTCATCTTCGTTTTTTGATGATTTTGTCTGCATATTAAGTTATTTCGGTTGTCTTTCTTGCTTTTCTGTTTCTTCTATGGTTTTTCCTTGTATAAGTTTCATTTATTTGTATTTTGTCTTGTATCTGTTCACTTGTTATGCTAGGTTCATTACTGATAAATTTAACTAATACTGTTCCATCCATATATGACTACAAAAATGGCTACTGCAATTCTGAAATTTTGGTGCAATTGTGGATAATTCTGGCTGATTTGGTGGTGCACTTTTTGTGATTTTATCAAGTATAGTTTATTTGAAAGCACCATCTGTACTAGAGAGAATCAGAAGATCCAAGAACTCTTCTTTATGCCTCTCTGATATATATGCTGTTCTAATTGGTTCTATCCACTTTTTCAGCAAAAGTTTTGAAAGGACAGGTGGTAACCTGATGTTCAGAATTTTCGTATTTCTGAGAAGGTTTGAGACACTGATTAGCGAAATTAATTGAATTAATAGAAATTGAAGGGATACAGCATATTTTGGCAGGATAGGAAAGGTAAATGTGGCAGGTGGAGTGTTACTTGAGATAAGAGATTAATTGTGCACTATCAGAGTGAAGGATTTCAGTAGAAATAATACTAATGGCTTTGGGAGTATATGGTGTGAGATGGATGTTTATAGGATAAGATATTTAGTAGGATGTTGCTACAGACCAGGGAATATAGATGGTGATAAACAAGAAATGTTTAGGCAAATCAGTTTGGCAATCACAAAGCAGACGACCATTATGGGGAACTTCAACTATAGTGATATAAACTGGGCAGAGGAGACAGCATGCAGTAATAAGGGAACTGAATTTTTGGATTTCTTGAGGGACAACTGTCTTAGACAGCATGTGATGGAGGGAATACCCTTAATAACCACACTCTTACACTTCTATAGATCGAGAGTTCTGGATTTGGTCACAGCATCAGACAGCATGTGATGGAGGGAATACCCTTAATAACCATGCTCTTACACTTCTATAGATCGAGAGTTCTGGATTTGGTCACAACATCAGAGGATCTGAGTGTCACTGAGATGGCATACTTGTCCAAACTGGCGAGAGTGACCATGTAGTCCTGACTTGAAGGATGAATAGGCATGGAGAGGTATCAAAATAGGAGGAAGTTATATGGAATTATAAGTCGGGTGACTATTATAGACTTAGAAACCAGATTGCAGCAGAGCAATGAATGAAAGAATTTAAAGGAAGAAGGGTTGGTAGTGCATGGGAGATACTTAAAGAAAAACTGTTGACAGCAATGATAGATTGTATACCTTGAGTGAAGAAGATAAAGCAATTTAAAGTCAAATGTATAAAAAGAATACATTTGACTTCACACAAAAGGAATAAAAGGGGAACTGCAGAAGAAAAATAGATTATGAAAGACATATAAAGAGAGGTGGAGAGCAGTTGCATGAGGAATATAAGGCTTAAGCTAGGAAAGTGACTAGTATTGTAAGGAGAGAAAAATTAGAATATGAGAGGAGACTGGCATTGCAATCCAAGGAGAATTCCAAGGAGTTTATCTGCTATGTGGTGAGTAAGAAGAAAAATGATAGTTGACAGATTATCTTGTAGGATGGAGATGGAAATCAGGTAACCAAAGCAGATGACATAGTTTAATGATCATTTTATTAGGGTGTTCCATCCTAGTACTACAGGCTTTATTTCTAGAAGGATAATGAATGGTGAAGTGTTAGAAGTGAATGAAGAGGATGTATTCTGAATACTGAGTACACGAAATGTTAATAAGGTGGGGGGGGACCATATGGAGTTTTACTACATGTTTTAAGGGAATGTGCTATGGAACTGACTGTGCAATTAACTTGGCTGTTTATGAAAGTCTTGTAATGGAGCAGGTTCCTAGAGAGTGGAACGAGGGTAAGATTGTACAGCATTGCATAAGAGTGGTGGTAGAATGGAGGTATCTAACTATAGGCCTTTTTGTATTTCTTCTGCAGTTGTTAAGATTTTGGATAAATTGGTAAGAACTCATACAGTTGAGCAGATGAGAGTAATATTATTTATACAGGTCAGCATGGATTTGTTAAAAGGTGCTCTTGTTTTAATCTGGTTACCTTTTACGATAGCATAACAGGAACAGTGGATGAAGGTAAGGCATACACTGTCATTTTTTTGGATTTTTCCAAGACATCTGACAGAGTGATACAAGAAAAATTAATTTTTAAATTGTATCATATGGGTTTGGATATTAGTTTAGTGGATTGGATTGGTGATTGGCTTTCTGATAGATATCAGAGAGATGCATATGGGTGAGCAATATCAGGGTGTAAGAAGGTTACCAGTGGAGTTCTGCAGGGCACAGTCCTGGGACCACTGTTGTTCAATCTTTGTCTGTGATATTGTCACAGGACTACAGGGAGATGTTCAGTTGTTTGTAGATGATGTGAAGCTTGGGAGGGTTATTAGTAACAGTGCTGATGTTTTGGCTCTTCAAGAAGATTTGAGTAAGCTGGAAAGATGGGCAAAGGCACGGAGATGTAAGTTTAATGCAACTAAACATAAGATTTGGGATCCAAGAAGGGATGTTTCATACTCACTTAGTAGAGTTATACTGGAGGAAACAAGGGATCTTGGGATAATTGTGGATCAAGATTTAAAGTTCTGCGAACATACTGCAAAGGTTGTGAAGAAATCTCAAAGAACTGCAGCAATGTTGAGGAGAAAACTGACGACGAGAGATAAAAGTGTTAGTCCTATTGTATAAAGCTTTGATCAGACTACATCCAGATTTCTGTGCTCAGATCTGGTTTCTGGGAAATTGTTATTAAAAACTATATTTCTTAATTGTTTTTGATAGAGGGTCCTAACAGTGTAATAATTATTAACCTGGCAATTTTACAACTATGCACGAAGAGATAACATTATCCATGTGCTTCCATTGTTATTTTTGAATTTTTTCATCATTCATTTGTTAGCACTAACGATTGTTTATGAGACAAAGGGAAAATATTTCTAATTTTTACTTTTAATTAAACTTCCTTATAGTGGATGCATGTTCTAATTCTAATTAACCGCATTTAGTGTCTCACAATAGGTTTCAACAACAGTTTAATCTAGCGCTATATGTTGGCATATATATTATTGTAGATAAAATTTTGTTTTATAATTTTGCCATTACAATGCCGCAATTAAAACAAAAAAAAAGTATTTTTATATATATATATATATATATATATATATATATATATATATATATATATATATATATATATATATATATATATATATATATATATATATATATATATACACATATGTCAAATCATTCTGTCAATGAATGAAATAAAATCAACAACAACAACATAAAAATTTTTGGCCTAGTGGCCACCAATACTTTTATAGTTTACTATATTCGGCATGAAACTCTCTGATTCCAATCTTTGAGTTTCTTATTCAGTTTTAAAACAATGTTGGATTTAATATCCCCTTAATTCAAATAATGTTTATATCACCGAAATAAACATTGTATATTTAAAAAATAAATATAAAAGCCTATTGGCTCTTTATATTTAAGTAACTTAATGGTTGCACCTGTTTGACAACTCGTATAGCAGAGTATATAAGTTCTTTTTGCTATACCCTTTGGTATCTATTTGGTCTAGCTACTCACTGATGAAGCCTCAAAAAAGGCTGAAGCCGGTCTGGGTAGTGACTTCCCACCATAATGTAATAACAGCATACACTTCCTAGGAAATGTGTTTTTACATTATAAAAATACCAAGATTAGCGATCAGAACTTTCCCCACCTTTGCAACGAGTTGCCTGAGATTGTACTATGTACTAGGACTACTTGCATTAGCTCACGCTAGTGGCTGCTGATACTTTTATAGTTTACTATATTCGGCATGAAACTCTCTGATTCCAATCTTTGAGTTTCTTATTCGGTTTTAAAACAATGTGGGATTTAATATCCCCTTAATTTGAATAAAAATTTTTCCTTACGCAGTATTAAGTGCAGACTAGTCTAGCAATGAAAACTAGTGTATCCATTTAACCAATGACGTTAAGATTAACACCTCTTTATATATAATGCACTATTATAATGAGCAGAGTACATTTTTTAATTCTGATTTTTTCCCCACAAAAAACTAACACGTGTTCTGAACAAAGTTACACCATTCTAAGTAGTCTATCAAGTGGTGACGATAATTTTGAGTGTGTGTCAAAAGTTACACATTTTATTGAAGTGTAACTCATTTTGTGCTTATATACACAATAGATACATATTTTTGTTTGCTTCATTTTTCACAAAAAATGCTACATTAAAGCCAACACTGATTAACCAACTTATTCTGTTCAGTATGAAACTGTTAATATTGCTATGAAGCTTAAGCTTTTTGACAATAAAATGTGCTCAATGAAACCCAAAGGCATCTTCTTGTGTTCATCTTAAAAACCGTATGTGGGCAAATTCCACCTAGTCAGAGCAAAGTTATTGCAACATATAATCTTGACCCCATTTTTATTATTTTACTCCATCATGCAATTCCATGGGTCTGCTGAAGGGTGGGGGAAGGTTGGAATAGCTTGACAAATTTTTGTAATGGATACCAAATACCACACATGAAAAATATTCATCTGGATTTAGTCCTAGTGAATATTAACACCGGGACTAAATTTTATACATATAGACAAATTATTCTATGTACTTAGACATTTTACAAAATGCACATAACACTCACCTTTAGACAGAGCTAGAGCTAAGATAATTATTATTATACGGTATCTCCATGGAGTCTGGAGACTCATCATGGAGACCCTTACTCATGCTTATAAATACAAAACCTATCATACCTCTCCTTAAACTCATTCACTGTTAGGGCACTCACAACCAATTCTGGCAATCCATTCCAATCATTCACCACTATCCATGCAAAACGTCTAGTCCACACACACCCTTAGTTCTCTATTTGTCATATATTTAAAAATTTCCTTTATGTCAATTGTATACAACCCTTTTGATATCTTATAAGTTTCTATCATGTTCCCTATTTTCTGTCTATCAACTACACTTTATAACTCAAATACCAACCCATCTTCATGGAGAGACAGACCTACCAGCAACTTGGTCACTCATATCTGAATCCTCTCTACCACCTGATGATCACCAAGAAACCCAGGTGACTAAATCTGTGTGTGGTAATCAAGATGCAGCCAAATCATAACCTTATAAAGAGGGATAATAATTTTCCTATGTTAACTTCTTAGCGTGTTCTCAAAATACAAACAATTCCTTCAGCTATTTTACCAACTTCTGCAATATGATCTCTGTCAACCATTATCCTTAAGTCGCTAGTCTTGTCAATTTTCTGCAATTCATTACCATCAGTGTGATACACAGTATGCAACCTTACATTTGGCAACATTAAGTTACCAATCATTATCCTTTGCCCACAATGCCAATTTATTGAAGTCATCCTGCAGCAACTGTTACTCTCTCCAGTTTTGCATCATCAGCAAGCAACTGAATATCCTCCTTAAATCTTTCCCTATACCATTAATATACAAATTAAAGAGAAGTGGCCCTAGTATAAAACCCTGAGGTACTCTACTAGTTACCCTCATTCTCTCAGTTCTGCTCCACCATATACTACTCTCTGGTGTCTGTCTGTCAGCCACCTCCTCCTACCATGCTACTAGCTTCATATCCATTCCCATCTGCTACAACTTTTGTAACTGTTTTCCATGTGGTATTCTGTCAAATACCTTTGCAAAGTCCAGAAGTATTATGGTGTAGAATATCATACCATTATAGAATATCATATCCCTATCCACCCATTGTTGGATTGTACCTTTAACCACTTTTCTAATACTTTAACAACCACTCCTGATATGTTAATTGGTCTGTAGTTTGCTACTTCTCTATTTGAGCCACCTTTATAATGGGAAGAATCTTACACCCTCTTTCCACTCCTCTGGAACTTTGTTAGATCTGAGACCTAGATTGAACAACTTCACCAGAGGCAATGCCAGTTCTCTTTCACATTCATGTAGTACATGGGCTGAAATGCTATCCAGTCTCACTGCTGTATTCACATTGATATTTTTCAATATGTTGAATATCTCCTGATCATCTATCTTAATTTTGACATGAATCTTTGTCAGATCAGCAATCGCAAAATCTCCACCTGGATGATACACCTTTGTAAAACTCAGTCACTCAACTATTTCTAACATCAACTGATTAAAGTCATTCTACCACAGTCATGTTTCTTCTTACTTGCTGCATAGCAAAAAAACTCTTTTGGATTTACTTTGGCCTACTTAGCTAATTTTCTCTCTACTGATTTTGGCCTTTCTTATCATGCTAGTCACCATTCTAGCTTGCACTTTGCACTGCTCAGGAATATGCTGATCACCTTTTTCTTTATACTTCCTCCACAGTGTTTTCTTTTCTTTCTTTTTTTACAGCTCTTGCTTTATATCTCTACTCAACCACTCAACCAATTTGATTTGTCTTCCTGACCTTGGGTGCGCAGTCTGATACTCCTTCTCTCTCTCTCTCAATTTATGACTGCTTCCCATGCATTACTGGCATTCTTTTCTTGTAGCTTCTCATGCCATGACACTGATCCAAGATGCTTCCTAAGTCTGTCATAATTACCAGCTTTATAGTTCAACATAAATCCCTTCTTGACAGAGAATGCCATGTGTTCAGCAACTTCCCAGAACAAGACTATTACTATTACATGATGAGTCCAAGGACTCATTATGGGCGGGCACTCTAATTCGCTAAATACATCTCACCCTCTCCACTACTACGTAATTCTGCTGCTATGACACCACTACCATCATCACCAACAACAGTATTTTTTGTCTGTAAATTGTGTGCATTCTGAAGGCTGATTTGTCTGTACATGGAATGAAAAAATCCAAGCTTCTGGTAGAAAATATTACAACATTACAAAAATAAGATCCATTTTTTTTATTCTAAAAATTGAAATGGTGTGACAGATTTTTATATGACTTGTGGTATTAATTTTGCTTACTTGTTTGTAAATTGTGTGCATTCTGAAGGCCAATTTGTCTGTGCATGGAATGAAAAATCCAAGCTTCTGTGAGAAAAAACCCTGCTATCTCCACATGAGATTAGCTAACTCACGTTCAAATGAAAAAGACTGTAGTCACTCTCCCTGATTAGAGGCAGAATTTCTACCTTGGTTATTGATATATCTTCTGATGTTATTATCAGATCCAGCACTCTCATAGATAATAGCTTCTTTTAAATATCAACTTCTAGATATTTGTTTATTGTTATGTGCACAACAATTAACAAATGTCTATTGTTATGTGAAACAACGATGTGAAACAGGTAAGTGATTGCTATTTTTAATGTAATGGACAACTCATAAACATAAAAAGAAAAGAAAAGACATATTTACATTTATAAAGTAAATATGACTTATTTTCTTCTTGCTGGAAACATTTCCTTCTACTTTCAGAAAGAAAGCAGAACATGTTTCAATGGTGAAAAATTCTAACTATAAGATTGTAATGAAACAGAAGATCATTATGCAATATAACTTTATGATATTCTTACACACAGTGTTTCTTCTATCTTAATTTAGAAATGAAAATATTCAAATTAAATAAATTTCCATTTTAAAATCATAAAATTATTACAACATTACAAAAACAAGATCCATTTTTTTTATTCTAAAATTGAAATGGTGTGACAGATTATAATATAACTTATGATATTAATTTTGCTTACTTTTTTTTGTAATGTGAAACATTGAAATCATTTCACAAGAATGACAGTACTGAATGGTAGTACTGGAAATTACAGTCTCCTACAGATGTGAATGCCCACAGAAGCACCATGCAAATATTTTCATCACGTTATATATAATATGCATGCATTACTATAGATTTTAATCACACACATATAGCAAGGCATGCTCAAACCTGATAAAAATAAGTTAGTAATGAGGAAGTGGTCAATATTAATAAAGTGCATACTTACTGCTGCTTTTCCCTGGTTGAAAAAAAAAAAAAAAACAATAAAAAAAAAACAATAAATATATTCAGAATTAGTGTGACAGGAAAAAATTACTGTTCATAATTTAAAAAAAAAAACTTACATTTCTTGCTATGTAAGTTTTTTTATGAAAAAAATCTTACGTAGCAAGAAATCTTCTGTATAAGTAGCAAATTACTTTTTGATTTGAATGAAAAAAAAATTAGCTTCATATTTTACTTTAATAGAAAATGATTTTACTTTGAGGGAAGTTTTCGGTATTGAGACCACATTATAATATAAATAAACAGTTTAAAATAAGCAATTAACACATGACACACCAGGCGTACTGGTACATAAAAGTTTTACACAACAAAAGCCTATTAACAATTAATTACACATATTATATGTTTTTGATAACTTCACAACTGCTAAATATAATTGATAAACCAGAATACAAATGGTAAATTTGTTACTGCAGGAGTGTTAGAGCACTGCTAGTTGTTGCTATCACGTTCTGTGGTATCATGCATGTTATATCCTAGGTCCATGGCAGCTAAATGTTTGATGAAAGCAGACCATACTTGATGTAAAATTAAGCCTTGATTTTTATTGCAATGTGTAGGGATCGTAAGCATTTGTGAGGCTTCTTTAAATTTTCTTGTAAAACAGTTACGATCAATATATATGACATTTTGTTACTAACGTACTTGATGGCCAGTATGCTCTCTTCTTTCTTTGACGTCTTTTATGTGTTCAGATATACAGATTTCTCCCGACCTTCCTGTCTGGCCTACATAACAAATGGCACAAGAGCAATAAATCTCAAAGATGCCTGGTTTCTCCATGGAGTGATGTGAAGGTTTTGGTGGATATAGGAATCTTGATATTTTTTGTAAAAGTAAAAAAGCCACTTTAATGTTGTATACTCATAGAGCAACAGCACCACTTTAATGTTGTACTCATAGAGCAACGCTGCCACTTTGTCTGTGACATTCTTGATGTAAGGCAGCATCACTGTATTCTTCAAATCTTGTTTAAATAAGCTAGTTGCAGGAGATGTATTAAGAATTTTTCTGATCGTCATGGGTTAAAAACCATTAAGTGCGAGGTTCTGGGTCAGGTAGTGCAGTTCTTCATTCCTTTTAATCGATGTGCTTGATATATTGTATGCCCTGCCTTGTAATGTTTAAATAATGCCTATCTTTATACAGAAAAGATAACTGGCTGTGTTGCTCCATGAGTACAATGTTAAAGTGGCTTTTTCACATTTACAAAAAATATCAAGATTCCTACATCCACCAAAACCTCCACATCACCCCAATGAAAAACCAGGCATCTATGAGATTTATTGCTCTTGTGGCATTTGTTATGTAGGCCAGACATGAAGGTTGGGAGAGATCTGCATGTCTGAACACATAACAGACGTCAAAAAAAGAAGAGAGCATAAATCAGGACTGGCATTCCACACAACCACTACTGGCCATCAGGTTCTTCGGCAACAAACAAAAATGTCACATTGATTGTAACTGTTTTACAAGAAAATTTAAAGACTCTTCAAATGCTTAGGATCCCTACACAATGCAAAACAACCAAGGCTTAATTTTACATCAAGTATGGTCTGCTTTCTTCAAAAATTTAACTGCCACGGACCTAGGATATACAACATACATGATCCCACAGAATGTGATAGCAACAACTAGCAATGTTCCAACATGCATACAGTAATGAATTTACCATTTGTATTCTAGTTTATCAAATATTTAAGAGTTGTGAAGTTATTATTATTATTATTATTACGGGCAACTCCAAGGAGTCCTTAGACTCATCGAGGGAGTCCTTAGACTCATCGAAGGAGGCTCTAAACATCATATCAAGAACAACTATTTGGCATTCACAAAGTTTCTATCATACTTTGCTTTAAATTCATTTACAGTAATGGCACCCACAACAAACTCTGACAACTTATTCCACTCGTTCACCACTCTCCAAGTAGAAAACCTAGTTCTAACACCCTTACTAACAACACTCTTGCTCAGTTTCCATGGATGGGCCCTCAGTTCTCCCATCACCAGACCTGTTCTGAAAAATATTGTCTGAATTAATCTTGTAAAAACCCTTCATCAATTTGAATGTCTCAATCATATCACCCCCTTTACCGCCTATCAACCAATTTCTGTAACCCACAAATCTTCAACCTGTTCTCGTAAGGTTCATTCCATAGACCAGCTATCATCATGGTCACTCGCCTCTGGATCCTCTCTACCTCCTCTCCATCAAGAAGAAACTCTGGTGCCCAGATCCTTTCTTTTAGTTACACAGTGATCAGCATTCATTTTAGAAATTACGGACTTTACAACCGCATTAAAATAACTATTTTAATATCCCGACGTTTCGATCTTTATATTAAGATCATCATCTGGAGCATATACAAATATACAGGACAAGCTGAGTTACACTACATACAGTAAGCTAGAGAAACAATGAATTGATCACAAGTTATTCTACTGGCATGTCCTCTAATGGAAAAAAAAAATTAAACTACATCAAGCTAAATTCTATTTATGATAACATGAATAAACATTATTTCTTACAGACATTCTCGTTGAAAGGCTTAGATGTTGGTTATGCATTTTCACTATATTATTTCAGGAAATTACAACGTATTAGGATATACATTAAAATAAATTTTAATATATTTCTATATTTCGGCAACGTCACGCTGCCATTTTCAAGAACTTATGTACAAGATACGTGCACGCAGGCACAGCACAAACAATAAATGAGTAAGAAGAATGAAGCTATTATTTCTCCTAAAGTCCTGATGGTGCCCTCTAGCGGGCGATGTTGGTATTCTTGGGCGATTGGGCTTGAGGTCTTCTGATGTAAGTTTCCCAAATTTGAGGAAGTCTCATGCAGCCAAATTTGTTGAGGTTTGGTTCGTTGCGAACCAAATTTGTTGAGGTTTGGTTTGTTGCGAACCAAACCTCAACAAATTTGGCTGCATGAGACTTCCTCAAATTTGGGAAACTTACATCAGAAGACCTCAAGCCCAATCGCCCAAGAATACCAACATCGCCCGCTAGAGGGCACCATCAGGACTTTAGGAGAAATAATAGCTTCATTCTTCTTACTCATTTATTGTTTGTGCTGTGCCTGCGTGCACGTATCTTGTACATAAGTTCTTGAAAATGGCGGTGTGACGTTGCCGAAATATAGAAATATATTAAAATTTATTTTAATGTATATTATTATTATTATTATTATTATTACGGGTATCTCCATGGAGTCAGTAGACTCATCGCGGGAGACCCAAACTAGCAAAACAATATCTGTCATATCTCTTCTTGAATTCATTTACAGACGAAGAGCTCACAACTAAGTCAGGCAATGAATTCCACTCATTCACCACCCTCCAGGCAAAAAACCTTGTTCTGACACCTTTGTTAACCACACTCTTCTTTAATTTCCAGAGATGACCTCTTGTTCTTCCATCACTATCACACAGCTGAAACATTTCCCCTGCATCAATCCTATAAAAACCTTTTAGTAATTTGAATGTTTCTATCATATCACCTCTTCTTTGCCTATCAACCAATCTCTGCAATCCACAAGCTCTCAATCTATCAATGTAGGGAGTATTTTTTATATCACTCACCAACTTGGTCACTCTTCTCTGAACCCTCTCCACAGCCTCCTGATCTCCAAGGAATCCAGGTGACCAATTTCCTGAAATAATATAATGAAAATTCTTACAGACAGTTTTCTTTCAGTAACAAGGATGTCCTATTTTTAGCATTACAATTGTTATTTTTGATTTAGGATCCTGGATTTTCTACAGTCCTGTTTATAGTTGCTCTTAGAGAGGAAGGCTCCGTGGGTCGAATATATGACTTCCATATATTTGGGATTTTTAGACCATCATTATTGTTCAGATTGGGGTGGTTAGTAATAATCTCACAGGCTTCCTTAAATTTGTGTTCATACCATGTTTTGGTGTGATGTAGACAACTAGTGCTTTTCAGTCAATTCCATGTAAGGTATTCAGGCCATAATCAGAAAGGCCAGCTTCACCATAATTATTATATTTAATGTGTCGTTTATGTTCTTTTGTCTGATAGGAATTGTGCATCATGTTTCTCCTACATATGGTATGTTACAGGTGCAATAAATACGGTATATGGCTCCAGGGTGAGCCAGTGAAGGGACTGGGTCTTTGGATGAATTGAGTAAGCTTTTTAATTTTGCAGGAGGTTTAAAGGTGGCTTTGAGGTTGTATTTTTGTAGTATTCTGTTTATTTTATCTGATGTCCCTCTAATGTAAGGAATGGTTATAGTTTTATTGTACTGGTTTGTCTTTGTTTTTATTGAGGTCTTGTCGAGAATTTTATTAATAGTGCATTTTTGAAAATTATGGAGATAACTACCGTGTTTGAATAAAAACTTTAGTTTAATATAACTAAAATCTACATTCGACATTTCGACCTTTATGTCAAGGTCATCTTCTGGAGCATACAACTATACACAGAAAACAAGCTACACTACAATCAAACTGGTCTGTTAAAGACACTGACCAACCACTACAATTGTTGGCCTGATCTCTGGTGAAAAAAAAAAAAAAAAAATATATATATATATATATAAAATTATACATCAATGCTAGAGTCCTATTATTAGTGTTATCTGTTGGTTGTAGAAATACATTGGGCACAACAACAAGTATCTATCTATATACATATATTAACATCATGTGCATTCCAGCCAGTTGGTATGGAACGGTTTCTAATACTAGCTAAAGATTGGCTAGAGTCCTGACTTATGCTGGATCTTATATATTAGGTAGGCTGGATGTGTGCCATCCAGATCCTTGGAATTTTCATGCCATCTTTGTTGTTGATATTTGGGTGATTTATCAGGATTTCACAGGCTTCCTTAAATTTCCAGGTTTTTGTGCAGTGTAAAGAGCAGGTGCTTTTCCAGTTGATTTGGTGTAAGGTGTTGAGTGCATGGTCTGAGAGGCCTGCTTCACCATAATGGTTATATTTAATGTGTCTAATGTGTTCTTTCTTGCGTACAGAGATTGTCCGTCCTGTTTCACCGATGTACGGTAAGTTACAGGTGCAGCGGATGCAATAGACTCCAGGAATGTGTTAATGGGAGGAGAGGATCCTTAGAGGAGCTGAATATGGTTTTAAGTTTAGTGGGTGGTTTAAAGGTGGCATTGAGGTTATAATGTTGTAGGATTCTGTTGATTTTTTCCAATAACCCTTTAATGTATGGGATGGCTATGGTTTTACTGTAATCTAGATTCATTTCTGTTGTTGTTTTATGGAGTATTTTATTAATAGTATTTTTGTTATAGACATTATTTATGAATGTGTCGCTGATGATTTTTAGCTCTTGTTTCAGGGCTTGCTGGTTAGAGCAAATTGTTGCAGCTCTGTTTTTAAGGGTGTTAATGACTCCATATTTTTGTGATGGGTGGTGGTATGAATTAGCATGTATGTATTGGCCAGTGTGTGTGTCGGTGTTCGGTAGACCGTGAAGGACAGACTGCCTGAAGGAAGACGTGTGATTAGTGTATCTAGGAACGGGAGCGAATTTTGGTTTTCGATTTCGATGGTCAATTGTATGCGTTTGTGTTGTTTGTTCAGGTGGCTAAGGAATGTGTTTAGCGTTTGTCGCCCGTGCGCCCATCGCAAACACGTCGTCAACACATCTAAGCCAGACTGTCAGTCTTAGCGTGGCGGAATCAAGAGCCCTTTGCTCAAAGTTTTCCATGTAAAAGTTAGTGTTGGGGGGGGGGGGGATAGTGGTGAGTACCTTCCCTTTGTAGGTAAAATTTGTTTTGCCACACGAAGTAACCAGACTGTAGTACGTGGGCAAAGAGGGCCGTAATGTCGGGCGGAAATTTGTTCTGTAGTAGGAGAATTGTGTCATTGATGGGGACATTAGTGAAAAGGACAGATACGTCGAAACTGACTAATAAGTCATCTTTGTTGAGTGTTATGTTTTTAATTTTGTTTATAAAGTGTTGGGTGTTTTTTATGTAGGAGGGGGAATGACCTACCAACTGCTTGAGTGTTGCCGCTAATTTCTTGGCTAAGTGGTAATTGGGACTGTCTATTCCTTCCACGATTGGTCGAAGGGGCACATTTTGTTTGTGTTTCGGGACTCCATATATTCTGGGAGGGGCGGGCATAGTGGGGTTTGAGTTTTTTAACTGTGTCTGGTGGCCAAGAAGTGACGGGCTTGAGTAGTTTCTCTGTTTTATCCTTTATCCTTTTTGTTGGGTTGTAATTTACCATTTTATATTGACCTGTACATCTTATATTGACAGGTCAACGTACGTTGACCTGTCAAGGACAACAGTGGCATTGCCTTTATCTGCTTTCGTTATTATTATGTTTTGTTTGGCTTTTAATGACTTAATTGCTGCTAATTCTGTTTTTGTGAGATTGTTCTGCATGGTTTTCTTAGTGTTCAGGACATTACTAGTTTCTAGTCGTATTTTATCTGCTATATTGTTCGGTAGGGACCTAATGCCTCTTTCAATGTGGTAGATAAAATCCAATTTGTTTACTTTTTTAGGTGCTATTGTATAGTTAAGTCCTTTATTCAGTAGCGTAAGTTCGCCGTTGTTCAGGGTGTGGCTTGATAGGTTGATCACATGGTTCTTGCTTGCTGGTGGTCGGTCGCTCCTTGTCTCCCTTGTTTGTTATTCATTGTTGGTGTTTATCGGGGAGGAAGTTTTCTGATTGGATGGATTCCTGTGATTGGCCACCATATTTTGATGTTGTTTCAAAGTGTGGAATTTTGTCTCGAGTTTTTTTTGTCTTTATTCTTTTCCAGGGTATATTTGGCCAAATTGTCAGTAATTCTTTCAAGTACTTGTAAAATGTCTGGATTAATATAGTTCAATAGTTCAGATTGCAATTTTGAAACCAGATTTTGTGTTGTAGCTAAGTTTTGGCGGGCTGTTTGAATCTGTTCTCTAAGCATTGCTTTTTCTGTGCGGTCATAAATACGGAGTGCCTTAGCAGACAATTGATTTCGCCACGCTAAGAATGACAGTCTGGCTTAGATATGTTGATGAGGTGTTCATTATCACTGTAAATTCATTACCCTTATCTAGTTCAGCCGTAACGGTATCATAAAACGTGAGCAAGTTACTGAGGCATGATCTACCCTTCAGAAAACCATGCTGTCCACCATACAGTATCCCATTTTCATCTATCCATTCCTGTATTTTGCTCTTGACTAATATCTCCAAAACTTGACAATGATTCCTGATATGCTGATTGGTCGGTAATTTACAACAGCAGTCTTGGAACCTCCTTTATGCAATGGAACTATCTTCCCTGCTTTCCACTCCCCTCGGGACTAACCCCAAAACATCTAATATGTGTAATTAATTGTTAATAGGCTTCTGTTTTGTAAAACGTTTATGTACCAGTATCCCTGATGATGTAAGTCTTAAGACTTACGAAACTTGTCAGGTTTTAATTGCTTTTATTAAACTCCTTATTTATATTATAATGTGGCCTCAATACAGAAAACCTCCCACAAAACTGCTAAACCACAGAAACTTATATTTGCATCAATGATTTTACTTTTTTCTTTTAACACAACCAATTTTCAATAACATTTTTTCAAAAACAAACATAATTCTTACTATTATTCAAAAATATATCTATTTTAAACTACATTTATACAAAATAAAAATTTAATATTACTTAATGAGTAATTCTTTCAATGACATTTATGTTTATTATGCATCAATATAATTTTTTTTTAATTTTAAGGGAAAGGTCAGGAAAGTATGCATACTGTATGATATAACAGTTTGATATTGTGTTTCTAGAAAAACCATATTCATGCATTGTAAGAGAAAATAATGGCATACGGAAGATGCTGAGGGAAATATCACCACCAAGCACAAAGAGAGAAATAGATATACTGAGTGACGAGGTTGTAAAGGCAGTAAAACATCTAAAAAACCATAAAAGACCTGGGATGATGAGATAATTAGAAAGATGTTGAAACACAGCAGCAAGGTGTTTGATAGAGGAACTGTACCAGTTGTGTAACATGGCATGGGAGGAAGAAAAAACACCAAAAAAAATGGAAAAGATCAACAAACCTGCATGGTTCAAGTGGTTTGTTGGCACAGCATCTTTACATTAGCAGCTAGTCTCATTGTTTATATGGTCGTTTACGAACAGCATCACTTTCGTCTCAACTTGAATTATGCAATTTTAATATTATGCAAATATGCATAATATTAAAGTGCAAGGGGAGGCAGATAGTGCCGATGTAGCTGCAACAACTGAATTTCCTGAAATGTTGAAGAAAATTAATGAGGAGGGGGTTATTTGCCAGAATAAATATTTAACACAGATGAAAGTGGATTGTTCTAAAAAAAAAAAAAAAAGCCTGAAAGAACTTACATCTCGAAAGAAGGAAAAAGTGCACCAGGGCATAAACCAGCAAAAGACAAACAACCTTAATGCTTGGGATAATGCATTTAGAGATTTTAAGCTCAAGCCTATGCTTGTTTACTGCTCCGAAAATCCAAGAGCACTTTGCTGTATTATCAAAGAAGCTCTTCCCATTATTTGGAAGTCAAATTTAAGGGCCTGGGTCACACCATGTTTGAAGACTGGTTCTTCGATTGTTTTATTCCTGTTGTGGAACATTATTGTTCAGAAAAGTAAATTCCCTTTAAAATTCTGCTTGTGCTGGACAATGCTCCTGGACATCCAACATCTTTAGATGACCTTCACTCTAATTTCAAGATCGTATTTTTACTACCCAACACTACATCTTTACTACAGCCAATGGGCCAGAGAGTCATTTCTGCATTTAAGACATACATTCCCGCAAACAGTCAATGCTATGGAAGATGATGTGATGACCTTGAGATAGTTCTGGAAGAATTATAACAGCTACGATGCCATCAAAAACATTGCTGATTCTTTGGAGGAAGTAAAGCAATCAACAATGAAAGAGTGTGGAAAAAACTGCACCCTCAATTCTGTGACGATTTTTGTGGCTTCACAGAAGAAGACATTGCTGAAGCCAGAAAAGCTGTGGTGGATAGTGGCAATGCACTGCAATTGGACATCAATGAAAATGATGTCACTGACTTACTAGAGTCCCATTCACAAGAATTAACCAATGAAAATGTTATGGAAATAGAGAAGCAGCTGATTCTTGGTTCTTGATTCTTGGTTCTGAATCAAGATCCAGAACCAAGAAAGTTTACAACAAAAGAATTAGCCGAAGCCTTTCGTCTCATTGAAACAGGATTTGCTAAGCTTGAGGAGCAAGATCTTACATTGAGCAGTTTACAAAGGTTCACTATGAGGTTGGTGAGAACATTAGCTGCTATACGGCCATTTATGATGAAAAAAAAAATGAAAAAAAGCTGCGAAAACAACCCTAGATACCTTTTTCAAGAAACCAACTTCAGCAACAGAATCAAATGCTGATTCTCCAGGTCCATCCTCTCTAGCACCAGAACCTAATACTGATTCAAATCCTGATTCTCCAGCACCATCTCTATCATCGAAAATGTCCCTTCCAGTATATCGATGCAACATTAGATGATTGTTAACCTTTAATATTCTTTTTTGAAATTTCTCCTATCTAAACTTCTTGTATGAGTATGTTTTTATGTTCTGTTTGTTTGAATTAAAAGAAAGAGAACAATAGTTTCTGTAACTTATTATTATAGTACAGGGGCATTATTATTATTATTGTATATGCACTGTTCATCGGGGATACAAGTTACACACATCTGACCTAAAGACATTCTCAGGAATGTATCTCTTTATACAGGCAGTCCCTGTAACCTGGAGACTGCCTGTATAAAGTCCACATAAGGGAGACATGAAAGAGGCAAATAGTGTCAATGGTTATGAGGGAGTGTGGTGTAACATGGAAGTTGACAGGAAGGCATATTTAGTAGGGAATGGCCAGGGGAATGTGGAGTCCAGGGAATGTGGAGGATGGTGATTAAGGAATGTATAAACAACTTGGATTAGTGAACAAAGGAAGTCTAATTATTATGGACAATTTTAATTATGGCAGTATAGATTGGAATGAAGAAATAGCATTTGAGAATAAGAAAAATGAATTTCTTAAGAGAGAACCATCTCAGGCAGCATGTAAAAGAGAGCACCTGAGGTTCAAGAGTTTTAGATCTAATCATATCATCAGAGGATGCAATTGTGAATGGGGTTTCACACTTTCCTCCAGTTGGTGAGAGCATTGAAGTGATCACCTGTGTCTAGCCATGCCAACTTCTGTGAGGAAAGAATATATGTGGAATTATAAGGCTGGTGACTATGAGAAGTCAGGAGACAGCTTGGAGCTATAGCATGGAATGAGGAGTTGAGTAGTAAGGAAATAAATACTGCTTGGGAACAGACAAAGAAATACATAACAGCATCAATGTGTGAATGGCTTAAGCATGAAATCCAGAAGAAGAAGTTACTTTGGAGCAGTACAAGATGAATAATGATAATAATCAATTTTTATCTTGATTGGAGAGTATGTCTCAGTTAGTTAGGAAAACAAAAGTGCTGTATGAGCAGAAATTGGCAAATCAAGCAAAGAAAAACCTTAAAGAGATTTAAGATATGTGGTAAGTAGATCGATGAAATCAATCTACTTGCCACATGTTAATCAATGAAAATGGTAGAATGGTAACTGCTGCAGAAAACATTGTTGAGGTATTCGGTGATCAATTTATAAGGGTGTTTCATCCTGATCATGATGGAAACATGAGGAACTTAAGTGTAGAGGACATAGGAGAGGATGGCTTAATTTGAGTGAGCAGGAGGTATTTGAGGAAATAAATAACCTTGATGTCAATAAGGTGATAGGATTTTATGACATATCATTAGCATCTTGAGGGAATGTTCCAGGGAATTGGCAGTAGCATTGGCATGTTTGTTTAATAAGAGTCTTATAACAGCACAGGTTCCAAGGGAGTGGAAGGAGGGTAAAATTGTTCCACTGCATAAAGGTGGTGATAAGGCTGTAGCTTCAAATTATACAGCAATCTGGAGTTGTCATGAAGGTATTAGAGAGATTAGTGAGAAGCAGGATACATAACTGGGTTGTTTCATCCTGATCCTTGTTATAGTACATAACTTACTTATGTACTATAACAAGGTGACAAATACTGTGGACAGAGAAGTTGCATATACAGTGGTGTGCTTGGATTCTGCAAATGCTTTGGATAACTGCCACAAGACAAGCTCTTAAACAAACTGAAACAGATGGGATTGGATAACAGACTTCTGAGTTGGATCAGTGACTGATTTCAGATAGGTATCAGAAAGTTGTATATGAGAATGCGGTATCCCATAAGAGGAAGGTCACTAGTGGTGTACTGCAGGGGTCAGCTTTGGAACCATTGTTGTTCAATTTGTATATTAATGATATTGGGATAAGTTTAACTAGTAATATACAGCTGTTTGCAGATGATGCAAAATTGGGGAGAGCAATGCAGAGTCAAGCAGGAGGTCTTGAATAGATTGCATGAATGGACAGGTTCGTAGAACTATCAATTCAATGTTGCAAAGTGTAAGGTTTTGAAATTTGGTAAGCAATGATGGGATGCAAAGTATACACTTGGTGGGGAAACTTTAAAGGAAATAAGAGATCTGGGAGTGATGGTGAACAAGGACATGAAATTCAGGTGTCACATTGCATGAGTTGTGAAGAAATAGCATAATGGCAATGATGCAGCAGACCCTGACATGCAGAAATAAAGAGGTTATGATGCCATTATATAAGTCCTTGATCAGGCCTCATATGGATTATTGCGCACAGATCTGGTTGCTGGGATTTCATGGTGATGAGGATATGTTGGAAAGGGTCCAGAGAAGATTCGCAAAGGTTTTCAGTAGTCTTTGGAATGTGGAGTAAAAGGACAGATTGAGAGAATGTATATTGCAAATTCTACTATGTATTAACTTCGGTTCTGCACTATTCTTCCACAAACCACTTGGAAAATATTGTAGTATCAGAACTCCCATAGAAGTAATTGACGATGTCTATTAATTCCCAGTCCTTTCGTAGTCGATTTACGGCATATATCAACTACCCCTTCTGTTACACACAACCGGTCTCTCTGCTCTCTCTAAGGCTTCTCCTTTACTTACTTTCGTTTTCCAATCAACTATGTTCCTTCTTCCTGCCAAAATCCAGTTCTAACCAGTTCAGCTTATCCACTGGCTTCTCTGTTTATACACAGTAGCTCATGTTCTCAGCACGAGCTAACTAAAATAAACTCCGTTTCTCCTTCAGCAGCCAATCAAATCCAATCAGAAGAATTACACAAAATCACTCTTACATACAGAAATAAAAAGATATATCACAATTCATATAATATACATTTAAATTTACATACACAGTTTCTTATAATAAATTTAACAGAGTAAACTAATTAAAATGAATGACATATTTATATAGAGTCTTTTCGTTATTATTACATATTCTAAGATTAAATAATTAATTAATAACAAATAAAACTCAAAGCATTTATATGAATAATATATTACAAGCAAGAGACTAACAACAAATAATATTTACAAGTCTTGCTTATGACATGGTGGATTACGTTAAATGTGAATGAAGTATTAAAACATAAAATATCTTCATTCACAATTTAACAATAGAGATGGAAGGGTATGATATGTTTCCTAAAGATAAAAAGGGAGGAGGAGGAGTGCTACTGATGATAGAGAAAGAGTTATATCCATACAAAGTAGAGATGCAAGAGGGAAATAGTACCAGTGGCTTTCAGACAGTATGGTGTGAGATAGAGGTGAATAGAATGAAATACTTGGTGGGATGTTGTTATAGACCTGGTAATGTGGATGGTAGTGACTATGAAATGTACAATCAAATTAGTCAAGAAAATAAGAAAAGGGTGATCATTATGGCAATATAGACTAGGAAGATGAGATAGCAACTGGAATTAAAGAAAATGAGTTTCTTAAGTTTTTGAGGGACAACTACCTCAGACAGTATGTAACAGAGGGCACATGACGACTGAGGGTCTTGGATTTGGTCATCTCATCAGAGGATGTAATTATAAATGAGGTGTCAAATCACCTGCTAATTGGTGAGAGTGACCATGAGGTGATTACCTGGATGGTTGCCAGCAGTGAAAGGACCTCTGTGAGAAAAGGGTGTATGTGGAACTAAAAGGGGGTGATTATGAAGAGCTCAGGACACAGCTTGCGGGTGTAGCAGGGAATGAGGAGTTAGCTGGAAAAGAGATCAATGCAGCTTGGGGGATATTCAAGAATATCTAGTAAAATCAATGTCTAAATGTATTCCAAGAGTCAGAAGGTTAAATAAGGTAGGTGTGAAATGGATGAATGAAAAGATTAAGCATGCGATACAGAGAAAAAGGGCATTATGGAGGCAGCATGAGAGAAGTGGAAATAACCAATCTATGAGGACTACAAAGACCAAGCAAGGTGGGCAACTTGGTTGGTGAGGGTAGATAAAGAGAGGTATGAACAGCAGTTAGCTAATGAAGCCAAAAAGAATCCTAGAGAGTTCTTTCGATATGTAGCCTGCAAAAAAACGAATGATTATGGAAGGATGACATTGATAGGAGAAAATGGTATTAAGGACAGCTGTTGCAGAAGATATAGTGGAGATACTTAATGAGCAGTTCATCAAGGACTTTCATTCTTGTGAATGTGACTTCATGGAGAGACTGAGAGCAGTTGATGATGGGGAGGAGAGACTGCCTATAAGTGAGCAAGAGGTGTATGGGGAGTTGAGCAAACTTGATGTTAATAAGGCTCTGAGACTTGATAATATATCACCACATATTCTGAAGGAATGTGCCTATGAGTTGACATCTGCCTTGATATTTTTTTTTTAAATAAGTCTTGCACTGGGTCAAGTTCCTAAGGAGTGGAAGGAAGGCAAGATTGCACTGCTTCATAAGGGAGGTGATAGAACTCAAGCATCAAATTATAGGCCTATCTGCGTGTCAGGTGTTGTGGTTAAGTTGTTGGAGAAGCTTGTGGAAACTAGGATCCAGAATTGGATTAACAACAATGGTATTATTTTTGATGGACAGCACAGATATGCTAAAGGAAGGTCATGTTTTAGTAATCTACTTACTTATTATAATAAGGTGACAGCTTCCTTGGACAGAGGAGAGGGATGTACAGTAATATAGTTAGATTTCGCAAAGGCTTTTGATAGATTACCACATGATAAGTTGATAGTCAAACTAGAGCAGATGGGGGTTGGATGTTAAATTAGTGCATTGGATCACAGACTGGTTATCTGATAAGTATCAGCAAGCTGTGTATGGGGGAGCAATATCCCTGAAAAGGAAAGTCACTTGTGGTGTACCTCAGGGGTCTGTTTTGGGGCCATCACTGTTTAACTTGTATGTTAATGATATTGGCAAACATTTGAATGGAGATATTCAGTTGCTTGGATGATACAAAGTTGTGACGAACTATGAAGAGTAGAGAAGATGTTGTGGCCTTGCAAGAAGACTTGAGTAAATTGAGTGATTGGGCACGGGAATGGGGATGTGAGTTCAATGTTGCAAAATGTAAGGTTTGAAAATTTGGGAAACAGATGGGATGTAGAATTTATGTTTGGTCGGGATATATTGTCGGAGGTGGAGGAAATAAGAGATATCGGGGTGATAGTGGATAAGGATCTAAAATTTAGGGGACCCATTGCCAAAATTGTGAAGACAACACAAAGACTTCTGGGAATGATGTGGAGGACACTAACTTGTAGAAGTATGGAGATTCTTGTTCCCTTGTACAAGGCTTTGATTAGGCCACACATGGACTATTGTGCCCAGATTTGGTCACCAGGTTTTCAGAAGGATGAAGAGATGTTGGAAAGGGTCTAGAGGAGACTGACTAAGGTAGTTTCTGACCTTTGGAATGTCGAATATGAGGAAAGATTGAGATGATGCATTTTACAGAGTGGATAGGAGAAAGAGGGGAGATATGATAGATACAAGTTAGTAAGGGGTTATTATAGGATCAATGTTGAAGAGGTGCTACAGAAAACAGTGGGAAGTCAGGGGAGAACTAAAGGTCATCCCTAGAACCTGTATAAAGAGGGTGTGAGCAGGGAGAGTGAGAAAGCAGATTTTTTGCATGCAGAGTTGTGAATGATTGGAATGCCTTGCCTGCGAGTGTGGTGTCTGCAGAGAATTTGAGTGTGTTTAAGGTGCAGTATGATGAGCTGTGTGTATGATAAAAGGACCTACTAGATGAGTCTTTAACTCCGTAGGGTCTTGGGGTAATAATAATAATAAGTTATGTATTACACTGATGGAATTGGATAGAAGCAGGTGATGGATGGAAGTGGATTTAAATTTGATTTAAAATATGGTGCAAAAGCGATTTTAAAACAGGTCTATCGTCACATCCACTGACAAGAAGAGATAAAAAAATTCATTATTACTCTTTGTAAGACTGTGATATGGAAACATGTGGCACATATTGTGCACAGGTTTGGTCAACCTGGATTTCTTAGGAATGTGGAAGCATGGCAGACAAGATTTAGAGACAAGTGACCAAAATGGTGACCATCTGGTATGGTTCCTTAGACATTCATTATTGTTCATATTAATGTTTAGTGGAGAAAACATATATCTCAAGATTAAATTACAGATGTGAATAAATTATGTTCTCATTTAATCCTTTATCTAAGTAATTAGGAAGCAATTGCTATAGTATCCCTTAATATAAAGCACAGACCCTTTTGTATTTGGATAATGTTATTTATTACGGGAAGGGCCCCCACCACTACACAGATCGATTTCGACCTTTATTGAGGTGTATGAGTGGGAGCCACACCCAGAGAATATACCAAGGTTGAAATAATGCAGAACTCACATATTTCCCATTTAAAAGTAGTGAAAAGGTATAATACATTATTATTAATGTTGAAAGTTTATTTTTCACTTGGTCAGACTATAATAAATTTAGTTTAATCCTTTATCCAAGTGTGTGAAAACAAAGTTTGCGCCTGAAAGTATCTTCAGGACTGGGGTAAAGTGGTACAACACCGGGCGACTCCTTGCAAAGGTGGAGCAAGCTACCAACACTCCTATCTCAGTATCTCCCATAATGCAAAACACATCTCCTTGCAGATATGTATAATGTTATGCATTAAGGGAAGGGCCACTATCCAGACTAGTTTTGACCTTTATTGAGGTCTCTTAGTGAAGAGACCTCAATAAAGGTCGAAATTATGTCTGATAATGTTATTTATTATGGGAAGGGCCCCCACCACTACACAGATCGATTTCGACCTTTATTGAGGTGTATGAGTGGGAGCCACACCCAGAGAATATATCAAGGTTGAAATAATGCAAAACTCACATATTTCCCATTTAAAAGTAGTGAAAAGGTATAATACATTATTATTAATGTTGAAAGTTTATTTTTCACTTGGTCAGACTATAATAAATTTAGTTTAATCCTTTATCCAAGTGTGTGAAAACAAAGTTTGCGCCTGAAAGTATCTTCAGGACTGGGGTAAAGTGGAAATTATGTCTGCTTCTGTATAAAAAGGAGGTTCTGTTTCTTTGGATCTGGTAATTTGTATTCATGGCATGGTCTGCTGCTTCAGAGAAGTTGTAGTGCAAGTAATGGACATAGTTTTTGTGTTCCTCCAAATGGATATTAGCTGTTCCGCCCTTATGTCAAAAGTACTAGAGTACAAAATACACAAACAGAAAACAGAACATATTCTTGAGATCTGGTCGGTATTAGTATTAGTTCCCTACTCACAAAGGGGATCAAATACTTAAACCAAGCTCGCTCATGCTCTCTCTCTCATTACGAGCCACACTTCATCCCTTCCTCTATGTATACTTCGAATCTTGCTTGTCAAACCTGATCTTCAAAGATAGTGATATCATGGTTAGTTTTGATATAGTCTTCCTATTCACAACTGATTTTATTTATTTAGAGTACGATGACACAAATGTGAGGCTTTTTAAGGAAAGTATGGCAACATCTCAATCCCTCGTAATTTTATCCATGCTCAGGACTGGCATAGCTGACAATTCAGGCCTATGGCTGGGACTTAGGTATTTCTGACTGTAATCCGTCTGTGTTGACAGGATCGGATTGCCTGTTCTGGGTGAAAAAAAAACCCTACCTCCATATGAGACCGGTATAACTCACCTTTCATTGAAAGAGACCAGATAAAGGTTCCTCACATCATCGACGGGAATTGAACCCAGGTCTTTCTGACCAAATGGCTTTGTCTATACTGAGTGAAGTATGGAGGCTCTTCACAACTGAAAAGAAATCTAAGAACTCATTTTTCGACTCTCTCTCTTCTCCCAAAGTATAACAACCACTCTCAGTTTTACTGTGAATTCTGAATATTTTATATGGGCAGAGAAAACCTACAAGAAGGCTGAAGGCACAGCTATGTGCTTTCTCACATCATCAATCTTTTCCTGGAACATTTTGAAAATATAGCCATAAACTCTGTTCTCTCAAATGCACAATTTGGTTATGCTAAGGAACAACGCATTCTGTCTGTCCATGTGGTTGAGACATGTTAATAAATACCCAAAGATGTGTTTTACCACTGAATAGTAAAACAGTAACTGTCAGTC
Organism: Typopeltis vanoorti; assembly: GCF_054136105.1. Lineage (NCBI taxonomy): Eukaryota > Metazoa > Arthropoda > Arachnida > Uropygi > Thelyphonidae > Typopeltis > Typopeltis vanoorti. The sequence goes on from NC_143557.1 coordinate 60,782,091, forward strand.
CTTCCTTGACACTATGATCATCTGAATACCCAATGGAACCTTTCCTTTTCGGTCTACAGAAAACCCATCCACAAGGACTGTACATCTATCAAATTACCATTCCATCCAGCAACATAGTGTTATTAAAACCTTAGAAATTGGGGTAGAACTATTTGCTCTGACCACACTAACCTCTTCACAGAACTCAATCACATCCAAGACACTTTTTTAGCCAAGCTTTCCTCTTCACAAATCAGAACTCTGCCCATCCCTTAAATCCAACTTCTCACCCGACCAGAAATCCAGAACACAATAATCCATTACCATTCCTTACATCTGTGGTACCTCTCAAAATATATCATGTGCTCAAAAAAAAAAGGTATGAGATACAGACTTCCTTCAAGCCATACCAAATATTAGCTACCCTTATCCACTCACCAAAAGATCCTCTCTATCATCTTGATCATCCTGGGACCAACAGCATCCCTGCTCTTTCACATATCTGTAAAAGAGCAGGGATGCTGCTCTTTCACATATCTGTACTTTGGATAAACAGGGAAAAAAAAAAGATAATATCCATCTGAAGAAATACAGAAACTATGTCAAACAGATGTAGAACAGACCTGCACTACAGCCATTCAGATGTAGCAGCCCATGCCATGGATATGAGTCACTGGATCCAATGGAACAAAATGTCCCTTTTATACAGAAGCAGATATAAACTGAGGAGACAATTTCTAGAATATGCCAGAGCATTACAACATTTACCAAATCTGAACAAATTTGATTGCCTCACATTACAAAAATGTGGGAAATCATTATCTTGGGACCTTCAGCAAGATTCTCACTGCACCCATAGAGGGTGCCAATTAGAACATTAGATCCACTTTTCACGCTCAATCTGTGTTTGCCTTTCTGCTAGCGTACCTGCATACACATGCTTAGTTGTATTTCTTTGTGCGCATGAAGATACCTTAGTGACTAAGGCAAAATACTAGTTAAATAATTTATTAGTTGAATTAATTTAGTCAGTATTATTATCTCTATATGCGTGTTTTTTCCACTAAATATCAACACAAATAAGCAAATCACAAGGAGTCTGTAGAGAGTTCTATGAGAAGAGAGTGAAAGTTTGGGAGATAAAAAGTTTAGTTGCTAGGCAAAAAAGCAGGAATATCACAGACCATAACATATAAGTTACTAAATGGAATCAGAGAGTAGACTAAAGAAATTTTTCAGTATGCCACAAGACAGAAGAGAACAAGAGTGGTGAACTATTGGAATAGACTGACAGAGTAGTAATCATAAAGTGCTCTGTCAGTGAAGAAGTGGAAAGACAGACATGATAGGTATTGTGTTAATAATGATTCGTGCGAGATTCTTTCAAAAAATTTTTCACAAAAACGAGGTTCCTATATAATAATAATATTCTATCTCGGCAACAAGCACATCCATAGCAAAGTGGAAAGAAAGATAGGATAATGAAATCTTTAATAAGAAAAGAGCTGAATTTGATTCTTCAAAATCAGATCTTTATATAGACTTTTTCAATCGAGGTGAGTTAGCCTATCTCATATGGAAGGAGAAGGTTTTTAACTTCTACATACAAAAAAATAAGCCAGAGATTAGTCTGTATGCAAGCAAATTACACTGCTTGGAAAGAAGTCAACAAACACTCCCATGGGTAAGGTGCATCATGCCATGTAACAAGCCACATGTTTGTAGATAGTATAAATTGGGGAAATACGATGCTATAATTTCACATGCACACAGTGCGTAACTAAGTCCAGGTGAAATGACTGCGAGAAGGGAACTGATGGAGTTTGAAATAAGCACTGGGATAGGATGCCATGTTGCAAGCCTATCTGTTCAGCAAATTAATGAAAAATTCGACCACCCCAGGTCACTAACCAGTGGTACCATACTGAGATGGAAGAGCAGGTAGCAAAGCAAGTGCTACCCACAGTCGACAACCGACCACACTCACCAAATATGATATAGGTTGCTGCAAAGGATAATATGAGTTGTCCTTTGTAAAATGCATTGGATGCGAAGTTCCAGGTATCAAGTGGAACATGAATCTGCACAAAAACATTCAGAATCAAGGCTCACAACATGGGTTTCCATGGTAGGACTGCAATATGCAAGCCCCATATTACTTGAACTAACATGCAGCATTGTGGGATGTGAGGGCTTGGAAAGCTGAGTTTTGGAGTGATGAATCCTGTTACACCATCTACTGAGCAGATGGATGGGCGTGAGTGTGACAGATGCCTGTTGAATACCTCTTAGTAGAGTGCATAACCCCAAATCTATGAAATTTGGAGGTGGTGCTGTGATGGAATGGTTCTGTTTTTCTTGGTTTGGCCTTGGACCTCTGTGGTACCATAAACACTGAACTCTGAGAAGTATCTGAACATTGTAGACAATGCAATAATTCCTAATTTGTGGCATTTCTACAGAACTGACCATTGTCTCTTTCAGCATGACAATGCATCATCTCATAAGGCTGCTGCTGTACTACATGGTTTGTGGAGATGAACATTGCTACACTTTACTGGCCTCCTCTTTAATGAGCCTTGATAAGACCTCATGTTGACTACTGCATGCATATCTGGTCACCAGGGTATCTTGGCAATGAGGAAGAAGTGAAAAGGATCCAGAGGTGAGTGACCAAGATGGTAGCAGGTCTATGAAATGAACCTTACAAGAACAGGCTGAAGATTTTGGGGTTACAGAAACTGGTTGACAGGCCGAGAAGGGGTGATAAGACTAAGACACACAAATTACTGAAGGGGTTTTACAAGATTAATTCAGAGGAAATTTTTCAGAACAGGTCTGGTAGTGGGAGAACTAGGGACCATACTTGGAAACTAAGAGTGTGGTTAGCATGGGTGTTAGAACTAGGTTTTTTGTTTGGAGAGTTGTGAATGAGTGGAACAAGTTGCCAGAGTCTGTTTGTGGATGCCATGACTGTCTATGAGTTCACAGCAAAGTATGATAGATGCTGTGCACATGTTGGATAGTGTTTGACATGATGTTTAGAGCCTCCTCGATGAGTCTAAGGACTCCATGGAATAGCCCGGAATAACAGAGCCCTGATCTCAACTCTAATGAACATCTGTGGGATGAACTGGAGTGTAGGGTGAGATCAAGAGACATCCACCCCACAATAGTTCAGCACCTCATTACATGCCTACAGGAAAAATGGTTCAAAATTCTCATTGAATGCTATTGTATGCTTGTGAAAAGTATGCCCTGTAGAATTCTGCAGCAGTGACAAGAGGTCCTACATCTTATTAAGACGGATGCCATAGCTGCTTGTTCCTCACGCTCTGGTATCCGTTGACTTCTCTCCAAGCAGTGCACACATACAGCTACACCCACCCATTCACACAGTTAACAGATAAAAAAATATTATTAGTGGGCAGAAGACTATAATGTGTGGATTACACTGAGGGAAGCAGATGGTGTGGATGACTGATTATGTAGGATATAGATGGAGTATGCACAGAGAATAAGTAGTACAGACAGTGAATTGCTTGATGCTGAGTGCCCTTCACCGAGTCCTTAGACTTCAAAGAAGAGTCACAAAATAATAAGAAGAACCATTAAGTGGCATCCATTATCATTTGCTAATAATACCATTTTATTCAGATCATCCTGTAAACACCCCACATCAGAAATACTCCTGATCATCCTGCCTAACATTGTATCATCATTAACAATCCTCTGGCATTCAAGTGATTCTTTCTCAATGACTCTGGTCATCCATACATGTCGGTAAGCAAAATTATAATCCACTTATCGAGTTATTTTTCACTCCTATCTGCTCCAGTTTATATAATGATATTCTTCCTAGTATTATGCAAACCTCTTTGTGCAGTTTAGTAATTCCATGATGTATCCCTTTCTCTTATACAACTTGATCATAAGCAAATCATAAAATAATAGAAAATTGTTAAGACATTCTTAGCCGTTAGTAATCTTACTAGCTTTCTCTTTGCAAATTCATGCTACTTATTACAGAATGTCAAATCTCTGTCTACCATGAGATGCTAATCCAGGTTCTTAGTTACTTCCCACTAACTGCATTATAGAGATCCTGACTAGCCTAGAATTGCTGTATCTGTTATGACACCACTCCTGTGCAATAAAACTATCTTGTTCTCTTCATATTAAACAATATTTTTTCTTGACCACAGAAGCTATGTGAATTGACTATTTGGGAAATGTTGATCAAGTATTTGAGAAAAAACTATTTTAATACCAACTAGTTTCACCAACTTAAACTGTTGGCATCTTCAGGGTACAGGACTGATGATAGGAACTAAAGCTAACAAAATATGTTACAGACAAGACATTAACAGAATTCTAATTATAAATTACAAAACGTGTACAATATATGTGTGGTGCATACATGATTTCACTTGTTGTTGTTTAGGAACGCTTTATAGTTGGTACTAAAGTTCATTTCTTGTGTGTTTATAGATCTAATGAAGAGAATGCTAAAGAAGAGAGCTGTCCAGATTACAACAGACCAAAAAGATCTCCAAGATGAATTTACACTGATATCCAACAACCTCATCTTGAATGGCTACCTCCGGAGACTTGTTAACAAGATTCTGTTCTCTGATCCACCACAAAGACAACAAGAAGACACTCAATATATTACCACAATCGTCATTCCATACATGGGGACAGCCTCCAACAAGGTTGCTAAACTCCTCAAACCACATAGAATGAGTGACCTTTAAACCTAAAGATATAATTCAAAAACTCTTAAGATCTCCAAAAGACTTCCATCCTTTCTTTAAATATGCTGGAGTTTATAATAACCCACGCTCGTGCGGTTTAAGTTACATCGGCCAAACTTTAAGAAGCCTTGAGATAAGATAGAGAGAACACATCGGATATGTCAAAAACAACAGACAAGATATATCAGGCTTATCTTCCCATTTCTCCACAACCAACCATGTCATTGAGTGGGATAAAAGCTGTACTCCTTACATAGAAGAGGATTACCGCTCTCTCGTATTTTTAAAGAAGCCACAAGAGTCGCCCGTTCTGTAGAAAATCTTAATAGGAACCAAGGTTTAATCTTATCCGAGATCTGGAAGACCCTAATTAGATCTATAAACACACAAGAAATGAACTTTAGTACCAACTATAAAATGTTCCTAAACAACAACAACAACAAGTGAAATCATGTATGTGCCACACGTGTATTGCACACGTTCAGTGTTGTTTTGTAATTTATAATTAGAATTCTGTTAATGTCTTGTCTGTAACATACTTTGTTAGCTTTAGTTCCTATCATCGGTCCTGTACCCTGAAGATGCCAACAGTTTAAGTTGGTGAAACTAGTTGGTATTAACCCCTTAACATACAAAGACGTCTGTGACACATCTTTTGTTTATTGCACCAATATTAATTTTGAATTTTGGTTTCACATATAAATACAACCGAATATAGACACTAGACAATCTTATGCCTATTTCCTTTCAGACGAGAAAAGTTGCCAACGGCGTGTATTGGCTATTTCATTTGTGTTTGCACACATTCATCATTATTTTTCAAATAATGATGAATTTGATCCAGCAAATCACCCTCGCCCAAAAAATTGGCAGAAAAACGACCGCTTTCTGATTTTTAATTGGTACATTAAGGGGTTAAAATAGTTTTTTCTCAGATACTTGATCAACATTTCCCAAATAGTCAATTCACATATCTTGTTCTCTTTCTATTTCATTAGGATGCAGGTTGTATTAAGACTTCAACAACCAAGTAAGGATATTAGCAATTTGTGCTACATTCCCTTAATGTTAATGCTGACCATCTTTCATCTAACTTGAACACATCTATTCTCTCATGTGTGCTTAACACAGCAATAGATATTGACATGCCCTAGCACAATGGTCATTCAACAGCTCCAACTACACTCTCAACACATGTTATTATTCTACCATTTGCATTCAGTAAGGTTATACTACCAAACTGATGCCTCGCTACAAAAACTAGTCTCTAGGATTTCCCTAATGTTGTTCAAGAAACAATTGATTCTCATAATCCAATTTTAATTTCCTTAGCAATTTTCTCATTCTTCTAGCCTGTGCTTCACATACTTGTCCCTTACAGTAGTTGCAGCTACATAATTTTCATTTTCATGAAGCTCTTTATTAATGAAACCACTCATCGATTTAACACCCACCTGATTCATTCTTCTAACTCTGAGATTACACTACTACCAATAATTGTCTGGACATTTTAGCAATTTACAATTGATACCAGCAGGTGAACCCTAATATTGGGTATGTCATTTTGGTTTTGGTCATCTCCTGCACCCTTTGAGGGAGGCTTTCCACCAATGTGTGGCAGACATCAGGTGGAATTTGTCTCCTACATCAAAGCAGCACTAAGTTCAGCGAAAGATCAAGGATGTGCTGCTCTGGACCTCAATCGCTACTCCAAATCATCCCACAGGTGTTCGATGGGGGTTGAGGTCAGGACTCTGTGCAGATTTTTGATTCAAATATATATGTACTTGATTTTTTTAATATTTTTTAATTTATTTTTTTTTTCAGGACTGTGTAGCTGTGTGGAAATGGCATCTGCATCCAGAGCACTAGAATCTGAAGAAAGACTATTAGTCTTTCTTCAGATCCTAGGCTCAATTCTAGTCACAGACTAGAGGAACTTTTTCTAAGCCTTTTTGTTTTTTACTAGTTCACAAGTTAGTTGATCCTTAACATGGCAAACAGGCTTTTTTCAATTGAAAAAAAACTCAGGTTTTTCATCCTGTAATCTCAAGAAAATTAACAATAGAACTCATACTATTTCAGACAATAATATACAGTGTTAGGATTAGGGACCACAAGATGGCAGCACTTATTTAGCACTTGGGAAAGAGAGCCAATTAAAATTACTGACAGTTGTGGGATAGCTATTCTGTAATTGGCCAAGGATGAAGGCTAGCTGCCCACTTGTCTTCAAAAGATAGGGCTAAATGGTCTTACCTACTCCTTTTGGCAAATAAAAGGCATTAATAGATTTATTTTATTTTTTATATTTTTAATATACTTGTGAACACACCTAAATCGGATCCTAATAGTGTAACATTTAAGACTGCATGCTAAAAGATGCAATTTTTCATATCCTTGCATGGGTGTTTTTGAATTTCCCATTAATTAACAATTAAATATACATAGAACTATAAGACAGATTCAACTATGCTAAAGCTCTGGATTTTGCATTATTACGTCAATGAATGACTTTATTTAGATTTCATGGTAAGTGTGGAAAAGGGCATCCGAAACTTACATACAGATGAAGCTTGAATTGCAGAGATTTTGCATAATGCTAAATCTTTGCCTTTGAATATTTCACTATCAGAACTACTGACTCTGCATTCTCTATTACAAAGGCTGATAAAGGCAATGCTATTCTACTGCTGGAAACACTGAGTATAATCACAAACATTTTATTATGGGGTAGATCGAAATATCGTGTAATCAGTGGAGCTCCTACTCAAAGTCAAATAAAAAATAAAATAAAATAAATTATCATCATCATTATCATAACACTAATTATGGGTATAGACAATATTGATCTATTCCAGTCTCATTATTCATCCAATATCCGTTTTTGAGGTATACCTGGTTTATATATTAGCATTTGTTTGGGGATATCAGGTGATGGCCATTCGGTTTACATGTTCTCTCCATTTTTGTTTATAATTGTTTAGTTTTTCTTCAATTGATTTTGTTTTTGGTTCATTCAAAATGTCTTCATTCCTTTTTTTTTTTTTTGGTCTAATAACGTGAATTTTGCAGTTCTCATATTTCTCATTTCACCTGTTTTTATTTTTTGTTTATCTTGTTTGTTTATTGCCCAAATTTCACTGCCATATAATAATGCAGGCACTGCTAAAGTACTGTATATTTTCAAGAGTGTTCTTTGGTACTATATTTGGATTGAGTGTTCTACTTATCAAGCCTTATCTACTTATTAAAATCTTCAAAAATTTTGAAGATTTTAATTTTATGTCCTTTTCTCCTTCATATGATATTTCACATTCAAGATAACTGAAAGTATTTAGCTGTTCAATTATTTTATTATTAATAACTATTTTACTTCTAACTGGAGTTTGTACACAAAATGCCATTGTTTTAGTTTTATCTATGGAAATTTTCATTCCAAACTGTTCCTACTATAATGGGTATATATTTGTATAATTATAGTATATATTTGTATAATTATAGTATATATTTATATACTATAATTGTATAAGTTATATATTGCTCTTTGTAAATTGTCTTCCTTATCTGATATTATTACCTGATAAATCTGCAAATAATAGCATATTTATTTTGTTATTCTTGGAAGTTTCTATACTGGATTGTTTAAGGCAGTGCTTCCCAAACTTATGGATGTAAAGGCCCCTTTGGAAAAATTAAAATATTTCACGGCCCCCAACAAAAAAAAAAAAAAATCGTAATACAGACATATATTATTATATTTATTGTTTTTATATTTAATACAAAACATACACAGCAAATATTGCAAAAATGAAATGCAAATATTACATTTTTAGCATCTTACATACATTTTTGACATGGTCTTGAAACATTTTAAATTTGTTTTCATTATTTCACCCCCCCCCCCTCAACAAAACTAATGGCCCATTTGGGAAGCGATGGTTTAAAGTGTTCCACTGTATTAATATTTCATTAATATCTCATCTTCCTTTTACCCTCTTTTACCTTGCAGTGTCGAAGGTTTAATAATCATCGGACCTCAAACTGTTCACAGGATAAGGTGGTCAGCCCTATGCCCCGATGTATCCTATGTCCGTAGTGTTGAGTTCTCAAGGCCGATTTGCCTGCTTTGCGGGATGAAAAACCCCAGGATAAATTGGGGAAAAAACCCTACTGTCCACACCCAAGACTGGCTAGTTTGGCTATGGCTGAGGAAGATCCTTCAGTTCCTCATGTCAACAATGGAAATCAAACCTAGGACACTCCTTCTCCAGACATATGGTTCCGAAGCGCACAGCCACTAGGCTAACCACACAGACATATTAATATAAATGTTGAAAAGTGTTGGGGACAGAGGGGGGGGGGGAATCCTTGTCTTACTCCTTGGTTTATAGACTGTTTTTCAGACATTTTTTCATTTATTTTTATTTCATTATCTTTGTATATATTCAATATCGCATGCAGTAAAATATTATTTATTCTTTGTAATATATCAAACAGTATATATTTTTTTAATTTGTCAAAATGCTTTTTCATAATCAATAAACAAAAGATGAGTTTCTAAATTAAATTCTTTTCTTTTTTTCTAGTAGTTTTAAACAGAAAGCTGCATCCATTGTAGAAAGTCCTTTTCTAAATCCATTTTAACATTCTAATAATATTTTTTCACTGTATATTTTCAGTTTTTCATTAAGTATTCTACTATAAATTTTGTAGCATGTATTCAATAAACTAATACCTCTGTAATTAAGCAGGTTTTGTTTTATCCCCTTTTTTAAATAGAGGTATTACTATAATGTATTCCATTCTATTGGTATTTGTCCATTTTATTTAAAAATTTTAATAATCTTTGATGAAATTTTTTTCCAGCAAATTTATACAGTTTTGGAGTTTATTTTATCTTCTCCTGCTGATTTGCCATTTTTTATTTTACCTTTGTTTTACATAAAATAAATTACTGGACCAAATATACTCTTTATATGCTAAAACTATTCGAAAATTGCATATTCACTGTGCTTGTTCCCCACATTTCTATGGCCCTCCCAAGATACTGAAATCTAGTTATTCACTATGTCCAATAGTTGAGTGCATCAGTTCTCCCACTTATTATTATTATTAAATATCTTTCAAATCTTTGAAACTTTGCTGGCCAAGACAACTCTTATACCAGAAACAGTTTTGACTTCAAAGAGAAAATTAAAGATCTTTGTTTGTTGGACTCTGAAATTACAGTTAACTCTGGTGTGCTCTATTTACAAACATAGAGAAACCACAGAGCTCCAAGAAATTCTGCAGCGTTTACAAGTTTACTTCCCTGATGATGTTGCTAAAATGTTTAACTTTAACATCAATGCAAGATATCTCACATAGCAGAATGTGTAAGCAAATAGAATCACAGCTGTGGGCAGTCCTTTCTCTCCTGCTTTGGCTGATTGCTCCATAAATCATTTAGAAAGCCAAATGATCCATGGATCATTTCAAAAGCCAAATTTTTAACACTATTTTTTCTCCACCTTGTATCTGACTACATTTCAATGATGATACCTTTGCAGTCGGGTCCCAATGAAATAGAATTACTTCAATCTTTAGATAAAATAAATTCCTCACATAAGTGCATCAAGTTCACTACTAAACATGAATTCTAACAACAGTCTTTCTTTTCTTGATATCTTAATAATCCGTAACAACATAGGTGATACTGAATTTTTTATTTACAGGGAGCCTTCTTTCACTGGCAGTTATATCCACCCAGCTTTAAATGATCATTCACAAAAGAGAGGCATTATCAAAGTTCTTGGTCAATGGTGGCAAGAAAATAGCTACAAAAGATGTGGAAAGGGAATTCCTGAGTATGTGAGAAAGGAGTGGGAAAAAGGATCACTAATTACAAAGCTAATCTTCTTCTGAATAAAGCAAGCACTTTATAGAGTTTTTTTTTTAATTTTTTTTAGTGCACTAGCCCATATTATTATTATTATTATTCAGGCCTCCATGGAGTCAAATGACTCATCACAGGAGGTCCTTCCTAGGAAACACAAAGTCTATCATACCACTCCTTGAACTCATTGACCGTTCTTGCTCTCACCACCCTATTAGGCAATGCATTCCACAGTTCCACCACCCTCCACGCAAAGAAACTACTCCTGACCCAAGGGATGACCCTTGTCATCGCTCTTTCCTGCTGCTCCACCATGTGAAAGAACTCCCCAGCATCCACCCTGTAACTGCCTCTCAACAGTTTAAAGTCTCGATCATATCGCTTCTCCTTCTTCTATCCACCAAACTCTGCAGATCACATTCCCCCAGCTGATCCTCATAATGAACATTGTACAGTCCTGAAACCATCTTTGTTATCTGCCTCTGCACCCTATCAACAGTTAATTTATCCCCTTCAAATCCTAGGGACAAATTTGAGAACAATAGTCTAAGTGTGGTCTGATCAGGGTCTTATACAGTGGAACGATAACTCTTTTATCTCTGCAGGTCAGCATCCTTCTCAGTATTGCAGCAATCCTCTGGGTTACCTTCACCACCTTTGCAATATGTCCCCTGAATTTCAGTTTTCTATCAATCATCACTCCCAGAGCTCTTGTCTCTCCTACTTCCTCCCGTACAGCTCCGCCAATTGAGTATGCAACCTTCCATCGATGTATCCCAAACTTCAAGACTTTACATTTTGCTGCATTAAAACCAATACCCCCATTCATTTGCCCATCTGTCTAGTTTTTTCAAATCCTCTTGCAGGACCGCCACATCTGTACTATTACTAATAACCATTCCCAGCTTCACATCATCTGCAAACAACTGAATATCCCCTTGCAATCCATTGACAATGTCACTGATATAAAGGTTAAACAACACAGATCCCAGTACTGAGCCCTGTGGGACCCCACTTTTAACCTTCTGCTTCCTTGATATTGCCACCATACACAACTCTCTGATACCTATCAGGCAGCCAATCCTGAATCCAGTTAACTAACCTGACATCTAAACCCATGTGCTGTAACTTAAATATCAGCTTATCATGTGGCACCCTGTCAAATGTCTTTGCAAAATCCAAAAAAATTATATGGGAAAACAACAGTCTAAGCTTTGGCAAAAGCCTAGTTCTATAAATTCTATAAATTCCCTAATTCTATAAATTCCAAAATTTGGAATTTATAGAATTAGGAGTTGTCCAGATAAGAAGTAATGTCAACAGGAAAAGTAGACCTAATGTTCTGGATGCAGAGAAGACTATGAATGTGATGTGCTTAGGCTAGAAGTATAAGCTGATCCAAGAACATATATAGCCTGGTGTGAATATATCAGTATTATCAATGGTGAGAGAAAGTGAGTGTGTTATTTCTTTTATGAATAAGATAAGAATATTTATGTTTAAGTGGAGTGAAATGCTCAAAGTTGCCCTCACCCCATGAAATATGTCAAGATGATCAATAATTAAGACATTCATTATGAAAAATCTTGTAACTCAGAATATATGAGCACCAGAAGGTTTGTCAAATGAAAAAGAGGAAACTGTCTTATTTGTAAGTGACAGAGTCATTTACAAATAGGAAGAAAGAGTGTGATGCTAGTACAGCACTCTGGAGATCTCTAGCACTAGTCAGGGAAATCTGAATAAAGGAAGACATTCACTTTGACATGTGGTGAACATCGGACAGGAGATTAGAAATACAACTGCTTGGAAGGGATAGTAGACCACAAAATAGTAATTTAGCAAATAGGCTTTTCTTACAGACCTGAACAAATGCCTTTGAAATGTCTAGATGACCATATTGGTTTCATCAAACTTTTCCACAGTTTGTGCCCAAAATGAGCCCTTGTGTCCTCAGTCTCCAGAAGATCTTTCTCTCTGCTGGGCTGGTGGACTTCCATGTGATAAAGGAATTAACTTTGTTGACATTCAGTTATTTTCAACAGAAATGACTGATGGCTTGCTACTTTAGAATGTGTTGAATACAGGCTTATTTCCATGCTGTGGGGCAGATGCCAGATGAGGACAAAAAATTTAAAAGATAATAATTCAGGAACATGTAAATTAAAGATAACAAGAAATTATATACTTGGTTGAATCCTTTATCCAAGTGTAAGCAAACAATGTGCCTGAAGTATTTTCAGGACTGGGACAACTCGTGGTAAAGGTGGTATGACTTCACATCACTTTCCTTAGTATCCCATAATGCAAAGCACATCTCCTTGCAAACATGTATAATGCTATGCATTAAGGGAAGGGTCACTACCCAGACCGGTTTCGATCTTTACTGAAGTCTCGTCAGTGGGAGACAGACCCAGGGGTGATACCAAGGTTGAAGTAATGCAGCAGAAGTCATATTTCCATATACGAGTTGCCTGAAGGTGTCACACCTTATTATTATTATACTCTGGATTAGAGTAGATAGATTAGAATGAAGAGTCATAAAAAGTTTTCAACCAATGCTACTGCGTCTGGGGAAGCCGACGCGTCTGGGGCTGCAGTCCGGGCTCCTGATGATAAATATGCTACGACTCATATTAACATTTTGCAACTCAATATCAACGGTACTCAGAGAAAAATGGATGAACTCAAATACATGCTTTATAAAAATAATATCCATATAGCTTGTCTACAAGAAACAAAACTAAATAAAAATTTGAACTTCAACATCAAAGGATACACAGTTCTTAGGAAGGATAGAGAAGAAAGAACAGGTGGCGGGCTTGCTATCCTTTTGAAGACCCCAGAAATCAAATTCAAAGAAATCACCCTAAATCAATATTTAAATAATGACAGTTCAACGGAAGGAAGCTCAAGCTGTTGAAATACATCTACCAAACCATTCTATTTCAATCACAAACGTCTACCATCCTGATAATACAAATATTGATACAGACATCATTGAAAAGCTAAGCGATTCTCTAACTGATGCAACCATTATACTTGGTGACCTAAATGCAAAAAGCCCAACGTGGGGCTCCCCCCAATTTAGACCATAAAGGTCAACAATTGGAAGACCTCTTTACAGATTTGGAACTCACAACAATTAACAACGGACAGAGCACCTATCTTTCTAAAACTACGGGAACTGAATCTGCTATTGACATCACAGCCATTAATTATAGTATTGCATCAAGTGCACAATGGAAAATTCTGGGAAATGCCATCAGTGACCACAGACCCATAATAACAACACTAAACTTCAAGATTGAACAAGAACAGCAAACCAAAAGGACGTGGAACTTCAGAAAAGCCGACTGGACAAGGTTTACTCAAACCTTAGAGAGCCTCTGTCAAGATGAACCTGTCTCTGGAAACCTCGACAGAAAATTACAAATCCTTACTTCACACATCAGTAAAGCTGCCAAAGCAACAATACCAAGAGGCCAGCGGAAAAACACCTGGATACCATACTGGAAAGATCACAATATTGATTCAATGATTACAGAAAGAGACAATATCAATGAACAATTCAGAATTAATAAAACTGATGATTACAGAAAGAAATTAATGGACATAACACACAAAATAGAGCAGGAAATTTGGAAGTGCAAACAAGAGAAATGGGCGGAACTTTGCAGTAACCTGGATCCAAGAAAAGACAGCCAACACTGGAACATTATTAGAATCCTAGACAATATCAAAAAAGAGAACCGACAGAAAACAAACTTCATCATAAATGCTGGGAAACAAGCTATTACAGATCAAGAAATTGCAAACACACTGGCAAAAACCTATTCAAACAACTCCAAACTTCAGTATAACAGAGAGGACAAGCCCCTCAATAAACTCACAAGTAAAATGCTAAAACAAGCAAGAACATACCAAACTAATGACATCTTCTCCGAAGAATTTACACTAAGTGAACTAAATTCATCAATCGAGAAAACTGCACCTAATAAATCCCCTGGTAATGATCTTATCTTTGGTCATATGGTCAAACACCTTGGCAAAAATGCCAAAGAACAACTTCTGGACATTCTCAATACCTCTTGGCGAACAGGCAAACTTCCAAAAGAATGGAAAAAATCAGTTATTGTACCCATCCTGAAACCTGACAAAAATGCTGCAGAATGTCAAAGTTACAGACCTATCGCATTAACTAGCATACTTTGTAAAATTACTGAAAGAATCATATACTCCAGGCTTATGCACTGGCTGACAAAAAATAAGAAAATCAACTACTACCAAACTGCTTATAGAACTCGTCATTCGACAACAGATCAATTATTCCATTTCTGCCAAACAATAATAGACTCATTTCAGGAAAAACCAACAAAAAAGACAACTGCCATATTCCTTGATATGACTGCTGCTTTCGATCGTGTTTGGATCAAAAAATTAATACAAACAATACATGATATTGGAATTAGAGGAAACGCTTTAATCTGGATTGCTGATTTCATCAGAGGAAGAAAGATCAAAGTCAGAATCAATGCAGCAATATCAAAAGAGCGGAGAACCTGGGCTGGTGTTCCCCAGGGCTCAGTACTCAGTCCCTTACTATTCCTTCTATATGTCAATAATATTCATCCCTACCTTACAGAAGACACAAAAGTAACTTGCTATGCAGATGATATAGCCATCTGGCACACTAGTGCTAAAATCAAAGAATTAGAGGAAATTCTAAACAAATCCATGAGAGGATTAAAAAAATGGTCAGACGAACTCAAACTCAAAATCAACCCAGACAAAACAAAACTAAGTACACTTAGTACAGACAGGAAAAATAGACATTCCTACAATCCCAAAGTCATGATCAATAACAAGCTAATTGAAAAAGTCACAAATCCAAAATACCTTGGTATTACGCTTGATCAGGAATTACATTTTGCACAACACATCTCTAACACCTCCAACAGAGCTCTAAAAAAATTAAATATACTGAAAAGGCTTTGTGGAACAAATTGGGGCGCAAAGCCAAAAATCCTCAAAACTACTTACACTACACTAATAAGGCCAATAATGGAATATGCAGCACGTATCTGGTCACCTTCGGCCTCATCGGTAAAGAAAAAACTAGACAAAATACAAGCAAAAGCATCCAAGATTATCATTGGTGCAGTCTCATCCACTAACAACATCAGATCCCAACAGGAATGTGGGCTTGACCTGCTGGAGGACAGACGAAAATTTGCCACCATAAAATTCATAAATAATATCAGAAGCTACCAAAGTGATCATATCTCCCTAAAAACTTATGAACATTGGAACCAAATTTGCAGACTTCACAGATCATCAACTTTACAATATGATGACACTATCAGGAAAGAAATAGGTCTTGATCAGCTAAATGTCCACATAAACAAAGAACCTCTATTTTCCAATCCTTTACCTTCAAATACCTCCATAAATCTAAACCTTACCAAACTCTGTACAAAAAAAGAACCAAAAGAAATGCTTAAAGAAAAAGGCCTAAATACCATCAACCTTCTTTCATCCTCCAAACAGGTTATTTGTTATACCGATGGATCATCAGACACCAATATGATCAATGGAGGCGCTGGTGTTCTCCTTCTACTCCCGAAAGGTGAAAAACTTTCAATAAAAGTTGGATCTGGGAGAATCGCTTCCAATTTTACCAGCGAACTCTACGCAATAAATAAAGCACTAGAAGCCTACTTAAATCTATCATCATCTCAACAATCTGAAGGAATTATAATTTACAGTGACTCAAGATCAGCTATGGAGGCAATCAAAAATGGCAATACCAAACTCACACAAGACATCCATAAACTCTTAAATCATCTAAAGTGTTTAGGTAAAAGTTGCATTTTACAATGGATTCCTGCTCATGTAGGCATTGATCACAACGAAGCAGCTGATAAATTAGCAAAAGAGGCCAGAGAACTCAACCAAGAAACTCATATGATAACTCTTGCTGATGCCAATGCACTAGCAAAAGCTAAACTAATTCCATTGAAATCAGTGATACAACATCAAATTCCCGAGATCAATGCTGACAGAAGGACCTCCACCATGATAGCAAGACTACGAACAGGACATTATAGAGGAATGAAGATCAATACAGATGATACGAGAACATATAGAAACTGCAACAACTGCCCCAATACTGAACTGACACCCACTCACATCTTTACCTGTCCAGCAATTACAGCAGCCTTGCAAGAAATAGATCCTAATCCTGAACAACAGCTCTATACAAACAAAATCACAGACATAGCCAAAGCAGTACAAAGAGCACATGGAAACATCTAAGACTCTTCAAAGGACAAGACAACAACAACAACATTAGAGTAGATAGTTGTTAAAGGTTTTTCCACTTGGTTATACTATAAATTAAAGATACCAAGAAATTATAAGCCAAGTATATACCTAAAACCAAGTATATAATTTCTTGGTATCTTTAATTTATAGTATAACCAAGTGGAAAAACTTTCAACAACTATTCAGGAATATGTGATTTAGGCATAAAACACGTGTTCGCATGGAGGATATGCTTGAAATGTATTTTAAGTATATCTTTCATCTGGTCTTGATGGAAGATACGATCAAGACAAGTTGGGATCTCTGCTATTCAGGATTCTTCTGCTTTTTTTCTGAAAAAACTAGTAGAGGCATTCAATGAGCAGTTCTTGGTAAAGTAAAGTAGGGAGTACAATGTCTTAATCATCAATGCAAGAGTTGAGGAGAAAAATAATGCCAAGAGGTCAACCTCATCTTTGGGTGATTACAACATTACCATTTAAATCTAAGAGAAGTGGAAACATTGATGGCCAGAAGTTGTGCCCAATTGACTTAGTGATGGACTAGTAGGCCTGACTACTGTCATTTGAACAGGTAAGTTTTTTTTTTTGGACTTGGCCTTTACAAGGGCTGATTTGGATTTACTGATAATCCTTTTTTATAGCTGTTATCGTGGTGCAGTTTAAAAATGAGTGGGATGCTGGAATTCTAGTTTCAACCTGCAATATGGTGAATTCTTTCCTTGAAATGCCTTGGCACACCTGTTTAAGAGCCAAGGTTTATATAGTGGTTTGGGCTTTTGGATGAAATGAGTCACAAAGGCTTTCATTCCAGTAAGGATTACTTCAGTTCTCAGGCTAGAATTTTTTGCTGACATAAAATATCTCTGCATCCCTTTTAGCTTGATCAAATGACATGGAGACAAGAGAGTTTGAGTCAAGAAAGTTGAAGAACTTTCACAATTGAATGTTCTTCAATTCAAGTTCAACCTCAGTATTACAGCATTTGGACTGGAAATAATCAAGATTTTAAATATAAGAATGGTAATCAAAATTGGAAAGTGTAAACACAGCATTAAATGTGGCAAAAAAATTCTGAGGTAGAGCAAGTCATAAAAAGGTGATTCAAGATATGCCATTCTAAGATAAGGGGATTTCAGATTTAACATAATGCACAGGCTCCACACTTGTGGGAAGGGATTTTTAAGATCTGCAATGCCAACAAAATTACTTAGAGAAAGAGTTAATTAAAGTGAGGGGCATGTTGTATAAGTGAAATTTGCAGGCATCCCTCTCATTCAGAGAGAGAGAATATCCAGCCTCCAGGCCACTTCATAGCCTTGACACCACTTTGCACACCACTATATTCAGATTCTCCATTCATGACTTGGCAGAATAGGTGGTAGCTAGATTTTTTTATTGCCTTGTTGGAAAGCCTTCTGATATATTACCAGTAGGTTAAATCAGTGGCGTATTTAGGTATTTCCCGCCCCTAGGCCCGCAGAAAGTTCCGCTCCCCCATATTTAATGAACATGTTGATTTACATGCATAACCTATTTATATCGTAAATTCGTAATATAGATATAAATACAAAAATGAGATCCCAGAAATTTCCACCACCCCTCAAAATTTGTCGCTCTAGGCCTATATCTAAATACACCACTGGGTTAAGTTCCATACATACTATCGTAGCCAGCATGTGGAACTGTAATGCTATACCTTTGAATGGAGAAGTTTGGGATCCCTACAGCAATTCTGCATATCACTGTGGCTTTTACATGCAAGAAACAGTTGGGCAGAATCAGCACTCCAATAAGCCAGGCAGCAGTGCTACACTAGATGATGAAAGTCATCTACTACCTGTGATCTAGCTGAAATTTCCTCCAATGAGCAAAAATGTGCATTTTTGACAACAATACTCATTAAGGTCACTGAACTCTATTTATGGAAACAGACCACACTGTGGAAGGTAGGAATGGCTTGGCTGGGAGAGGCTATATATTGCAAGGTTCCAACCAATCCATTCGTGGCACAAATCTAGGACAAGAGGAATATTATATGAGTCTATAAATCAAAGATGCCAAAAAATTATATTCTTAGTTTAATTCTTCAAGTGTATGCAACAATGTTTGCACATGAAGTATCATCATGACTGGGCTACACTTGAATACACAGGCTAAATGACTCATCAATTACCTTAGTGCATAATGCAAAGTACACACCCTTTCAAACATGTATAATGCCATGCATTATGGGAAGAGCCACTACCCAGATTGGTTTTGACTTTTATTGAGATATGTTCTCAAGTGTGGAGGTACTTATCCAAAACTTGTGTGATCCCTCAGATCATCCAACAATGAGTGACCCCAAATTATCATTTAGCTCATTACTCAGTGGTGGCTCTACCCAATAACAGGCCCATCGAACCACAGAACAGAGCTGCTCATATCCCAGAAAAAAACATGCCACTTCAGCAGACTTCATCAACAGAAAAACACTACTATCCAGAGGAGATCTCATCAGTGGGAGCCAGACCCACAAGAGATGCCAAGATTGAAGTAATGCAGAAGTCATATATTTCCCATATACAAGTAGTCTAATGGTATCACACCTTATTATTAAAATACTCTGGATTAATTAGAGATAAATTTTGAAAGTTTTACACTAGATTACAGTACAGATTAAAGATGCCAAGAAATTATATTCTTAGTTTAATCCTCTATCCAAGCATAAGTGAACAATGTTTGCATGTGAAGCATCTTCACGATTAAGGAACTAAGGAAATGAACGTGAAGTTATTAGAACCTCTGTATAAATGTAGCCCAGCATGAAGATATTTCACATGCAAACATTGTGTGCTTACACTTGGAAAAAGGATTAAACCAAGAATATAATTTCTTGGCATCTTTAACTTATAGTATAACCAAGTGAAAAATCTTTCAACAATTATACGCTTCTGTTCAACTGAAGGTGAGCCAGGGATATGAGAGGATTTTAAATTCATGCAAAATTGTTTACAATCTCCTTACCTGCAAGCCACCAAACAGAGAAAATATGTAACTGAAGAGTCAGTTAATCGATCAGTCAGTCTGAATGTATGTCTTGATTCTTTACTGCCTTATAATAATCATGAAAAGATGATGGAAATAATACCAACAGTCGCTTATATAAATAGTTATAATTCTATAATCAACTCATACTACAACAAACTTTTACAGACCACAGAAACAGTTTATTGTGCTCAAGAGTTTACTACAGATAAATTCTTTCAGAATGGCACTGTGCCTTTCTGAAAGATCATTATTATTATTATCCAGGACCTCCATGAAGTCTGAAGACTCATCAGTCTGAAAATTCATCTATCCACACAATCTATCATACCTCTCCTTGAACCCATTAACAGAAAAATAACTCACAATTGATTCAGGCAACCCATTTCACTCATTCACAACTCTCCAAGAAAAAAATCCAGTCTTCATACCATTATTCAACTTTCAGGGATGACCCCTTGTTCTGCTCCCTCTAGACAAGTGCCAAAACATTTCCCCTGCATCTATCCTACAAAACCCTTTAAGCAACTTAAATGTTTCTATCATATCCCCTCTTTTCCTCTTATCAACCAACTTCTGCAATCCACAGACCTTCAATCTACCATCACAGGAAACATTCCACAGGCCACTCACCATCTTGATTACTCTTATCTGAATCTTCCCTACCACTTCCTCATTCCCAAGAAACCCAGGGGATTGAGCACAGTAATCCAGATGTGGCATTATCAAGACCTTAAAAAGAGCAATAAAAACTTCCTTATTTCTACTTGTTAATGTATTCTTCAATAACCAAGTAATCCTATGGGATAACTTAGGAACCTTTGCAATATGTCCTCCAAACTTTAATTCTCTTTCTACCACCGCCCCTAAATCTCTAGCTTCATCTATTTCCTGGAGTACAGTGCCATCAATGTAATACACTACTTGTAATATATTTATTCCAAAATGCATATCTTGATATTAAACTGACACCCATTAACTTTTGTCCATACTGACAGCCTATTTATATTGTCTTACAAGTTCTCCAAACAGCCGTGATTAACTAATACTCTACCTAATTTTGCATCATCAGCAAACATCTGAATACTTCCTTTCAGGTTGTTTCCTATCTCATTTATGTACAAATTAAACAGCAATGGTCCTAGCACTGAACTTTGCGGCACACTACTAGTCACTTGTTTACACCTCGATTCTGCCCCTTCATATACCATTTTCTGGTATTCTGTCAAATGCCTTTGCAAAATCCAGCAAATTTATCATGTAACCATTTCCTTTATCCAACTAAGCTGTACTCTGTTATAAAAAGGTAGTAAATTACTAAGGCATGACCCTCATACAGTATCATATTTTTATCTACCCATTCTTGAATTCTCTTTTTAACCAATTTTTCTAGTACTTTTGCCACCACACCTGAGATACTGATTGGTCTATAATTTGCTACTGCAGTCTTAGAACCTCCCTTATGCAAAGGAATTATTTTGCCCTCTTTTCACTCCCTTGGAACTCTACCAGAACTGAGAATTAAATTAAGGAGCCTAGTCAAAGGCATTGCCAGTTCCCTTGCACATTTTCACAAAACCCTAGCTGATATCCCATCTAATTCCACAGCTATATTTAAATTGAGATTCTGCAATATCTTAAGAATCTCCAATTCATGTACCTTTGTTCTCACATTAGTGTCTGTCACATAAGTTAAAGCAGTAACTTCACTAGGATGATATACCCTTGGAAAGTGTCACTCAGTAACTCAACTATTTTATCTTCTTCTGTCTCCATATGACCATCATCACTCATTAAGGTTAATCTTCTATAGTCATTCTTCCTCTTACTTGTCACATAATGAAAGAACTCTTTGGGATTTTCATTGGCCTGCTCGGCTAGATTCTTCTCATAATCTGATTTTGCCTTCCTTGCCATGCTGGTCACCTTTCTTGCCTGAGCCTTGTGCTGTTCTTGAGTTTGCTGGTCACCTTTCTCTTTATATAACCTCCACAGAATTTTCTTCTTCTGCAGTTTGTGCTTAATGATATTACTCGTCCATCTAACTCCTACCCAATTAACCCTCCTTACCCTAGGTATGCAATTTAATACTGCTTCCTCTAGATGACCCTTAACTATATCCCATGCACAACTAACATCCTTATCCCACAGTGTTTTATACCATGGTAGAGATTTAAGCTTCTTTCCAAAAATGTCATAATCACCTGCCTTGTAGTTCTACAAGTACCCCTTCTTGATAGAATATTCTTCATATTGTACAATCTCAAAAGTCAAGACCACATGGTCACTTTCACCAACTGGAGGCAACATTGTCACCTTGGTTATGGACAGCTCTTCTGATCCTATGACCAGGTCCAATACTCTCCCACCCCTAGTCCTCTCCATCACATGCTGCCTTAAGTGATTATCTCTTAGCATATGTATAAATTCTATTTCCTTCTTGCCATGTGATCTTCCTTCCTTCCAATCTATATCTCCATAGTTGAAGTCCACCACAGTAATCACTTTACCAGTACTCGTGTTTATTTGGTGATGCATGTTTTCCAGATCATCTGTAGAACTCCCTGGCATATAGCAACACTATGGTAAGATACCTGTTATTACAATATTTGTTATTCAGAGAATCGACTATATTCATTTTTGCCTATTTTGTTAATTACTACTGGTATTGCCCAGTATAACTTTTTGATATTTCAAATTATTATTTTGATATAGAGTAGTAAAATACATACATAATAATAATCAGTATAATATTTGGAAATGTTTCTCTTACTTGAAAAGCAGAATATCTTCCAGTTTTGCGTGGTCGATTATAAGATGGCAAATATCGTCTTGTGGGATCCAATTCATTTATGTGCAGTAAGCCATTCACTAACAGAAAATAAGATGCACAGATTACTATTTTTTTTTAATGTTAAGTGTTTAAAATAAAAACAAGGGCATTCTTTAAAAAAATATTAATACATTTCTAACTGTTTAACAACACAACATTACAGGTATTATGTGTTTTCTGATTCTCATTAGTACCGTATTTGCCGGCATATAAGATGCACCCCCCCTTTTTTGTACACATTTTTCAGGGAAAAAAGATTTTTTAGATCCTCTTCCTGATTCCGCCAAGTTCTTATAATTTTCTCAGTTAGGGATGGCTCGAAATGCCTCTCTGCAGCCCTGTTTCTATGTTCTTTAGCATATGCAATCACACATAGCTTATATGCAATATTGTAGCAATGCAATGCCTACGTTTTTCAGTCATAATTTGCCAAGAAATTTAGAAAAATTTAACAGCAGAAATTTATCACCGTTCACAACAACCATGACAATAAATGGAAAGTTTAAACCATCAGGAACACGGCTGTGATCGTAGATGGCAGCGCATGCACCTCCACTGAACTCTCCGTAACTGGAATGCTCTCACACACACCGCAAGGAAGCAAGAAAGAAACCGCGTAACTCGGAACAGAGAAAATTTCCAGAAATGGAAGTAATAAAAAACTGAGTATCGGAGCATAAGACGCACCTGTTTTTCAGACTTATTTTCAAAGAAAATAAGTGCATCTTATATGCCAGCAAGTATGGTAATTATGATTTTGAAATCAGATTTGAAATAATTAACTTACTTTACCTGAAGGAATGCACACATAATAGAAACTTAGTTTTTTTCCCCCTTCTCGTGACAAATGAAATACAGATAAAACACCATTCAAAGTTTCTTCTTAAGCTATCTTCTCTTTCAAAGTTTCTGCTTTGAAAAGAAGAAGAAGATAGGTGAGAAGGAGTGGTAATGATTGATCAGTGAGAGGCCTGATACACAAGAGATAGATAGACAGACAGAGAAATGGAAAAGAAGGAAAATAGCAAAACATGGCATAGGAAGCAGAATGAATGGAAGCAGAGATGAATGAGGGGAGGTAGTACAAAGAAGGAATGATCTGGGATGTTATGGCATCAGCTAGATCTGAAAAAAATGGCATAGGTTGAGATAAAGGAGTGGGACTGAGGTCAGGTATGGGACTCACAGATGAAAGGTGGCACAAGTTAAACTGATTATAGATGAAAATATTGTACTGCTTCTTCATATTGCTATCAGTAACAAATTAGAAAGTCATCATGTGCAGATGTTTGTGAATGTTTTTAGGAGGCTGATGAATTCATTGCCCATTAATTTCATATTCTGCTCAACAGAGGACTGACGCAACTCAAAAAGTTCCATATTTGGTTTAGAGAACCAGATAATCTGGCATTAACATGATAATTAAGGTAATAAAGATTTACATTTTTTGGGGGTGTAATTCCAGTCTTCTAGTGTCCAGTAACAGCGTTCCTGACACCACTGTAGAAACTTTCCAGTTCTTCACAGAAATCAGTGGTTTTCTGTATAGGCATGCAACTGCTGATAGCAATTCTCTTTAATTCCCTACACATAGTTTGGTGAGATATAGGTTAGGAACAGCCTTCATTAAATGTGTAGGTCAATTGCTGCACACAGAAAGTTGCTGTTGTTCTGTTTTCCATATATAAGTCTTTTCTCTCTCTCTGACAAGGGTGATCTCATCCTGACAAACTGTCTTAGGACCAAGGGTTATTTTTCCACTGATTAAACACCTGGGATATCTCAGCTTTTGTGAAACCAGTCAGTTCTGCTGTTTTCTTTTCAAAATCATGGTTCCAGCCAGGCAGGCACCCACAATAAGCTTTTTATCGAACTCTGAAAGATTCTTTGTTGTTCCCATTGTGATTAACACTATTGACAATTACTGACCAGCAGCATTCTTAAATAGTTGCTAGAACATGTGGTGATGCATGGGATCAAGTATTTTGCATATACACTGTGTAAGTAACATTTGCAAACATCTGCATAAAGATTTCTAATTCAGTGGTCAGTATGTGTACATTCTTCTAAAAGTATATAAGAGACAAAAAAGCACCAGCTACATCAGCCACTACAGAACAATTCCAAGAAACAGAAACTGCTGGAACTTCAAATGTGACAAGCAGGTAAACTTTGAGATGTGTTATGTATTTTAATGTAAGCTTCACTTTATTAAAAAAATTAATGCTAATTTAATTTTGTTTCATTTACCAATTTACCCCTTAATTACTTATTGCTTAATTAGTTACTATAAGCACAATTAAAATTTAATTTAATTTACGTTAAAATCACAAACTTGCGAAACTTTTCCAATTTGCATTAATGATTTTTGTAGTCCAAATAGTGAATTTTAGGACATTGAAAAAATTTTCGAAGCATTCTCAACCAATCGCCGCCCCCCCCCCTTTTATGTCCTGTTATTTTTCCCTTTTAAATTATGAGCACCCTGGTTTCAATGCATTCTTCAGCTATCAATTTAAATATCACAGACAAAGGCATTTATTACTGAAGCAAAGGAATTTTTCTCTTCATCTCTTAGTAAAGTGTTTAATATGTGACTAAGACCTCAGTGCATTCCTTAGCCATCTATTTAAACAATACAGAATACATTTAAATACTACTGAAAAGAACTTTTCATTTAAGCATGCTTTCCTTCAGGATGCCTTTTCTCCTTTGAAAGCTCATCATCCACCTACCCCCACTTCACTCATCCTCTCCCCCCTCACATATATACTATATAACGTTCAGTACATTCAAGAATGATTCATATCACCACCCCACAAACTAGGTTTGATCAATAACATAGCTTGAATGCATTCCTTAGTCATCTTTAGCAAAAGAATATAATTCACTACTGACATAAAAAATAATTTTTTTACTTCATGATCCATAGACATGCTTATTATGTGTTATTCCTAAGGCAGCCTATCCTTTTTCTGTTTGCAGCAAACCTCAATGCTTAATACATTCACAATGACTCAAATCACACCCACTCCCAACTTAACATCTTAATAGAAAGCTCAAACTACATGCTTCACAGAAATACTCTCATTAAAGTGAAATCATTCAGTAATGTACTTTTTTAGTTATAATGATTTTTAAAAAAATCAAGATTTATAAGTTAAAAACAACCTTTAACCTACAACTGAACTTGGAAATCTCCTCAGCACTTACAGGTAATCACTTTGTCCACTACATAGGCAAATTATTACCAAATGAGTTGCTGCTGCAGCAGCCTCCGATATGTTGGAGAAACGGTGCATGCTTTACAGTTTAGAATAAAGCATCTCAACTATTGTCTCACTGACCACACACCCTTGATAACAATGAAAGTATACTGGAAATTAAGTCATTTATTACACACCAAAGTAGATTTTGGTATGAAAGTAAATTCAAGGAGGCATGTGAGTTATATATTAGGTAATCTAACCCCAATAGAAATTATGAAATACAATTTTCATAAATCTTGGCTTTTAGTATCACAGCAACAACATCAATGCATGTGAGGATATCCTGATTCCTGAAGAATAATGAACTAGTTATAGGCCTTCAGGTTTGCTAATCATTTACAACTGCTTAAAAAAATATCACCATCAGACCCTCTGCACATCCTCATAGCACATAGGACAACATATTTAATCCCACATTATTTGAAATAATGTGGGATTTAATATGCCATCCAATCCATGGCTGTATCAATACTGATATTTCATAATATCCTAAGCATTTCCAGGTCATTAGTTATATTCTCACATCTGTCCTTTTGCATCCACCACTGAAAAAGTGGTGGATGCAAACCGTTTTATCTCTCCACTGTCACAACATTCATTGCAGTTATTCTTCCATAATCATTCTTCCTTTTAGTTTGGAGATAGCAAAAGAATCCTTTGGGGATTTCTTTTGACCTGCTTGGCTAATTTCCTCTTATAATCTAACTTTGCACTCCTTACCACATTGGTCATCTTTCTTGGTTGACTAGCCTGGAAGGTTTGGTTTGCTTTTAATAGTCATGGACCTGCTGATAACCTTTATCTTTATATTCCCTTTTTCAATTTTTTAACTTCCTGTTTTGCAAGAAGCTAGGATCAGAATCTAGGATGATAGTGAACAGGGCACTGAATTTCAGGAAATTCATTGCGAAGACAGGCAAATCAATGCCAAAGATCATTTTCATTTTGAAGAACACACACGCACACGCACTATTAAGTAGCAATAAAAAAAGTTATTGACTCTCTTTATAAAGCCGTGGTATAAAGAAGTAAACCAGATGTCGTAACCACATCTGGTTTACTGTGCTTAGTTTTGGCTGCTTGGGTTTCATGGAGATAAGGAAATGTGAAAATTCAGAATGAGTTAACTAAAATGGTTTGGAAATGCTCACTATGAGCAAAGCTTGATGGTTTGCAGATTGCAAAATAAAAAAGAAAAGACGTGATAAGAAAATACTTATTAAAGAAATTTTACCAAAGAAATTTTACCAAAGAAAAGATTCTTATTAAAGAACAGTGTCATTATCCTCCACAAAGAGGATAAACATAACCCATCAGATCTACAGAGAGTGAGACAATTAAACTTTACAGCTATGTATAACTGTTCCAAATGGAAACAGCTTTTATGTTTCTTTCAAAAGAAAACTGTACTTAGAGATACTATGTCCTGCAAAGAAAAGATGGCTTCAGCTTATATTTAACACACTGACTGCTATTGGTCTAATGAACCAGCTTGCTGCTGGTGATAAAATATATAATTCCTATTTAAATTAAGGGAATATTAATCCCACATTATTTCAAAGCCGAATAAGAAACTCAAAGATAGGAATCAAAGAGTTTCATGCCGAATATAGCAAACTATAAAAGTTTCGGTGAATTGTAGCGTAAGCTGAAGCACGTAGTTCAACACTAGGGCAACTCATTGCAAAGGTGGGGAAACTTCTGATTACTATTCTTAGTATTTCCCATAATGTAAAACACATCTCCTAGGAGATATATGATGTTATACATTATGGTTTTAGCTTATGCTACAATTCGCCGAAACTTTTATAGTTTGGTATATTCGGCATGAAACTCTTTGATTCCTATCTTTGAGTTTCTGATTCGGCTTTGAAATAATGTGGGATATAATATCCCCTTAATTTAAATAATGTTACATCACTGAAGTGAAGTCTATGGGCTCTTTATTTTAAGTTTATAAATCCTGTTAATTTTTTTTTTTTACTTTGTAACTGTAACTAGAAACTTTTCTTCAGTGAGAAAAATTTTCCAGAGCTTGAGTGCTCATAATTACTGGTTCCAAGTTTCTATTCCCCACACAAAAAAGCAGCATCAAACTCATTACAAATGAGTGGTACCAGGTCGCACCATCTTCAGCATGCAGTTACCATAAGTCATTTATCAATTTGTTGCCAGCACCAAAATGTTATTAATATTTTCTCTTCAAAAATATATTCCTGCTATTGTACTTTTCCCTTTGTCACTGTGGCTATAATTTTTTTAAGAACCAGAATCAAATTATTTCACAATTAGCATATGGATAAGTAATTATTTTATGAGTCCCTGAACTTTCATTTATGAGCTTGTAAAAAATATTAGTTAACACATATAAAATTCTAAGTAGCTTATAGTAAATGCATGTTGATGTTACTATGACTTTGGTGCCCCAATGCTTCTAATAAGCTGGACATGCACTTCCCTAGCACATGTAGAAACTTTGACCAAGTAATATAAACACGAAAGCTCTGAAAATGTGTTATACAACACCAATGTTGAAATTTCAGTATTTATTTTACAAGACTATTGTGGCATTTCTCTCCTTTAGTCACTTAATAAAACGTATTTTGTTCAATTTGTGTATACTTACTCTGCATGACAAGCTTTTCTTCATTTGAAATACTTGCATTTGTTACAAAAGATATTGTCATCATTGCCAGAGTTCAGTACAACAAATATAAGATAATTAATTGTCAGCTCCCTAGTTTAGATGGCCAACTACAAATCATCTCATAGTCAGCCAACTATGAAGCATCCAAGTTGGCCAATTGCAAATAATCTTGTAGTCAAAGTGTTAATGTAATTTTAATGTTTCTTGGGTGAATGGCTGCAGATCTACCAGTTCAGCCAATAGCAGAAGTCTATCTTTCACAGAACCCAAAAGACAAAAAAAATCTTGGGAAAAGGATTGAATGCCAGATTAACGAATCAATATATCTCAGAAATGCATTTCGATATGCTGTTTAACAGAAGGAATGGCAATATAATTGATCTTCACTTGAGAAATGGAAAAAGGAGAAGAACTACAGTTGTTTACAGATTTAATGATGAAACACTCATTGTAACAACTATTCTACACAAGAAAGCACCTTTGATACATGGTAATCTACCATTTATCTGATTACATCAAGAAGATCATTTGCTGTTCTAATAATTGAAGAATTGAATAACTGAAATACAACTACATGGTACTTTAACAGAAGTTGATTGACATGCAAGAGTGTTAATTGTAGGGTTGCTGTATTGAATGTTGGATAAATGGTAGATTACTGTACTGTACTATATTTCTTGTTTCAACAAAAAATGTATAGTAAATCACATTTATCACAATTTTGTCACCTAAGTTATCCATTGTTTATTTTTTCATAAAAATTATTTCTAATATATCCAGCAATTGTACACAGAAAAAAGTGCATACTACCATAATTCTTATTAATCGTATAACCAAGCTCTTTTCCATCTTCACTCTGCTCATTGACATGTTATGCAGTCTCCTGTCATTTATCAAGAAAGGAGAGAACATCTCTTCTATTTTCACTCTGGTAACTCTTGTTACTACGTTCCACATTATCGATATCCTTCAATACCAAATTCTCCAAATGCCAGCATCTACACCTGTACAAATGTAACCCATGTCTTGCATATAACTCTTCTCGCTCATCTAGTGTGAAGGTAGATTTATGATGAGCAGAAGTTGCAAGTATTCCAGAAGGGGGTATAGGAAAAGAGGTCGTCCAGGAGCTAATTTATCATCCTTTTCTTTTTCCATAGTGAAGTTGATGCATGGGGGAAGGTTGTTGATTTTGGTTAAATAAATAGGTAGAGATTCTTCTCTGACTGGCCAGATGGCAAATACATCATCTACATACTGAACCCAAAACAAAGGCTAAGGCTGTAATGCAGAGAATTGGGATTCTTCAAGATGATCTAAATAGAAATTGGCAAGAGCAGTTGACAAGGGGATTCCTATAACTTGCCCAACCTCATAACTTGCTTTCAATATATTTGTAGAATTGGTTCCTGCAGATGAAATAACCTGAGCAAGACAAAGTCAAACAGTTCAACTATATCTGGAGAGAACTTCTCTGATAACAGTTGGAGAGTGTCAGCCACAGGTGCGCTAGTAAATAAGGATGGAAATCAAAGTTAATCATAAGATGCAGGCTAAAGGGTTAGATTTTTGTATTGTTCTCAGAAAATCTGATAAATTCTTTACAGAGGCTTGTGAGTGCCCAATATGGGATTCCTAGTTTAAAATATAAGCTAGGAATTTGGCTAAGCAGTAGGTGGGGGTGTCTATGCAGTCCACTATGGGTTTAAGTGGAACTCCTTCCTTTATGTATTTTTGATGCCATAAAAACGTGGATTTCTACCAAAATAAGTCTTCAATTTTTTATAGTGTCTTCATCCCAAATGATCATTTTGTTGAGTAAGGAATTAAATTTGTCAATTTGGAGGTGGTAGAGTTCTGATCTTGCAATAGAATAGAAATTTTTTTGTTATACTCGGTGGTGTCCATGATAACTACAGCTTTATCCTTGTTTGCCTTCGTTACGGTGAGATGGTTATTATGTCTCAAAAATTTCAGGGCTTGAGTTTCAGACAGAGATAAATTTGCAGAAGGAAGTTTAACTCTGAGTAGTACTGAGGACTCTTCTAGTTGGAGTTTATTAGCATCATCACTTGAGAGGCTGGTTAGACTCCTCTCAACATTATGTAGGAAATCCAGATATGGATTTCCTACATAATGTTCCATTCTTTTAAGCACTACAGAATAATCATGTCCTTTCATGAGAACTGAAGTTTCTTCAGGAGTGAGGGGAATGTCCCGATATGCTGACAACCGATGTTTATTGCTTGATTTACCTTAGTTGGCTTTTGCTTTTGAGCAAGTAAGTCTGTTTATATTGTAAGATCGTTGGAGAGACTGCCTAGATAAGTCTAAAACCAAGTTGAAAAAATCAGTGCTTAAAATAGAACATTATTGTCTTTTGAAGAAAGGAGATGTTACAGATATTGAGGACGAGATCACATTTGGCGACTTGTAGTTGATTTGTGTACAAATGCATGACTGGTGATGACGTAAATGCAATGAGCAGCAGACAATTTGATGTTTATTTGAATTTAGCGAAGTTAGGAATTATCTCTGAGTTGCAGCATTGTTTAAAAAGAAAATTCATGCTTATAGCTTACTTTGTCAAACAGAAAGTTTGTCAAGTATACCAGTCTCTTTGGTCATTTCTTCCCCGTGAAGGATAATTAGATGAATTTTTAATGGCACTTGTAGCACAATAACATTTATTACACACATATTCACAAGAATACAATATGCTTTTTACTGAATAATGAAATTATGTAATTTCATGAATAATAATTTCATTAAATAATGAAATTATGTTCATCAATTAAATAATGAAATGAATGAAAGCACTATATTTAATACAATTTTAAAAAATTAAATTAATTAAAACAGGGGGAGAGGGAATACACTACTGCTTGCCATTTGTGAGGATGAGCTTCTCCCAAATTTTGGCAGTAGAGAGGCAGTCATTCTGATTTTATTCCTTTCTGCCAAAGCAAAAACCTACAATCAATGCATGAAAAAATTGGGCAGTCAAAATTCCAGGACACCCTATTTTTTCATAAACCAACAGCTGTTCTCACTAAAGAATACTTGATTTTGCCATTGTTCCTAAGAATATTTCTGTTCTTAAATTCCTTCATAACACTGAATATAACTTGCATTCTCTCTCTCTCTCTCTCACATGGCGATGTCAATAAACTCAGACCTAAAGTTGCTTCTGTACTACGCAAAACTAAACTTCCTCCTTTTAAACCTGTCATCATGCTTGAAATTTACATCACCAAAATATCTGAAATGGAACAGCCATTCCACAATTACAAAAGGTAACAAAGAAGATTTGTAGTAGTTATGGATACTGTAGACCAAAAAGAAATATAACTCTTTTTTTACATGAAAGAAACTATTTACCTATTAACTGAGCACAACCATACAAAGAACTAAATTAAAAAAAAATAATAATCCTGTATTGATGAAGTTGTTAGCTGGGATGAGAATACTATCAAGAAACTGAAATCACATTTTGATAGAATCCCTTCATGAATTTTTGGTCCACCAAAAATTCATGAAGTGTTGTGTGTGTTGTTCCCCTTAATCTACCAGAGACTTTATCAACTCTCCTACCTACCACTCAGGAATGTTTTGTCAGGATGTGTTGGCACTCCTATTTGTTTTGTAAAACATTCATCAGAGCACAACTGTACAAAGAACTAATATATTTCTGGGAAGAGAAAAACACCTTTACAACCTACAGATATTAGATACAGACACTATCCAAGGAATTATGCAGCAGAATGGCTTCAGCCCAAAAAACTCAGAGTATCATTAATACATAAACCTGTTGCTAGAATCTTTGATTCTCTATATAGAGTCCCATCCCAAACAATGCTGGACTCTTTGAACTAATGTCAAAAATACTAAAAATATATGACTGGTTCCTACTTTCTTTCCAGTCAATAAATACTCCTCCATATTACCTTCCACAAAGGATTATCAGTGCCTGCTTTCCTTCCCAGGTGTTTAACAGGTTCCTTGTGATTATCTTCTCTCATAATTAGGACAAATAGGACATTCTGTCAAGAAGAGGCAGAAAGAATACTAATCCTACATTCTATATAAAGAATTCCAAAAGTTTGGTCTAAATATCAGCATGAAGTCAACACTGACCACAGAATCTTCTAGTCATATTAAATTCATTAACCATTGTTGTGCTACACATTGACACCATATCAAACAATGAATATAACATATGTAAACAGCTTTTTTTTCTAAACCCTATCAAGTAAACAGTCATAAAAACAAGAATCTACTAGAAATAAATTTAATATTATCAATTCTTTTTGAAATATGATTTATGTTTCAGCTACCCAATAATGTAGCTTGATTTAGCCATTTATTTTCTCCTTTTACTTATTGAAGATGTGAAGTAATAATATTACTTGGCAACCTTTGTGCAAGTCAAATTCCTCAGGTGAAGCCACTCCATACAATATTAAAGGCACCCAACTCCATACCATCCATTAAATGTAAATTTGTATGTTAACTTCTTCTGTTTTCTGGGTGATTTATGTGTTTTACAATAAAAAGAGCTCTGCTAACAGCATATAAGACTATGTCATCAATGACGGAAAGAACCCTTATAGAGATTCCTCACACCACTACGAAGAGAACTGAACCCTGAACTTTACCAGCCAAAGGATACATCATATGTCACACCAACTTCATAAATTCATTACAGACATACTGCTTGGAAAGAAGTCAATGACCACCCCTATGGGCAAGTGCATCTTGCCATGTAACCAGTATAAAGTGGAGGAATATAGTGTTCGCAAGTCAGTGCAACTGTGTCTGGATAAAATGGCTGCAAGAAGGGACTTGACAGAGTTTGAAAGAGGTGTTGTGATAGGATACCATGTTGCACGCATACCTGTTTAGCAAATTGTTGACAAATTGGGCCATCTAAGGTCAACAATCAGTTATTCCATAGTGAGATAGAAGCATAGGGGGGTCAACTACAAGTGTTACCCGGAATGGATGAACCGCAACACTCACTGAATGTGACATAGGATGCTACGAAGGATACTATTGAAAAACCACCATTTGTGAGCTGATGACACGTTGAATGTGGAGGTCATCAAGTGGAACATGAATCTGCACAAAAATATTCAGAACCGAGGTTCACTCACAAAATGGATTTCCATGGTAGGACTGCAAGATGCAAGTCCCATATTACCTGACCCAATATGCAGCATTGCCTTCAGTGGTGCAAAGAGCATGCACAGTGAGACATGGAAGCTTGGAAAGCTGTGTTATGGAGCAACGAGTCACGCTATACTCTCTACTGAGCAAATGGATGGATGTAGGTGTGGTGGATGAAGGTATGGTGTCCAGTTAATGTCATTTACAAACTATGATTTTCGGATGTGGAAGTCTGATGGGATGGTCTGGTTTGGCCTCGGACCTCTGTTTGTGGTGGCACGAATACTGAACTCTGATATGAACATTTTGGACAACGCAATGCTTCCTAGTATATGGCATTTCTACAGAATGACCATTGTCTTTTTCAGCAAGACAATGCACTATGTCATAAGGCTTCTGCTGTAACTGACTGGTTTGTGGACATGAACATCATTACACTTGACTAGCTTCCACAGAGCCCTAATCTCAACCCTACTGAATATCTGTGGGATGAACTGTAGTATCAGGTGAGGTAAAGGAACTTTTGCCCCACAGCAGTCCAGGATCTATTACATGCCTACAGGAAGAATGGTCCAAAATTCTCATTGATTGCTATCATATGCTTGTGGAAAGTATGACCTGCAGGATTGCTTGCAGTCATCGCAGTGAAAGACGGTTCTACATCTTATTAAGGTGGGTGTCATGGCTGTTTATTACTCACACTATGGTGTCCTTTGACTTTTTTCCAAGCAGTATACTTAAAGAGTTGTCAACAGCACCCAGTATTCCTGGGTGGCCACTTTTCAAATCTGAGCCATAAATGATCTCATTTATAGCTCAGATTTGCTAAACAGTGTTAATTTCAATAATCAGTAAGAACTGGTATAAGTGGTATTTTCTATCTGATATGGCTGCTAACAAAAAGTAATAAAAATTATTTAATAATCAATAAATTATTTAATAATAAATCTTTGAAAAATTAATAACATTTCAAACACTAACCAAGCAGATAGGCAATGATATATAATGACTGTGCCCAAAGAAACAGATTATCTTTCCCTTCACTGCTAGGAACTCGAGGCTGAGAACCAGGTTCAGATTTCTCGGCTTCAACGCATTCAGAAGGAACATAAAAATACTGTGGAACTATGGCATCTAAAAGCAAAGTGAAATGTAAATTATAATATTAATTGCGAATATTTTTTCTAAAAGATATTTACTTTTTAGACAACAGCATCAAAGTATGTTAAATATAGAAACACAATTCTGTTAAGATTTATGAAAATCTTAACCATGCTAGCGGCCAAAAGGTCTATAGACGTCAAGGTTATCATGGATGCGAAGTGCATATTAAAATTGTAATAACATTGATATTACATTGATATGATGGATATGAAGTGTATGAGGATGCATATTTGATCCATAATGGCCAGATAGGTGGTTAATGGAATTGTGTCATTGCTGGAAGCTGATGTGATAGGTATTATAGTCTAAATCAGCCCAACCTCGATGAATCCTCTGACTCCTTGAAGGTGCATTCATATGAATAATAATATTCTCTCAAATTTTCCTCATATGTATAATTGCACAAGTATGTTTGATTCTAAATGTTGTGGCTTTACAAAAGGACTTGAATAGACTCAGTGAATGGGCATGGAAGTGGGAATACCAGTTCAATGTTGCAAAGTGTAAGGTTTAAAATTTAGAAAATAGAAATAGGAATGTAGAGTATATACTTGTGAGGATGATCTTGGAGAGATCTAAAATTTAGAGGACACATTACTAAAATTGTGAGGAATTAACAAATTCTGGTAATGATGTAGAGGACATTGACTTGTAGAAAGTAAGAAGAATTCTGTTTTGTTCTAAAACAACTTGGTTAGGCCACATATGGACTACTGTGCACAGATTTGGTTCTTGTTTTTAAAATAATGAAGAGATATTGGAAAGGGGTCCTGAGGCGATTTCCTAAGATGATTTTCTGGTGTCTGAAATGTTGAATAGGGAGAAAGGTTGAGAAGGTGCAATTTACAGTCTAGTAAGTAGGACAAAGAGGGAGATATGACAGAGAGGTATAAGTTGATAAGGGGTTTTTATAAGAATAACACTAAAGAGAGTTTTTTATAAACAGTGAGAGAATAAGATGTCATTCCTGGAAGCTGTATAAGGAAGATGGTGAGCAAAGGACTGAGATGCAATTTTTTTTGTGTGAAGAGTGGAGAATGATCGGAATGCAGTGCCTGCAGGGAATTTAAATGTATTTAAGGCACGGTATGATGAGCCGGGTGTATGTTAGAGTGAATTTCCCTGATGAGCCTTTGAATCCACGGAACTCTGCAGATGATAATAATTTCTTATTATTATTATTCCTTTCCTTCTCTTTTATCTTGTGGTGTTGAGGGATTTTCTATTCACTTAATCCCTACCATTTAATGGATAAATTGATTAGCCCTATGCCTCTCAGTGTGTTGTCTGTAGATGCATGTGTTCATGGACCAGTTTGCCTGTTCTGGGGGATGAAAAACCCGAGTTTCTGGGTGAAAAACATTCCTTCTTC
This sequence comes from Typopeltis vanoorti, assembly GCF_054136105.1. Lineage (NCBI taxonomy): Eukaryota > Metazoa > Arthropoda > Arachnida > Uropygi > Thelyphonidae > Typopeltis > Typopeltis vanoorti. Next base: position 60,818,515 of record NC_143557.1, read on the forward strand.
ATAAAAACTGGCTAATTCACCTTTAGTTGAAAGAGACCAGATAAAGGTTCCTCGCATCACTGACAGGAATCGAACCCATGTCTTTCTAACCAAAGGGCTTCTGCTGCATAATTCCTTAGATAGTGTCTGTATCTAATATCTGTAGGTTGTAAGGATGTTTTTCTCTTCCCAGAAATATATTAGTTCTTTGTACAGTTGTGCTCAGATGAATGTTTTACAAAACAAATGGGGATGCCAACACATCTTGACATCTTGCAAAGTCTATGACTGAGCTACAGAGCCTCAGATGAACAGCATATTATAAGAATGTGTAAAGGAATTGGAATCACCTCTAACTCAGCTGTTGTAACATTCCGTGACAGTGCAAGGAGAGTAGAATCTTTGTGCTGCAAAGGATGCTCCAAGTCTGTGATAGCAATTTTTTTTTCTATCATAGATAGCATATAGGATTTTATATATAGGATATATAATATATAATAATCCTATATAGCATATATAGGATTTTATTAATTCATACAGCAATTAAGAAATAATTATCTGAAACTGTGTGATGGAGAATATTTGGAGCTTAAAAATGTTGGATCTTGTAATAGCACAAGTAGTTTGCCCTCTACACAGGAAAAGTGAACATTTGGTCTTAACTTGGAAAGGTTCTATTGAAATTTTCAGTTACATACATAATTAGTGAGTCAATGATTATGGCCAACTTATCAGCCAGCTTGTCTTTGAATAAGAAACTGCAATGGAATTTCATCTCATAAATCATGAGATGAAATTAAATGAGCCAGCCAGAGGAATAGCAAAAAAGTTCTTTTACTATGAGGAAGAATAAAAAGAAGATGATTATGAAAATTATAACTTTATTATAACTGATTATGAAAAGATAACTTTAATGAACCCTGGTTGTATTGAAGGTGATAGAAAAAAAATTAGCTGAATAGTTCAGTGATCACTTTGTGAAGGTGTTTCATATATGTGGTGTTACTGCAGTAACATGTAGCAGGGACCAATGTGAGAGTTAAGGTAGTGATTAGCCCTATGCCTCTAATTTAATTTGCTTATTATGAAATCTCAATGTGAATATGGTTGTGAGATTAGAGGGAAGTTGAACAACGGTTGAACAAAGCAGTTATACTCAAGACTGGTAAAAAACATGCTTTTTTTTATTTTAATTATACCAGTTACACTGGAGAGGAAAAAATAAAAATAAGAATAAAGAAAGAAAGAAAACACCACAAATACATTTGTAAAATTACATAACAAGTTATTTTAAAGTTCTGTTTGTTGAATGAGAACCACTGAATCATTATTAAATTAAATTTCTATTAATCCATTTGTCAAATTTGTAGTTATTCCAGCTTGAAAAATTGTTTCAGTTTGAAGTTGTTTCAGGGATGCTATGTAGGTTGTAAATGAACCAATCAAACCCTAAGGACTATTAAAATGTCATTATTTTGAGATTTGGTTGATGGATAATCACAAGCTTCCTTGAATTTGCGTTTGTACCAGGTATTATTCAGATGCAAGAACTTGGTGTCTGTCCAATCAATTCTGTAGCATGTTTGAAGTGCACAGTCAGAAATTCCAGCTTTCCTGTAATCAAGGAATTGTGTATTTTATGTTCTTCTTTCTGTGTTGTGATTGTACAGTTTCACCTATTTAGGGTAGATTATGGGTGCAATGGATCTGGTATACACCTGGATAGACAAAGGAAGAAGGGGGTCTTAAAAGAGTCGAGTATAATTTTTATTTTCATTGGTGGTTTAAAATTGGTCTTAACATTGCATTTTTGCAGTTCTATTCTTTCAGATTTTCTCGATATACATAAGGGATGGCTATGGCCTTATTGTAATCTTTTTTTATTTTTGGTTGTATTTTTGTGAAAGATTTTATGAACTGTTTTATTGTTGTAGCCATTTTTTTATAAATGTTTTACTTATTATTTCAAATTCTTTCAAAGGTTGCTCATCAGAGCAAACTATTATAGCTCTGTTTTTAGGGTACTACTGATGTCTAGTTTTTGTGTGGGATAGTTGTGGTATGAGTCTTAATGTATGTATATACAAGTCTGTGTGAGTCGATTTATAGTACAGAATGAAGGACAGATAGCATGACGGAAGAATTGTAAAAACATCCAAAAATGGAGAATATGTTATTGATTTTGATTACAATGGTGAACTCAATGCATCTGTGTTAATTGTTTATATGGCTGAAGAAACTGTTTAAACTTTGGCAGCTGTGGGACAAATGGCAAATATGTCATCAACATTTCTTAGCAAAACTTTGGGGGTTTTCGGGTTGCTGAATTTAGTACAGTCTTGGAAAAGAAGAAAGCATACTGAAACTTTCTAGCAAATAAGATGCAGGAAATTTCAAAGAACTTTTAAGATGCAGGAAAAATGTAAGAGAGCTAAGCTATGTGTGAAAGTAGCTAAAAAAAAGTCATGAGAAGACTTTGGTAAGAATATAGAAAATAAAGCTCATGAAGGTGGGAAAATGTTCTCCAGGCAATTGAAAAAGCTTAGAAATGGAGGAAAGAGTACTACTATAAAAGGAATCAAAAATTATAAAGGTGACATGAAAACTGAAAATAAGGATATCCTACTTGTCTAGAGTAATTACTTTGAAAGACATTTAAATGAAACAAACTGACAGAACTGTAGTAGAATGCAAACATGAGAACATATCAATATGAGGTAGAAAAAGCTGTCAAAAACTTCTCATAACTTTCATAATCTACAAAAAAAGGGAATAAAGCAAAATGTGAGAATTACAGAGAAATTTCCTTATTAGGTGTTCCAAGTAAGATTTATGCAAGCATACTTGAAAAGGGGCTGAGAAAAATTACCAAAAAGAAACTAGGAGAAGAAGAAGAAGTTGAATTCAGGACAAATAGAGGTTGTCGAGTTCAGATTTTCACTTTACGACAAATAGTTGAAAAATCATGGGAATATAAAGAAGAATCTCTAAATTTTGAAGATCTGGAAAAAGCATACTGCAAGGTTCCTAGAGAAAAACTCTTCAAAAGGCTACAAAACTCAATGTTGTAGGTGGGTAGTTATAATTAAAGGAAACACAGAAAGATAATGTGATGTAATATCAGGTTTAACACAAACTGCACACCATTTCCACTCTTATTCATCATTATATGGGCTGCATTATGAAAGAAAGTGGCATTAAACCTGATGTTAGAATTGGAGATATCAAACACAACTAAAATACTTCATGCAGGTGATGTTGTACACTTAAACGCATCCAAAGCAAGTCTGTAGGATCTCTAACTAAATTGAATGACAGCTGTAACAAATTTGGTATGAACATCAGCAAGAAAAAGACCAAAACTATGACAAATATATAGGAACATAGAAAATTTCAGCAGTATTCTGAATGTAGAACCCATAAAGCAAGTAAAATATTTCAGCTATTTAGACACAGTTTTTAGTGAAGATGGCAAGTTACATCTGAAAATGAACAACAGAATAAGCAAAGCAGGTATGGTTGCTAGACAACTTAATAAATTTATATGGAATAAACAGAAAATAGCTAAAACACCAAACTAGCAGTATAAAAGAAAGTGTTCATACCAGTTTTAAGCTATCTGGGAGTTGGGTTAGAAATAAAGCACTTGATCAAAGACTAGAGACCACAGATATGAGGATTCTGGGAAAAATGAGAGGAGTGAACAGACAGCTTCAATGTCAGAAGTGCCTTAGAAGAATGAAATGTTATATATGATAAATTGGAGAAAAATTGTCAATATGAGATTATTAATAATGAAACTTAATCATGTAGTGGTGCCATAATAGCCTCAACACCCTTTGAGGGTGGGAAATTGATATACACCAATTAAAAAAGTATTTTTAATTGGTGTATAGTGTGGTTTTTTATTGCAAATTGTGCTGCATTTTTTTCAGTTTGGATACAAATGTCCTTCAGTCGTGTTGTTGTTAGAATTTTTTGTTGTTTATATTATGTTTTGCTACTTGTTAGTTCATAGTGCTTCTGCTTCTGAAAATGGCATCCATAAAGAAACATACGTTGATGGCATGGAAAGTTTTGGTATGAAGATCTAGCACTACCTTGGAGTTTTCACAGTGGATGTGTCGCGAAAATTGTTATACATATGCACCGAAAAATGTGAAAGATTTGTGGACTATCTGGGTAAACAAGAAGAAGGAAAGCATTAATGTATGTGAAAAGTGTCTTGACAGATTAGAGCGATTAGAAATGGGAGCAAGTGTTGGGACCATAGTAGAAGAGCTTAGGCAAAAGTTAGTGAAAATGAAAAGTGAAATGAAACATCTGGAAGAGGATATTAAACATCTAAAGAGATTGGCTGATAAGAATAAGGAAGTTAGTATTATGAAGAAAGAGTCGAAGGATAGTTGTATATCATTCATTGTATGGAGATGCGATGATTAGAGGTGTGATGACTAATAAAATGCATAAAACATGCTTTACAGGTTGAACAATGAAGCAAATAACTGATGCATTGCAAAAAAGGAAAGACTGGACATCAAAATAAGTGGTAGTTGTGGACACAAATGACTTAGTTGGAGAAAAAAGAATGCTGATAGAGACTTGAGGAAGTTGTTATGGCAGGTAAAGGATACTAATGTTAGGAACGTTGTTAGTATATTGCCCAGACATCAAAATAGTGAATTGAGAAGGAGAGCAGATATCATGAATATCTGCATATATAGCAAGGAGATTCAGTTTGTGAATCTATGGAGTGAATTTGAAAGAAAATTGGAAAGGTTAAAAGTTGATGGACTGCATTTGAATGGGTTTGGTGTTGAGTGTTTAGAAAGGCTATTTTTTGATGAGCAGGCACAAGTCAAAAAGTTAATGTAATCAATGATCAGAGTTTACATGTGAAGCAGGATAGCACAACAACAACAACACAGATTGTACAACAGGAAGAAGATGGATATGAGGTTGAAGATGTGGTTGCAGCAGCATAAGGTGATGAAATGCATAAAGGTGAGGATGAGACAGGTCAGAATTATTATTATTATTATGTGACAGCTCCAGGGAGTCCAAAGACTCATCAAGGGAGAATGTGCCAACAGCACTGAACGATTGATCCTCTTCCAACTACTAACTGCACTCAAACTTGCTTAACTTTTTGCATGAGCCATTAGTAGCAGAGGCTCTACCAATCGACCAACCTTTGCTGGCAATGGAAATAAGGATCAGGATCAGGGAAACGGGAGTGATCAGACCAAAGAGAGAGAGATGTGGTATAGCAGCTAAAATAGAGAACGTTAGTGCTAGTAGAATGGTCTCAATGACATGGGTAATGTTATATTTGTAGACAAATGTAGGGGTATTCAAAACAAGAGAGCTGCTTGGTGCATTAATTGAATCAGTATGCCCAAAGATAATTGAAATAATTGAAGCTTGGGTGTTTGAGGAAGATGTGATGTCAGGATTAGAAATAGAAGAATATATATATTGTATTTTCTGTTGTATAAAACGCTCCTATGTATAAGACACACCCAAGAAATTTAATACAATTTTCGGGAAAAAACCTAAACTTTAAAGTATGATTTTAAAAAAAATGGATAAAATAATAGGTAATTTTTAATAGTAAACTGACCTTTCAGAAACCTGCAAAATCCATGTCACTGTCATCTGACTCTTTTCTATCATCATTAATTTCTTCTCTTTCTTCTTCCTCTTGTTCTTCATAATCATCTTCATATAAGAAATGATCTTCACTTCCATCAAGGGCATTGCTAATTCCACATTTCAAGAAAGATTTAATAATAGTTTGTTCCTTTATTTTCGACCAAGATGTCTTAACCCACTCGCACACTTGAGAGATTGATGGCCGTTTCAGGGCACCCTTTGGTGTTAGCTGATGTACCGGCATTCATCATCCACTTGTTCCACTCTTCCCTCATAAAAACTTTAAAGGGTTTATTTAAAGATACATCAAGTGGCTGCAGTTGTGATGTAAGTCTTGCTGGTATGACAGCCAATTCAGTATTGCACTCTTGGAATTTTTGTTTGATTGAATCCTTCAGATGAGCCTGGAACTGATCAAATACAAGAAGAGCTTGTATTTGATCAGTTCCGGGTCTTCTTCTTTAGTAGTGCGCCATTCCTTCTTTTCCATACTTTATCTATCCACACTTTCATGCCACTTTCATCCATCCAACCTTTTTCATGCACATGTACAATCAGTCCGGTTGGTATTTTTTCTGTAGGCAGAGTCTTCCGCTTAAAAATTATCATTGGCGGCAGCTTCGTACCATCAGCACAACATCCAAGAACTACAGTGTAGTGTGTTTTTTCGTGTCCACTGGTTTTGATTGTAATGCTTTTCTCACCTTTCTCAGCTACAGTTTTATTTGAGGGAACATCAAAGGTTAGGGCATTTCATCCATATTGGCCATCTGTCCCATTTCAAAATTGTAATTTTTTCGATGTTGAATCACATATTTATGAAAAGAAATAATTTTGTTTTCATATTCTTTTGGCATTTTTTGACTGATTTTTGTTTTTGTACGCATACAAAGTCCACTGTGTTTCATGAAACGGTAACACCATGATGCACCACCTTTAAAATCTTCAATGTTATGCTCACAGGCTACTTTGACTGCATGTGTATGAATCATTTTTGTTGAAATGGCAATGCCATTTTGCCGATTTTCTTGCACTCATTTCAAAACTTCGGTCTCTAGTTCTGGCCACTTTGCAATTTTTCCACGTTCCGCACACTTTTCATTACGCAAATTGTACAAAATCTCCTTCTGATCACGCCAAGTTCTAAACATTTTTTCTGTAGGCGGAGGTCCAAAATGTCTTTCAGCTTCCCTATTCCCGTGTTCTTCCGCATATTTTACAACCCCTGCAATTTGTAACTTGAAGTATATGAATGTCGCCTGTTTTTTTTCCATCACTAAAATCTACAGGGAAATATCAAACTGAACACAAAATATCTCAACACGTCAACTCAATATGATAAACATCGGTAACTGATTACTCAGATAAGATATTATGAAACTTGAATAGGGACTCCCCGTTCTTAGCCAATGACGTGCTAGAAGTCACGTGAAGGTCATGCATCAATTTGATTGCACCATTAACCGCCTACAAAGATCTTGGAACATAAAAGGGAATGCGTATGACTTGGAAAAGAGGAAACAATCTTTACCTTCATTATATAAGACGCATCCAATTTTTAAGGTGAATTTTTAAGGTAAAAAAGTGCGTCTTATACACCGGAAAATACAGTAAGTTTCCAGAAGGATACAAATGTGAAAAGAGGAGGAGGAGTGTGTTAATGATTGTAGAGGAATTGTATCCACCAATAGTGAAGTTGATAGTGCATTCACAGATTTTGAATCTGTGTGGTGTGAAGTTGAAATACAGAGGTTCGTATTTGATAGGATGCTGTTAGAGGTCAGGGAATGCAGAGAATACTGATTATGAAATGTTTAAGCAAATTAGTTGGGCATGTAAAAAGAAGGTGATCCAGTGGGAGACTTTAATTACAAGAATACAGAATGGAAGGAGGAGATAATGTATGGGAACAAGGAGAGTGAGTATGTTGAATTTCTGGGAGATATATCTTAAGCAGCATGTGACTGAAGCAACTAGAGGCTTTAATGTTTTGGATTTGGTGATAACTTCACAAGATATAGTTGTTAATGAGGTGTTGACATTGCTGTTGGTTGATGAGAGTGATCAAACAAGAAAAGGTTACTGCCAAAATCAGATATATGTGGAAGTATAAAGCGGGTGATTATAACAAACTCTGTAGTCAGTTAGAATGAGTACATTGTGTAGATGAACTGGGTGGAAAAGATGTAGACAATGTATGGAAATTCATAAGGCAGTATCTGACAAAAGCAATGTATAGCTGCATAGCAAAGGTTAAGCAAGTAAATAGAATAAGAGTGAAATGGATGAACAGTGAAATCAAGCAAGATGTACTGGAAAAGAAAATGCTATGGAGGAAGTACAAGACAGTTGGTGGTAATAAGATCCATGAAGCGTATAAAGTGCAGGCTAGGAAGGTGAAGAGCATAGTAAAGAAAGAAAAGGTTCAATATGAGAAGAGATTGGCTGGTCAGGTCAATGTGAAATCACGGGAATTTTTCCACTATATGGCAAGCAAGAGAAAGAATAATTATGGCAGGTTCACAGTGGTGCATAGTCATGGCAGCAGAATAACATTTGCAAAGGATATAATAGAATTAGTGAACAAGCATTTTATCAGCTCGTTTTTTTCATCTTTATCATACTGGTGTAAATGATACGTTGCAATATACAGAAGGGAGTCGAGTAGCAGGAGAATTGAAAGAAATAATCAGAGATATAACAGGTGTTGATTGGGTTAGATGTTAATAAGGTTGTGGGAATGGATGACATATCACCACATCTTCTTAAGGAATATGCACCACAGTTGGTAGCTATGCCCTTCACCTGTTATTTAATGAAAATCTAGCAGTAGATAGGAATCCTAAGGAGTGGAAAGAAGGCAAAATAGTATCACTCCACAAGCATGGTTCTAGGACAAAAGTTTCCAATTATAGATCAGTCTATATAACTGCAAATGTGGTCAAGGTGTTGGAGAGATTGATTAGGAATCGAATACAGGAATGGGTTGATAGAAATAGCATTATTTATTATGGTCAGCATGGATTTGTAAAGGATAGGTTCTGATTTAGCAATTTACTTGATAGGAAAACAGATGTGTTAGATAAGGGAGAATTATATACAGTGATATTCTAGGACTTTGCAGAAGCATTTGATATTACATATGATAAGTTGGTGTACAAGCTACAAAGGAATGGGAATAGATGGTATATTGGTTAGATGGATCAGAGATTGGATCTCTGAACAACTACCAGCAGTTTGTGTGTGTGATGGAGCAGTGTCTCAAACAAGGAGGGTAAGCAGTGGTGTGCCCCAGGGTTCTGTTTTGGGTCCCTGTTGTTTAACTTGTTTGTAAATTATATATCATGTGGACTGACTGGGGATCTTCAGTTCTTTGCTGATGATGTAAAATTCGGAAGAATTATAAGTAGCATTGCTGATGTTAATTCCCTTCAGGAAGATCTGAATAGACTTTTGACTTGGACAAAGGAGTGTAGTTTTAATATCAATAAGTACAAGGTGCTATATTTTGGAGTGCGGTAATATAAGGCTGTGTGTACTACACTGACGATGCCATACTGCAGGAAATGGATGAGATTAGAGATTTGGGAGTGATGGTCGACAGTAGACTGAAGTTTAGAGGGCATATTACTAGTGTTGCAAAGGCTGCACATCATAGTGCTGCTATGATAAGAAGTACTCTAACATGAAGGGATAAGGAAGTGGTTGTGCCACTGTACAAAGCAGTGGTCAGACCATACTTGGACTATTGTGCTCAGATCTAGTCACCTGGTTTTCAGTGTGATGTGGAGACATTGGAGAGGGTCCAGATGCAAATGACTAAGACAATATCAGGACTTTTGACTTCTGGCTATGGAGAGAGGTTGAAAAAATGTGGATTGCAGAGTTTGGTGAATAGTAGTTAAAGAGGTGATATGATACAAACATTTAAGTTAGTGAGACTATTTTATCGGATTAACCCAGATGAGATTATAAAAAGAGTAGAAGGCGAGAGGGGAAAAACCAGAAGTCATCCCTGGAAGTTATGTAAGAGCATGGTAAAGAGGAGTGTGAAGAGTGGATTTTTTACAAGGAGAATTGTCAGTGAATGGAATGCATTACCAGAATGTGTTGTTAATGCAAGGAATGTTAAGGATTTTAAGATTTGGTATGATAAATATGTTGTAATTTGAATGAACCTCCCAAGATGAGTCTGCCAACTCCATGGAGGGTGCAATAATAATAATAGTAATAATAATAATAATAATTTCTGAATTTAAATACTTATGTAAATATTTCTTGGGCTAACTCTCACATCCACATTACCATGGCATAAACATATTACATTCAATAGCCTCCTCGCTCTCTAATAAACTTCCTTTTTTTTGTTCAAAATTCTACTTCTTTCCTCCTCAGCAGTGGTCAGACCACACTTGGACTATTGTGCTCAGATCTAGTCACCTGGTTTTCAGTGATGTGGAGATATTGCAGAGGGTCCAGAGGCAAGTGACTAAGACAATATCAGGACTTTTGACTATGGGGAGAGGTTGAAAAAATGTGGATTGCAGTGTTTGGTGGATAAGAGTTAAAGAGGTGATATGATACAGACATTTAAATTAGTGACAGTATTTTATCGGATTAATCCAGATGAAATTATAAAAAGAGTCGAAAGCGAGATGGGATGGTGCACTCGAAACTTTCCTGAGAATTCTTGATTGAGTAAAGAAAAGGGCAATCTGTGTAACGGATGTCCTCTCTCTCTCTCTCTCTCTCTCTCTCTCACACACACACAGAATTACTTTAACATAGACATCCTGTTTTTGCATTATGCCTTTTTTTACTGGTAACTTAATGGGTGCTGCTCTGCTGAACTGGCAAGAGCTTTCCTTTAATTATGCAAGAACTAGAGATACCACTAGTCAACATCAATACCCAGTCCAACTTCAATCGTATCAAACGAACGTTTTCATCATCTTTCTTCATTCTATCTACCTCTGTTTTTTGAAACGACCTTTGCCATACCCTTTTTTCTAATGAGAAAATTCCCAGCTTTTCAAGACACTTATAGATTATTTCTCCCTCGTAGTCATTTGTCCGCACATGGTACTGTTGTGTTACATCCTCCCAGATGAGTCTTTGACTCCATGAGGTCTTGGGGTAATAATAATAATAATATGTCTCATGACCTCTTACATATGTGTGAGGTCACAAGAATTTGATAATAAGTAATATCCTTCCGATGACAGTATAGAATTTTTTTCTCTAGCAAAAGAGACAGAATTTAAACCTTTCCACCTATCAATACCAATCATTAGGTTTATATGAATTCATTAGATTTCATGTCGAATGAAGAAATGAGAATTTCAGTGTTCAATATCTTTGGCGTCATATTTATAAATTTGTATGGAGGAATGGTGGTTAATTAAATTTAAAATAAGGCATTAACAACTATAATAATAATATAAAAAATACTGCATCTTTATTTTTTATGTTAATAAAAGAAAATTATAGTTTTTCTATTATTACTTATCATCTGTAAAGTTTGATCACTTAACAAAAATTAAAAAAAGTTCACTTGTAAAAGACAATAATTGACGATAAAACTGCCAATTAATATCAGAGATTCTTAAAGTAAATGTATATCATTCTTATATACCATATAAGAATGATGTGGGTAATATTTTTTTTGTAATGATAACATAAATAAAAAAGCGCATTACCTCCATATCTATCCCTCCTTAATCTTGGTTGTAAAAAATGCTGATATTTCTTTATTTGCTCTTCATTACCCTTAAATATTCCTGATAAACAATATCCATAACATTAATAAAAAATATGGGGTATTTTTAAATCAAAAATAATTTAATTAATTTAAATAATTTGTTTCATTAAATAACTTGGAAAACAGTTATTTAATTTTCCAAGTTATTTAATTTACTTATCCAAAAAACAATCTATCTAAAGTACAATCTAAAGGTAAAAGCTAAAGAATACCCTATCTAAACATTGTTACAATACTTCAATTTTTGCAAATAAGTTAATCAAGTTAATTTATTTGCAAAACTAAATTGATTTCACTGCATTTACAGTAGCCCATGTGTAACAAAAAAGCTATAAAGCTATCTGCTTCTTAATGTATTAATTAAGAAGCAGTGCTTTTTTGTAAAATAACAGGTGCAGTACTCATTCCTTGCTAGCAGGAAATATTAAAAATTGAAAGAATATGAAAGAAAACTCAACTAAAAAGAAAACTTATTGATATTGTTACTTCATAGAGTGATAATGTTTTCAGAATAAAAACAACAAATTAAGTATATAAGGCACAGTTAATTAATCATAAATTTCTTGTGCAAATTATATAAAAAATAAGTAAAATGTATAATTTTTTAAATAAGATATTTCAAATTTTTATTAAGTTTTCATTCAGAACAATCTGCCAACTTCTTTCCTTAGTATTTGTGGTTCTGTAGGAAGCTCTAGGATAGATCGGAAAATAATTTCTGTAATCCCTCTTGTGAAGTGAAACTATACCCTGAAATTATACATCAACTTGATTATCACATATTGTCACATAATTAATGATGGGAATTTTTCCTTTCATTAGCTGAGCCCCTTTTTTTACAACCCATCATGATAGCTGCATAATCACGTGACACAAACTGAGATTTTCCAGATACTGTACTAAAAACAATTGAGCACAGAATCGTATAGCCCTTTTGTAGCAATGCTTTGGAGTTCAATCAAGCCCAAAATCAAATTTACAGCTGAGCATATTCAATTGTACAGTGTATAACACAAGTTCAAATGTACATGATTAAAGTGGATTTATTACTGAAAATAGTCAAAACGTCAGTGATATTTTGCTGTTCAACATAAGATTTATTAGCCAATTTTTTTTTTCCTCTCAAGTGATCAATAACTTGTCTAAAGATGTTAATACAAGCTAGTTGAATGAAAATATTATCCATGTCAATCCCATTTAATTCTTTGGTCATTCTCTGATTCAAAATCATGAAAAGATTTTCTTTGGCCACCTTATATGTGGTGCAAAATACTTTTCCTGTGATTAATTTTTCACAAGCTTCTGCAAGCAGTTATCTTCTTATTGTACTATCTTCTATCGAAGGTTAGTGACCATCTTGGCGAACAAACTGCGCTCTTGTGCTAATCTGAGCAGTCGTGCACTGCTCTTTCCTGTCCACATCTTAATGTTGTCAAACCATGATATTCTTTTTCTTCATCTAGTTCCTTTGCCACCAATTCTTCCTATCAAAATAGTTTGTAGAAGTTGGTATTTGCTGTTTCTCATGATGTGGCCAAGATATGATGTTTTTCGTTTCTTGATTATTTGTACAAGATGTTTAGCTTTGCCAATGGATTTTAAGACATCTTCATTGGTAATTTTTTCTGTCCATGATATCTTTACCATTCTTCTGTATAGCCACATCTCAAAGGCTTCGATTTTCTTGATGGTTGTCGCCTTCAATGTCCATGTTTCAACTCCATAGAGCAGAATAGACCACACGTAGCATTTCAGCATTCGGCATCTGACTTCCATGTTTAGGTCTTTATTGCAGAATAGTGTTCTCATTTTCATGAAGGACTGCCATGCAACTTCAATCCTTGTCTTTATATCTATTTCTGGATCCCACCGTTCGTTCATTAAGCCAGCAACCAAGATATTTATATCTTGACACTTGATCAATATTTTTCCCATTGAGTGTCAGTTTCATTGATGAGGCTGGATGTTTGCTGATGATCATGTATTTTGTCTTGTTGATGTTTATATTTATTCCCATTCTTTGGCTTTCTATGTATACTCTGTCAATGAGTTTTTGGAGATCCATAATATTATCTGCAATTAGCACGGTGTCATCTGCATATCGAAGGTTGTTAACAATCTTTCCATTTATTGTGATTCCCTCTGAACATTCTTCCAATGCTTTTTTAAAGATTACCTCTGCATATATGTTGAACAGGAGTGGTGAGAGCACACATCCTTGTCTCACTCCTCTTTTAATGTTAATATCACTGGTGGTAATGTTGTCTAATTGAACGGTAGCTGACTGATTCCAATACAGATTTGTTTTTAGTCTTATGTCTTGTTCGTCTAGCCTTATTTGTTGAAGCACTTCTATTAAGTTAGTGTGTCTGACTCTGTCGAATGCTTTTTCAAAATCTATGAAACACATAAAGACAGATTTCTGTTTTCCTATGCATTTTTGTATCAATATTTGGGTATAGAAAAGGGCCTCTCTAGTACCCAAACCATTCCGAAAGCCGAATTGTGTTTCACTTAGAGTTTCTTCACTTTTTCTATAAATACAATTCTGAATTACTTTCAAAAATATTTTTAATGTTTGGCTCATTAGACTAATAAGTCGGAAGTCACCACAGGAATTCGCTTTGGGTTTCTTTGGGACAGTGATAAATGTAGATTTGAGCCAATCTGATGGAAATTCATCACGTTCATATATTTTATTAAATAGTTTTTCAAGAAGTTTGATGTTATCTGGTTCTATTAATTTTAAAAATTCTGTTTGCACACCATCTGGTCCATTGGCTTTTCCTGTTTTACTTATTCGTATAGCATTCTCTATTTCGCATTTCATGATTGCTGGTCCTTGAATGTTATCTTTTATATTTATAGACTTCTGTCTAGTATCATTGAACAGTTCTGTTACATATTTTATCCAAATCTGTGCTTTAGTCTCTTCTTCTAGAACTATTTTTCCATTTTCGTCTCTTAGAGACACTATTTGCTTTTTCCTCAGTTTTCCAGAAATTTCGTTGATTTTCTTATACAGATTGAAATTATCATGTTTCTTCTGAAGCAGTTCAATTTCACTACATAAATTTTTCATCCAATTTTCCTTGGCTTCTTTTATTTTTTTCTTGATGATGTTATCTGTTTCTGTATACCTGGCAATTTCTTTGTTTTTGTACAGTTATAGAGCAGCTTTTAAGTGTTACCTTATGATCAAGAATTTTCTTAAAGGCAGTAGCTGTTGCTATCCACTTTCGCCAAGATAGGTAACTTCACTGTTTGCCCATTCCATAGAAAATTTCATGCCCATTTTCTGTTTAATTTGAAGAGTTACATTTCATTTACATAATGCACATTCTGGTATCTTACTTTTACACTTTAGCTGGTTATATACACTTCACACAGAAGTCAATTTTTTTTTTTTTTAATCAACAGACCAGCAACTTGGCCAGTCATTCTCAGTGTACAGATGCCAGAAGAAACAAGAACAGTCATTGACAAAACTTATTAGTTTACTTTTCTTTCATTTTCTCACTTGTTTTTAGTTTCTTAACTGTGGAAAAAGAAATTAGTAATTCTTTTCATTTTCTTATTTTATGGTTCAAGACAAGTAGCTAAACAAAGTCATAGAAAGACCTTGGTAAGAATATAGAAAATAAATATCAGGAAGGTAGAAAAATATTCTGGAGACTATTGAAGAAGCTTAGAAGTGGAGGAAAGAGTACTGTAAAAGGAATCAAAGATGATAAGATGCAAAGTATCCACTTGATGGGGAAATTTTGGGGGAAGTTGAGGACACGACCTTGGAGTGGTGGTGGTGGTGGAGGACAAGAATCTGAAGTTCAGAGGTCACATTGCATAAGTTGTGAAGACAACATCACATTAGATTATGGCAATAATGGTGGAGGACCTTAACTTGAAGAAATAAAGAGGTTTTGGTATCCTTGACTTGCTCAGGCCTCGTATGGATTATTGTGCTCAGAATTGGTCCTCTGTTTTCATGGTGATGAGGATATGAAGTTGAAAGTTTATTTTTCACTTGGTTAGAGTATAATAAATTTAGTTTAATCCTTTATCCAAGTGTGAGCAAACAAAGTTTGCACCTGAAAGTATCTTCAGAACTGGGGTAAGGTGGTACAACACCAGGACATTCCTTGTAAAGGTGGAGCAAGCTACCAACACTCCTATCTCAGTATCTCCCATAATGCAAAAGTCTGGGTTGTGGCCCTTCCCTTAATGCATAACATTAGACATATCCACAAGGAGATGTGTTTTGCATTATGGGAGATACTGAGATAGGAGTGTTGGTAGCTTGCTCCACCTTTACAAGGAGTGTCCTGGTGTTGAACCACCTTACCCCAGTCCTGAAGATACTTTCAGGCGCAAACTTTGTTTGCTCACACTTGGATAAAGGATTAAACTAAATTTATTATTGTGATGAGGATATGTTGGAAAGGGTTCAGAGAAGACTGACTAAAGTCATAACTGGTTGTTGGGATGTGGGATATGAGGAGAGATTGAAGAAATGCAGTTTGCAAAGCCTTGCCAATAGGAGGAAGAGAGGGAATGTGATTGAAACATTTAAGTTGGTAATGGATTATTACCAGGTTATTATGTAAGAAATTTTTTGTTGAATGGGTCAAGGGGTAGAAAAAGGGGAATATGCATGGAAGTTGTATACGGAGGATGAAGCGGGGCCATAAGGAGTAGGTTCTTTGCATGGAGAGTGGTTGGTCAGTGGAATGAATTGGCTGACATTGTAGTGAATGCAGATACATTGAATAAGTTTAAAGCACCGTTTGATCAGCTTTGTGTGTAATGGTTTTTGCCTCTCGTGATGAGTCTTTTAACTCTGTGAAGGTCGGTGTTAATAATAATAATAAAACCTGTGCTCTCCATATGAGACTGGCTAACTCACTTGCTTGACAGTATTCTAACAGGTGTTTCCAGTCAAAGGTCGTTATCAAACCTACCCAAGCTATGGAGTCACTCTGTAGGCACTAATCTTATTATTGCTATTATAGCTGGACCTACATTTCAAAAGGGAGACTTATACATGAACTATAGTAATGAACCTGAGTTTCTTGGGATTGAGGAAGTGGTAAAGAAGATGCAAAGGTGAGTGACCAAGATGGTGAGTGGTCTGTGGAATGTTCCCTATGAAGATATACTGAGGGTGTGTGGATTGCAGAAGTTGGTTAATAGGAGAAAAAGAGAGGATATCATAGAAACATTTAATTTGCATAAAGGGTTTTGGATTAATGCAGGAGAAATATTTCAGCACTTAGCTGGAGAGGCCAGAACAAGGAGTCATCCCTGGAACTTGAATAAAGGTGTGATTAGTAGGGGTGTGAGGACTAGATTTTTTGCTTGGAGAGTTGTGAATGAGTTGCCATAATCCGTTGTCAGTGCTTTATCTGTTAATGGGTTCAACAAGAGGTATGATAGGTTGTGTGAATAGATTGGGTTTCCCACTATGAGGCTTCAGACTCCATGGAGGTGCCTGTACACTAATATTAATAATGATGAGATGGAAACTGAAGATAAGGATATCCTAGATGTCTGGAGTAATTACTTTGAAAGACTGTTAAACGAATCAATACTAGAAAATTTTCAAGAGGAATACAAAGAGAGGTACAATATTAATTCGTATCGTACTTCTCTCTCATACATATCAATACTAGAGATAGAAAAAGTCATCAAAAACTTGAAACATGGAAAGGCAGCTGGAGTAGATGATATCAAAAACCAGAAATGCTTAAGTATAGAGGTATAAAAGTTTTGCAGTGGCTACATTGCATAATTCAGAAGGCCTAGTCAGAAGGTCGAATTCCCAGTGATTGAAGTAGAGCTCTCATGATATTCATCTATAAACAAGGGAATAAAACTGAATGTGAGAATTACAGAGGAATTTCTCTACTAATGTTCCAGATAAGATTTATGCAAGCATACTTGAAAAGAGGTGGAGAAAGATTGTGGAATAGAAACTTGGAGAAGAATAAGCTGGGTTCAGGCCAAATACAGGTTGTCAAGATCAGATATTCACTTTAAGACAAACAGTTGAAAAATCATAGGAATAAGACAAGGATCTTTACTTAAGTTTTGTAGATCTGGAAAAGGCACACAACAAGATGCCTAAAGAAAAGCTTTTCAAAACATTACAATTATATGGGGTGAATGGTACATTATACAGAGCAATACACAGTCCATTTTAAGTTGTCAGTCAGCAGTTAGAATTAAGGAAATACAGGAAGATGGTCTGATGTAAAATCAGGAGTAAGACAAAAATGAACATTATCTCCATTCTTATTCATTATCTATATGGATCACATTATGAAAGAAAGTGGCATCAAGCCTGATATTAGAACTGCAGATGTCAAACTTAGCTATTTGCTTTATGCAGATGATGTTGTACTCCTAAACAGATTTAGTGCAAGTCACCAGGATTCACTAACTAAATTGAATAACAGTTGTAACAAATTTGGCATGAGAGTCAACAATAAAAAGACCAAAACTATGAAAATAGCAGGAACATAAATCAGCTGCATTCTGAATGGAGAATAGTGAAGATGGAAGGTTAAATCTAGAAATAGACAACAGAATAAGCAAAGCTGGTATGGTGGGTAGTCAGCTGAATAAATTTATATGGAATACACCCTCTGTTCCAAAAAGAAACCGAACTTTTCGAAAATAGAAGATACTAGTGGCACCACATGTATTATTTTGTGGTCAAAGGTGGCAACCTTCATTAGTGTTGTGTTAACTGTTAATGACATTTGTTTCATTAGAAGTCGAGTTATAGTGCCAAGAGTGACAGTGTGTGTTTTGACTAACGGTCGGTCATCACGATGTTAATGCTGTACATGACGAATTCTCACTCTCAATCATTTCAAAACTTCGAGATAAAACTCACCATCGACCGTTTGGCCAGCCAGAACAAATTTTTTGTGGAGAATGCCATGGAATCATAGAAACAAATCAGCATTGTCTTTACTTTTGACTTCTCCAAGCGACTATTTTTTGGATGCCCCTCTTCTGGTGGTCTCCAATCAGCACTCTGGTGCTTTGTTTTGGGGCTCATACTCAAAACACCATGTTCCACCACCAGTAACGATCGTTTCAAGGAAGTCTGAGTCCTTACAAGCAGTTTTAATAAGGTCCTTGCAGTGTTCAATTCGATACATTTTTTGGTCGTTGGCCAACTTGTGGGGAACAAATCACAAATTCAATTTACAAAGGCCCAAACTCTTGGTCAAAATGTTGAGCACAGTTGATTTTGGAATCCCCAATTCATCTTCAATAGACGGCCCGGCTTTTCATCATCCTCAAACGTCTCACGACCACTTTGAAATCGCTTAAACCACTCGTAAACTTCAGTATGGGATAAGCATTCATCATCGTATGTTTTTTGAAACATTTGATGCGTTTCGGTAAAACCTTTACCAAGTTTAACACAAAAGTCAATCGCAGCTCTCTGTTTGAAACTCATTTTCCGACAGTTCGTCAAAACACACTGTCACTCTTGGCACTATAACTCATCTTCTAATGAAGCAAATGTCATAAACAGTTGACACAACACAAATGAAGGTTGCCGCTTTTGACAACAAAAAGATACCACAGGTGGCGCCACTAGTTTCTTCTATTTTTGAAAAGTTCGGTTTCTTTTCGGACAGAGGGTGTAAGAGAGAAATTAGCCAAAACACAAAACTAGCAGTATACAAGACAGTGTTTAAACCAGTTTTAAGATATGATCTGAGAGTTGGGTAAGAAATACTCACTCTTCTCAAGAGCAAATTATCAAAGAAGTTCTTCGCCTTACTTACCCACTGTGTCAACTCAGGTTACTTTAGATTCGAGGACAAGATATTTAAACAAAACTCTGGACTAGCTATGGGTAGTCCGCTTTCCCTGGTGCTAGCTAATATATTTCTCGAAGACTTGGAAGAAAAAGCGATTTGCTTGGCCAAACTAAAACCTAAAATATGTCTCCGTTATATAGATGATGTTTTTCTTTTATGGGGACACAGTCTAGATAACCTCAAAGTTTTTCTAGATCATCTAAATAACTTTCATCACAAGATCAAATTCACCTATGAGCTAGAAACTAACAATTATCTTTCTTTTTTAGACATAAAACTTACAAGGTGCTCATAATATTAAAATTTCAATCTTTAGGAAGTCAACACATACAGACAGATACCTTCATGCATCCTCTCACCACTACCCTCCACAGAAATTTGGCATTATTTCCACCCTTGCACATTGGGACAGATCCTTATTATCAGACGACATAGAGCTTCAAAATGAACTTAATTTCCTCAAAAGGACTTTTCTTAATAATGGTTTTACTTTAAAAAGCATTGAGAAATTTCTTTTTTTGCCGTCATCAACCAACTAATGAAGATTCGACTAACCCTAGAGCTTACATCTCCTTGACTTTCATTAGTTCCCTCTCCCCCAAACTGGCAAAAATTTTAAAAAAGTTCAACATCAAAATTCGTTTCTCTATTTTTCCTAAACTCCGTTCTATCCTTAGTCAACTAAAGAAAAACATCACCATCATTAGTTTCGCAGGAGTATACAAGATTATGTGTAATTGTGGAAAACCTTACTACAGACAGACTGATAAATCTATCCTTCTCCGTGTTGAAGAACACAAAAGAGATATATCCTATAACAGAATCTGAGCCAGAGTTCTCGCCAGGCACGTCTTCTCTATAAACTCTGATGAAGGCTGCCAACATCAGATAGACTGGTCTCAAAACTTCTAACATCACAAATGTTATGATGAACTTGAAAGACATATTCTTGAGTCTAAAGAAATTACACTCGATTCAACCCACATGAATAGTAGCCTTAACTACAGTTTACCTGATTCGCACAGCTCTGCTGTCCAGTGCTGGTGTTCTTGTGATATCACACACACACACACACACATAAACATACAGTTAGAACTGTAGCATGGACTCCAATTTAAACTGTACTACAGTTTCTAGTAGATCTGTTCTTGTTGTTATTATGTAATGTTTCTGTCGGATTATTGTGTATAATTCTTTGTACTTTGACACCTGAAGAATTCGGTTTACCAATGAAACTAGTAGTGTCCCCATTAAACCTTATTCTTTATTATTCTCGGTGTTTTAGTCATTTAAATTAAATTAATAAACACACACACACACATATATATATATATATGTAGAAAGTTTTTTACCTTGGGTATAATATTATTATTATACCCAAGGTAAAAAACTTTCTACATCTATCTCTCATCCTGAGATTTTTATTTAATAAGGTCAAAGCACCTTATGATAACTTGTTTTGGTAAAATATTTAGAGCTGGATATTACTTAAACCTTAGTATTTCTAAGCCTAGCTCCCAATGATGAGACCTCAATAAAGGTCGAAACCGGTCTGGGTAGTGGCCCCTTGCCATTAATGCATAGCATCATACATCTCCTCAAGGAGATGTACATTGCATTAAGGGTAAATATTAAGAATAGTGATCACAGCTTATTCCACCTTTACCACGAGTTGCCTAAGACTTGCACTATGTGCAGGACACCCAGACTTGCACTACTTGCAGGTGCAAACTTGACTTTCTTGTCTGTTTGCTTACTTGGGAAATGGATTAAAACCAGGTTTATATTTAAAATAGTTTGGTATCTTTAACATACACACACACACACACACACACACACACACACACACACACACACACACACACACACACACACACACACACACACATATATTTTCTGAGCTGCCCAAAACCAAAACACAACCAGCTACATTTTCCAAGTGTTTATAAAGTTGTGTGCGACTGTGGTAGACCTTATTTCGGTCAGACAGATTAATCTATTTCACTATGTCTTGAGAAACACAGACGTGACATCTCCTACAAAAGAAACTGAGAGAGTGCCCTCTCCAGTCATGTTCTTTTCTCCGCCAACTCTAATCTTGAAGAGCGTCAACACCAAATCGATTGGGATCACACGACTAATTTATATACTTGCAATGATGAGTTTGAAAGACGCACTGTAGAATCTAAAGAAATAGTCCTGGATCCTTCACACATGAACAGCAATCTAAGTTACAGTTTGCCTGATTCCTATAGTGCACTAATCCAATACCGGCGCTCTAAAATTAGCTATCACTCAACATCAACTCACGCTAATAATGCCACGTGGTCTCTAATTCAAATATGACTGTTGCTATTCTTCTAACTCTTTTGTGTTAAACTGAAAAGCACATTTTTTTTACCGTACTAGTTTTTGTAAGTTTTTAGTTATTTCTTACTCACCTGAAGAAGTAGGAACTCCGATGAAACTAGTTGTGATTCGACTAGTTTCATCGGAGTTTCAGCAGAAATGACCTTATGTAGTGAAAAACAATTTCCCCAACAGACACCATACCATATAAATGTATGCAAAATAGTTTTATCGTAGCACTAAAATCAGCACAAAGATACAGTCAATATACTGTACTTAGGGATAAACAGAGCAATTAGAATATTTAGTGTAATTAGAGACAATTGGAATAAAAATGACTATACAGAGAAAAACATCCCTCCCCAAAAATGCTATACTGTATAGTTGCAAACCAAAGTAAAAGTTTTATTGTAGCACTAAATAGGGTCCAGCCTGATGTGCAACTTGTGCGAGATGACAGCCTGGTATGAACTTGTTAATATATCAACAAAATAGATAAAGGGTTTTATATAATAACTATCTTATCAACAGATGTAGAGAGAAAAATGCAAATTTCCACAAATAACAAAAATTATTTGAATAGTTGAGAATGATCAGTGACGTGTCACAAAGCTCTTGTAAACTATGATGCTATTACTTGTTATTTATAAAGCCTGATTAGTTACTGCGCCTTTGAAACACCATTATTCTAATTAGCAGTGCATGCTTTCTCTCTCGTAACCTTTCTTGCTTATACTATTGCGTACTATGTTTATCTACCTTTTGAACTACGAGTCTCATGCCTATGGATACTAGAAAATTTATTTTTTTTGAGACTGTCCCACTAATATCTTTTAATTGGCATAAAACTCAGTAATACGGCCAGCTGATTTCTCTCTCTCTTTCTCTAACACAAATTCCTTCAGTAAAACTTTACACAAACAGTCGTGGTCTATTTTGCACTTAACTATACGATTTGGCCATCAAACTTGGTTTCCCGCTCGCAAGTCCAATATTTTTTTTAGGAACAGTGCATTGTAAAATAAACAATCAGGCGGCACTCCATAGACATATAATTAAAACACATCTATTTACATTTAAAATAAAGTACATTAAATAAGCGATAGGGAGGTTACTTTTCTCTCTCTACCTATTCTTTTGGTATAAAAAAACAAACTTTCTCTTTTCAATATTAAATGACTATACAATATATAATTACTCTGTTATTTCTCTGCTTAAAAAAAATCAAATTGTCAAGACTAAATTACTCATAAAGAGATTAGCTAGCTATGACAAGTTATCTTACAATTTATATTCCAGTTAACAACAACTCAGAGGACTCTAGAGATTAGCTAGTTATGTCAAGTTATCTTACAATTTATATTCCAGTTAACAACAAATCAGAGGACTCTCTTATAGGTATTTCTTATTATTATATCTATCAGTCCAACTAAGACATATCTCCTAAATTATAAGAAGAATGTACATTAAAGGAAGTAATACACTTACAGAGGCTCTTTGTAATGACACCTTCCAAAAGTCCTGCATCAAAGCCTCTATGGTTTTTCTCTCATCTCAGGCCTTAGGTTTCCGTCTGGAGAGTCTTGTTTCAGGGGGCACTTTGTTGAAAAATCAGCGGGTCTTGGACTGCAATCTTCCAGTGCTCAAAAGTTCAGGCAAGAAGTTTCAGCATTCAGGCTTGAAGATCATTCTGCAGCTTTTGGCTTCGGTTGGCTTCCCGCAGCACTAGGACATTCGACCGACACTTGGAATTGCATCGGCTGTTCTCTCAATTTGGTTCTGGTTCTCCGCCGACTGCCTATGGGTCTCTTCGGTAATAACAGTGTTTCGCCTCTGCTCTCACGGTGACTGGATCTTGGCTCTCCTCTGTCAACAACAGGACCTCACCTCTTCTCTCTCTTGGCAACTGGACCTGGACACTCCTCAATCTGCTGATTCCGATAGCTCTAACTGCCATCTTCAATGACTGTAACTGCCACCGTCTGACTCTCTCTTCTGCCAACCAGGTTCCCTCTCTCTCTCTCTGCCAATGACTGGAAGCCTTCCCTATGCTCGGCTCAGTCTCTTTTTATTACACCTTCTCTAAGACTTTGCACGAAGGGTTGTAAACCCTGAAGAATTTGCATGACTCTTTCATCTTCTTTTAAGTTCGACCCGCTCTTTGTTCTCCTCCATGCACTCTTTTGATCGTATGTTGCCGGGCAGCGGAAACTTGTTTGAACCTTTCAGATCTCTCAAATTTTGGAGGTGTTTATGCGCAGAGCTTGTAAGCAACTTTCTCATACACTAAAATTGTAAACAACTTTCTTATGCCCTCATATAGAGCAATTATACAAAGTTCCAGTGGCAAAACAGTGCCTTTGTTTTTGACATTCTAAAATATTCTTGTTAAAGGAGTAAATACAGTTAATTCCCATAGGGTTATTTACAATAATATCTAGCATAAAATATACAGAGATAAACAAGGTTATTTTTATAACATTCTCATGGGACTTGACCTCTGTAAAAATCGATGTAAAGCGCTTTGGTATTTCTAAGCTACATCGAGTTTTTACACTCTGTATGTGAACCATTGCTGTTTAGTTTGTACATTAATGATATGGGTATGATGCTAAGCTTAGAAGAATAATAGAATATGAAATAGATGGTGAGATCCTGAAGGATTTGAATCAACTGATACTATGGACAAAGGATAATAGTAGCCAATTGGAAAATACCTGGGTTTGATTCTCGTTGTGATGAGGGGAATCCTTATATGGGCTTTTTTTCAGTTGAAGGTGAGTTAGCGATCTCATACGGTGGTAGCAGGGTTGTTTCTCTCGGAAACTCGGATTTTTCATCCCGTATACAAACAAATCGGCCTTCAGAACACATGCAATTTACAGACAAAGAATACTGTTGTTGGTGATGATGGGTGACAGATGCCGATGATGATAGTAGTGTCATAGTTGGAGAATTAAGTAGTAGTGGAGAGGATGAGATGTATTTAGCAAAGTAGAGCAGTGTGCCCTCCTACGATGAGTCCTCGGACTCACTGGAGGTGTCACATAATAATAATAATAACTCAATGCTGCAAACTATACAGTTATTATCTAGTTGATAATGACCTACAGCTTTTGCCTCGGGTGGCTTACAATAAGCTGTTTTCTTTTCTGGGACTGCTTGGCACAATTTCTGAAAAACCATGGCATGGATATTGAGTGGGAATCTTGAACAGAGATGAGAATAAAGGCTTTCCAACATGGATAATATCTGAAAAAGATCACAAGTACATAGATTTGAAAAGTAGAAACAGTAGTAAAAGTCTCAAGCATCTGCCAACTTGGCATTGTTATTGGCCTCACAAGTCTCCTTGAACTTTTTGACATATCAGAACTTGGTGTGCTGTAACAGTTATTCTTTGCTAATCAATCTTGTAGTGAGTAACAGTAGCAGCATAGTCAAAGAGACCTGCCTTTCCAGGATGTATATATCTAAGGTGTTGTTTGTAATTATCTTCTTGCTTAGTTAAGACAGTTCTTCCTATTTCACTGATAGAGGGAATACAACAGACTTTGCATAGCACCTGTTGCACAACCATCTCATTCAGGTGTAGTCTGATAGCAGGGGGAGAGAGAGAGAGAGAGAGAGAGAGAGAGAGAGAGAGAGAGAGAGAGAGAGAGAGAGAGAGAGAGAGAGAGAGATCTGAAAAAGTTGCTTGGTTTTGGAAGAGAGGTGTAAAAGCAACACAGGTTGTACTTTCATAATACCCTCCCAATTTTTTATGAAATGCCTGTTGTATGGGATGGTTGTTGTCACATTATGGGAAAAAAAATTTTTTTTTTGATAACTTGTATATAAGATTTAACTGATAATCATTTCAGTGTATCCATTATTGAGGGTCTTTTTGAGAGATGGAGTTTGTTTGTTTTTAAGAGCTTGTTCAAGGAGTAGATGAATAAACCCTCTCCTTTATAAGGGTGTTAATTACATAAAGTTTATGGGTGAGAATAGTGGTGGGATCAACATGTACAGGGTGATCCATAAGTCTTAAAGGGGTTTAAACATTTAATAATTTTTTATTTTTTTATTATAATGAAATACAAAACCTGGAGATTGTTCTTATTAGTTATGAAAAACCTCATCATGTAAATGCCTTCCAATTTCAGCTTCACAAAGACAGGCCCTTTCTACAGCATATTCCATGACAGCTGTTAATGTTTCTAGTTACAGCACCCAACTTCTGCATGCATTTTCTTCTTCAGCTGTTGAATTGTCTAGGGCTTGTCCACATACACCTTTTTCTTCAGGTACTCTTATAAAAGATGTTGGAAGCCTTCAGATTTGGAGAACATGATGGCCAATTAAAACGGCATCAATATTGCTCTTTGTGTCAGAATAATCGAATGCTGATTTTCAAAATAAAATTGCCCGATTTTAGTTCGTAGTTGAGTTGTGAACTTTCCACGATTAATTTCCCAACTGTTCCTTAGAATACCTGAAAAAAAAATAAAATGAAAATATTAATAATCAAAATCGTTATTCACATTTTAAACCCCTTCATGAATTATGGGCCACCATGTACATACCGTATTATTTGTGTTGGTTTCCAGTAAGGTGAATGGAGGCTGAAATATTGAGTGTAATAATCTATTATGATAAGAAATTTTATTCTCAAGTTGGTAGTTCAATCTGCAAGTCCTTTAAAATGAATGTTATACACCAACCATCCTACATTTTGCAAGAAGACAACCAAAGGTGAAAGTGAATAGGATTTCCTCTTGGAAATTTAGATTCTTTCTCCTATCAAATAAACAAAATGATCAGAAAAATATTCAAGATCATATTAAAAACAGATGATACAGAGAGGATTGACTGTCTCATCTGAAATTAAGTGTATAAAATGGAAAGTTACTTTCGTATTAGGCCAGCTACAGCACTGTGACCATAATATGGAAAGAAGATGTGGCATCATTGGATCATCTGTTAATACTTTATTGTTATCACTTTCATATTAAGCCCAACTACACACTGTGGCCATAATACAGAAGGAAGATGTAGCATCATTGCATCATATGTTAATACTTCATTGTTATCAACTCATCTGTTAGTATATGCATACTCTTTTACAACACTCCAATCGGATCACAACAATATGAATTTGATAATCAATTTACCAAGTTTACCTAGATGAATACTAAAAATTAG
The DNA here is from genome assembly GCF_054136105.1 of Typopeltis vanoorti. Classification (NCBI taxonomy): domain Eukaryota; kingdom Metazoa; phylum Arthropoda; class Arachnida; order Uropygi; family Thelyphonidae; genus Typopeltis; species Typopeltis vanoorti. The sequence goes on from NC_143557.1 coordinate 60,845,290, forward strand.
TTTTGCAATTACAGTGCAGTTGATTCTCACTTATAGCAAAGTTGTAGGATAGGAATAATTTGTCATAGGGTGATAGTCTGCTATAGTGAATTTTCTCTAGAATAGCAATATGCTTATGGGAATTCAGTAAGGAATTTTCGGAAATCCGTTGTACTTCTAATTCAGTACTTTATTTTATAACAATAATCAATTTATAGAGAGTGAAAAACACACTATGTTACATATGCATATCCTATACTGGATCATCAAAAAATAACTGAAGTACAAATAGAACCAAATCTGCTGCAGTTAATGAAACACTATCATAAACAGCGTGAAGTTAAATAAAAAATAATTTTTGCATTACTATTATTGCTAATGGTTTAAATTCAGTGGCACAATGATATATGGAATTATTAGAAGTTATTAGTTATTTCTTCCTATGATGAAATAAAAAGTTGCATGAGGGAGATCTAGACAGATTTCTATTTGAAAAATCTGACAGATCTCCCTCATATAACATTTCAAAAGAGCATAAGTCAAATGTGCTATTGTTTTAAATGTTATATGATATTCATTCCTAATCATATCACAGACTTTGGTCAGTTTTTTTAATCATGACAATAATCTATCTACTCAACTGATTTTTTTTTCCTTTCCCATGTGAATCTCACTGATGAAAGGATATAAAACTATTGTATGTTGGTACTCTGGATGGGAAAAGGGTTAGAATAATCTGGAGCTTTGCTCCAGAGATCAAGCATGAACATTTGACAACCACTTCAGGCCTTTACTAAGCAGGATGATTTCACACCCTGCTTAGTCAAGACTTTCCATTCTCCACATGGCTTCCTTTCCTTATTTCAAATGCAAAATTACACTTAACTTTCATTTGACTACATATAGATAGATAAATCAAATGAAACTTTATTTAGAATAAGGATTGCGGAATACTGATTATGAAGACAGACTGAGAATTTGTGAACTGCAGACACCAGTAAGGGAGAAAGAAGGGTGATATGATTGAGAGTTACAAACTTCTGAAAGGATCAAACAGAATTTCAATTGATGGAATTTTTCATTTTATGGAGGGTGGAGGAATGGATGCAAGGGCATCTATGGAAGTTGAGAATTAATGCTGTCAAGAAAAGGGTGAGAGATATATTTTTTTTCTCATAGAGTAGTACATGACTGGAATGGATTGCACTTGATGTTGTGTGTGTGTGTGTGTGTGCAAGTATTATAAATGAATTCAAGAACAAGTATGATAGCTGGTGTGTGTGTAGTATGTGGCCTCAATGAGTCTCTGACTTCCTGGAGGTCTCTCTTAATAATAATAACAATAATCTTCACTAATATCTATCAATTTATTTAAATTTTGATTTCAACTGGTCCATTTTATCAAAATTAGGCAAAATGATTTCAATTATATAATTATATTACAAATGACAAAAAATAAGCTAATCAAGTTAAGCTGCCCTTAATTTCATAAAAATCAGAGCATGATCAAATAGGCTGTTGCTTAATATTAGTGGCAGCTTTGGGGAGGATTTACAAAGGCTGAATTCAAGCAACAGTTTTAATTCACTAATAACACTTTTCATTTCTGTTAAAAACAATACTAGTAAGCAATTACTTCTAGAAAATGGGATAGTAAAGCCTTCTCAGAAAATACCCAGCCAGTTTGGTTTAAATTATATTAATTAAATGATTTAATTTAAAATGGCAATCATAATAATGTTAATGGTATCATAGTTTTAAACAAATATAAAATAAAGATACAAAAACACTGAAAATTTTTATGGACTTCCAAAACTCAAAAGGGATAAAGAATGGAAAGTCCATAAACTGTGAAATTTATAAATTATTTATTTATAATTATAGAACACTTAATCTTAAAAAAAAAAAACTGGAAAACAGTTTTCTAATATAACTTACCATCCAAAATCATATAGAGGAAGAATATTGGCCATTCACATTCAATATTTTCAAATTCCTAATAAAAAAATAAATAAATTAAAAAAAGTGAAAAAAATAATCAGGACAGTCTAACAGAGTCAACCTTAATATGAAGTCCACAGCCTTAATTAAAAATTTCTAAAAATTCATAATAATAATTTTAATGTTTTAATAAACTATTGATCCTTAATTTAAAAAAAATCTCTTCTCCAATGTCAATGTTGTGCTGTGAATATGAATGAAGATATATATTTAACTGATAAGCAAAGCCATATTCATACAGGTTACATACATACATATATATATATATATATATATATATATATATATATATATATATATATATATATATATATATATATATATGTGTGTGTGTGTGTGTGTGTGTGTGTGTGTATATGAAAAAGTTTTAATGACTGTTACCGAGAGATAAAAAGATGACAAATATATTTAAAAAGATACTACTAGTTTACTAGTTTCGTTGAATAGATCAATATCCTCAGGTATCACAATCAAAGAAATATATAAAAAAATTACAGAGACTTAAAATTGTAATAACAGAACAAGTATAAAAAGACAGTAGCGTGTTTGAAAAACAAATGCGAGTATGAGTTCCAAACGAACGTATACTACGTGCTATCGCGAGTGCGCCAGTACTGAACAGAAGCAACATGTGCATCAGAGAGATTGTAACTCAAGCTGTTGTTGATATGAGATGAATCCAGAGAAATTTCCCTGGATTCGACAATCTTTCTTTTGAGTTCATCGTAGCACACATGGATGTTAGACGTTTGAGTCCAGTTTACAATGTGTTGGCAGCCTTCATCTGAGTTAGCTGAAAAGAGAACGTGGCTAGAAAGAGAGAGAGCGCTAGCTCTAGTCCTGTTATAGGAGATATCTCTACGGTGTTCATCCAAACGTAGAAGGATGGATTTGGCAGTCTGCCCATAGTATGGCTTTCCACAATCACACAAAATCTTGTACACTCCTGGAAACTGAGTAGGAAGATGTTTCTGTTTATGTTTGCTAAGTAATGAACGAAGTTTTGGAAGCGTAGTGAAGCAAGTTTTGAAGTTAAATTTCTTGAGAATCTTGGCCAGTTTTGGTGAGAGAGAGCTGATGTAAGACAAGGAAATGATGGCTCTTTGGGAAGAGGGATCTTCAGAAGTAGTTGAGTGCCTGGGGGAAAGAAATTTGTCAATTTTCTTTGGAGAGAAACCATTGTTAATGAAAGTTTTTTTAAGAAAAAGAAGTTCATTTTTAATTTCTGTTTCTTCTGTAAGTAATGATTTGGCTCGGTGAGCTAAGGTGGAAATAATACCACATTTTTGTGGGGGATAGTGATGGGAGGAAGCATGAAGGTATCTATCAGTATGAGTAGGCTTTCTAAAAATTGAGAATTTAATGTTCTCAGCACATTTGGTAAGTTTGAGGTCTAAAAAGGAAAGGCAGTCATCTGATTCCAGTTCGAAGGTGAAAGAGATTTTTTCATGGCACTTGTTTAGGTGGTCTAAAAATAAATAGAGGTTATTGACACCATCTTCCCAGATGAGGAAAATATCATCAATATAGCGGTACCAGACTTTTGGTTTAAAGTGAAAGGAATTAATAGCTTTTTCTTCAAAATCGTTGAGAAATATATCCGCAAGAATCGGAAAGAGTGGGCTGCCCATAGCCAGACCTGAGTTTTGTAAGTAGATCTTATTATCATATTTGAAGTATCCTGACTTTATGCAATGGGAGAGAAGAGCAAAGAGTTTTTTTGATAATTTGTTCTTGAGAAGATTGAGGACTTCTTGAGCAGGTACATTTGTAAAGAGAGAAACAATATCAAAACTGGCCATTAAATCTGTTCTTTTGAGTTTGATGTCCTTGATTTTAGAAACAAAATCTGCAGAGCTTTTAATATGTGAAGAGGAACTTCCAGAAAGATTTCTTAGAAAACTTGCGAGATATTTGGAGAGATTATAAGTAGGAGAGTGTATGCCCTCAACTATTGGTCTGAGTGGGCAGTTATTTTTGTGAATCTTGGGGGAGATCATACAGTCGAGGTATCAAGGGATGAAGTGACCTAAGAGAAAGCCGAATGTTGCTTTGTAACTCTAAGGTGGTTTTTAATAAATTATTAGTTCTATTGTGTAGTTCCATCGTATGGTCATTACGATGGAACTACACAATAGAACATAAAAGGATTCATTTTGGTGATTACAGATTAATAGACATAGGGGATATTAGAAATCCATCCATATTTCATAGCTGAATGTATGGAAACTTAAAGTTTCAAAAATAGACCAGAAAGCTTATAAGAATACAATCTTTGCCAAAGGAGTTGCCTTGACTTGCTCATTTTGTGTATTGCATATTGTGTAGTTCCATCGTATGGTCATTACGATGGAACTACACAATAGAACATAAAAGGATTCATTTTGGTGATTACAGGTTAATAGACATAGGGGATATTAGAAATCCATCCATATTTCATAGCTGAATGTATGGAAACTTAAAGTTTCAAAAATAGACCAGAAAGCTTATAAGAATACAATCTTTGCCAAAGGAGTTGCCTTGACTTGCTCTACTTAAAAGAAATGAGCTCTACCCAGGAGACCATATGTTTGCCTTTTATTAGTGCATTAATTGTTTCACTGACATGAGTGTTTCACTCATCAGAGACCAGGCAGAAAACCTAAAAGATAGAAGAGCAAAAGCCATCAGTTCAATACCATAACAATCTCATGTCAGAGAGTTGTATTTTTCATACGTGAACTGTCAGACAATCATAAATGAATAGAAATAGAGGATATTATTAATCTAGCCTTATTTCATAGCCAATGTACAGAAAATTAAAGCAACTTTCAAAAATACTGAAAATAGGTACTGAACAGAGGTTTTTGCTCTCTTAAGGTTTCTGCCTGGTCTCTGATGAGAACCTATAGTTCAAAACAGTTGTCAAGCCAGTGAAACTTAATTAGTACACTGATAAAAGTTGAACATACTGCCTCCTGGTTACAGTGCATGTCTTTCAAATTGTGCAAGACAAGTGAATCCAATGCTGAAGATTATATTCTCATATGCCCTCTGGTCTATTTTCAAAACTAAGTTTCTATACATTTGGCTATGAAATAAAAACAGATTTATAATCTCCCCTATTTCTATTCCTTTTTTTTTATATCTGATCCACACACAAAAGGTCATAAGACCTATAGCACATTAGTGCCGTAAGTGGGGAAGAGGAATAGAAGAAAGGAGAAATCTGTTCACATTTTGCTTGAACAGCTGAGAGTTGTAATATTTGAGGAAGGCAGAGTGGGGAAAATTACTAAGGCAGTGAAGTTGATTTGGTGAGTTTCAAAATGACTGTAAAAGGGTGTTGGTTAGCAGTGGCTCTTGTTTTAATTGTCTTGATTTAGAGGAGAGTGGAGGAATAATAGTGAAAAATTCAGCAGAGCACTGCCTGTGATATCTGTAGAAGTGGCACAAAGCAGAAAATGAACATCTGTGAGTGAGAGAGAGAGGAATCATTAATTAAAGGGACTGCCCTCTTCTGGACAGAATCGAGCAATCTTAGAGAGGATTTTGGTACACTCCCAAATATGGGAGCAATATTCCATGGCTGGGAAGATTTGGGCTTTATATAGAGTTAGCAACTGTAAAGGTGTGTCTTGTGCAAAAAAAGTACACCAAGTTTTTTGGCAGCTGCAGAAACTATAGTTGAAATGTGGTTGTGCCAGGAAAGATTGGGGGTGCAAGTAATTCCAAGAAGAGAAATCTGATTGTGTTTGGATATCTCAGTATTACTGAAGGTAAGGAATAGGAATGCAAGCTCCTTCTTGCCAGAGATTAGACAGAACTGAGTTCTGGTGACATTGAAGTTTACAAGGTTGTCCTAGCCCGACTGGGGTATAACTAGGGGTATAACGAATGAAAAGGAGGAATGGAGTGTACTGTCATTGGCTAAGCTATGGATAGGATTGCAAGTCTGTGAGAGCAGGTCATTTATATACAAGAAGAAGAGAGTGGGTGAAAGAACAGACTCCTGGGATACTCCTGCATTGGTGAGGAAATCTGAGGAGAGCCAACTATCCACTACGACATGTAGTGAGCAACCAGTGAGAAAGTTCGTGATCCGGTTGCAAAGTGAGGAAGGAGAACAGTGAGGATGGCAGCTTGTTAAGTAGGTCCATGTCTATGAGGGAAGGGGAGGACTTTGTTCATCAACACAGGAATTGGAAGAGAAGAATGAAGCTAGTATGAAGATCAGCTTTGTCTTTGAGTGATATTAATACAGTGGATGTCAAAGCAGTGGAAACACAGATGGGCAAAAGTTACTTCCAATGGCTTTGGTGAGGAAGTGAGGCTCAACTCCCATTTGAACAGAAGGTGAGTTGTGGACTTTGGCCCTTTCAAATTCTGACTTCAATTTGTTGACGGCTTTTTTTTTTTTTTATCAGTTATTGCAAGCTGAAATGTAGGCTGAGTGTGATGCTGGAGTTTTGCTATTAAGCCACTTGTGGTATGCTGTTTTCTTTTTAGACCGCACTGGCACTCTTGTTGGAGAACCAAGGCTCAGGGAGTTACAATTTTGGATTTAATTAAGAATTAAGACCTTCATTCCAGCAAGGATTATTTCTGTTATTCAGTCTAAACAGGTGTTCAGATCAGGAGAATGGAAGCAGAAGTCATGGAAGACATCCATCCCATTTAGCACTCTTGTAATGCCAAAGGACACAAGAGTGACAATTTTTGTTAGGTGATAGTTGTTCCATGATGAAGAAAAATTTGGATGAGCTTGTGGTATTACCAAGAGAGAACTGACATTCACAGTATTTGGAAGGGGAACTTGTTAAGAAGAGATCAAAGGTATTGGCAGTATGATGAGTGCTGTGTGATATTCTAGAATGTAGATGGCCTATCTGTGTTAGGCCACAGCCAGCAACATCTCACTTTTTTCATAAGTGAAACTACAGAAGGAAAGCCACTTTGAGTTGTAGACATTTGAGTCTCCAAGGAAGATGACTTCATTATTTGCATACTTTGAATGCAAAAATTGAGCAAGAGACAAATAGTTAAAGAAGTCGAGAGTGGTTATCTGAATTTGGAAAGTGATAGAAAATACAAATGACTATGATATCGTTTGTTAACAAAATGTTGAACCAAAGCAGATCAAACAGGGAGGATTTAAGGATTTGCATTCTCTGTTGGGGAGTGTCAGTTATGACAAATGCAAAAGTGCTGCTCTTAAAGCAGAAGGAACAATTTGAGATGCAAGCTAGGCAGCAAAGGTGGGCAGCAGTTGTGGAGACTGGCAGATGAGAATCCATTAAAAAAGATTGAAGTGAAACTTCAATTCAGTAAAAAATTCCATCTTGTTGGGATGACTTTAGGTGGCTGTACATAAATTATATTGCTGTTAAGCTGCAAATGTTGGTAAAGTTTATATGAAAACAAATTTTTTTTATGTATTAATATTTATGGGGATTGGAATTTTATGGCTTTTTTATTATTTGTTGGATTATTGTTGGTTGGTTTTTTAAGCTTTTTAGCTATGCAATCTGTCTACAACATCTAATCTAGCAATAACAAAGCTGAAAACTGCATGTGAGGCAATTTTCAAAAATGTAGACCTTCATACTCCATTTTGGGAAAGAAAAAACATACAAGATTTAGAATTCTCTTTTTGTGAACTCCGTTGATACTGCATCCTTTTATTCTGCTTAGTCTTCAAATGATTCAAAAGTTTTTTACCTCTCAAAATACTTCTTAGCTTGTGGAATAGGAAAAAAAGTCATCAGAAGAATATATCATGAGAATATGGAGAATGATTTATCTTTGTGATGTGAAATTGTGCTGAGGCTTTTTTAATAAGAGTTTTGAGAGAATGTGCTAAGGAACTGACAGTGCCCGTTCAAGGGCACTGTCAGTTCCTTCAATGAAAGTCCGGCTGCGGGAAAGGTGCCCATGGAATGGAAGTTAGGTAAGATAGTGCCATTGCATAATGGAAGTAGCAGACTGGAAGTGTCTAATTATAGGCCAGTTTGTGTGTCATCAGTAGTTAGTAAGATCTTGGAGAAAGTAGTGAAGGACCATATACAGCATTAGGCAGATGAGGGTAATGTTATCAGTGAGAGTCAAAATGGATTTGTGAAGGGGCACTCTTGTTTTAGCAATATGCTAGTCTTTTATGATAAAGTTACAAGAGCATTAGATGAGAGAAAGGCATATACTGCCATTTTCCTAGACTTAGCAAAGGCATTTGACAGGGTGCCACGTGATAAGCTGATATTCAAGTTGCAGCACATGGGTCTGGATGTCAGATTAGTCAACTGGATTCAGGATTGGCTGTCCTATAGGTATCAGAGAGTTGTGTATGGTGGAGCAATATCAAACAGGCAGAAGGTTACAAGTGGGGTTCCACAGGGCTTAATACTGGGACCTATATTGTTTAACCTTTATATCAATGATATTGTCTGTGGATTGCAAGGGGATATTCGGTTTTTTGCGGATGATGCGAAGCTGGGAAGGGTTATTAGTAATAGTGCAGATGTAGTAGCCCTGCAAGAGGATTTGAATAAGCTAGATAGATGGGCAAATGACTGGGGGTGTCGGTTTAATGCAGCAAAATGTAAGGTCTTGAGGTTTCGGATACATTGATGGGATGCTGCATATTCTATTGGAGGAGTTATACTGGAGGAAGTAGGAGAGACAAGTGATCTAGGTTTGATGATTGATAGAAACCTGAAATTTAGGGGACATATTGCAAAAGTAGTGAAGGTAACGCAGAGGATTGCTGCAATAATGAGAAGGACACTGACCTGCAGAGATAAAATGGTTATCATTCCGTTGTATAAGACTCTGATCAGACCATACTTAGACTATTGTTCTCAGATCTGGTCTCCAGGATTTGAAGGGGATAAATTAACTGTGGAAAGGGTACAAAGGCGGATAACAAAGATGGTTTCAGGACTGTACAATGTTAGTTATGAGGATTGGCTGAGGGAGTGTGGACTGCAGAGTTTGGTAGATAAAAGAAGGAGGGGTGATATGATTGAGACTTTAAAACTGTTGAGAGGTGGTTACAGGGTTGACACTGGGGAATTCTTTCGCTTGGTTGAACAGCGGGAAGGAGTCATGACAAGGGGCCATCCCTGGAAGTTACGAAAGGAAACTGTGAGAAAGAGGGTGGGGAGTGGTTTCTTTGCATGGAGGGTGTTTGAACCATGGAATGCATTGCCTGATGGAGTGGTGAGAGCAAGAATGGTCAAAAAGTTTAAGGAGTGGTATGATAGACTTTGTGTTTCTTAGGAAGAACCTCCCACAATGAATCTTTTGACTCCATGGAGGCCTGAATAATAATAGTAATAATAATAAGGATGTGCTATTCTTGAGCCTTGTTCTGATAAGAGAATCCAGCAATCTGGCCTTCTGAAAATGTATTAGAAATGTACAAGAAACTTCCAGACAGAACACTTTGTTCACAACCATGCCACCTAAAACAAATTTTTCTTTTCAACATTGATACTTTGTGCCTTTTTTAAGCCTTAAAAAAACAGCAAGTTAATTTACATAACTGTAGCAATTTTGTGAAATGCTTAGGCACTTATGAGATTTAATCGACATTTTAGAATAAATGTCGATTAAATCTCAGAATGACACAGAATGAGACAATATTACACAAAGACACAAGAATTAAAGTAAAATTATTTATTCCATATATTTTAACCTGAATATTACAGGTTATCATTAGTGGTTGCTAGGTTAACAGTTAAAAGGCAGAATGTTAGAGTGTTATTAATGGATTATTTAAATCATGTAAGGTGCTTGATGACATTAGGAACAACAACAACATGTTGTGGAAGAGATATAGTAATTTGAAGGAAAAAAACTATGGATGACTGGTGAGAGTCATCATACTTTCCCGTATTTTTGATAAGAATAGGCAGTCATTACAATTCAGGTTAGGATGAGAGAGCAGTGTGGCACTCTCTTTAAAGCCCTGCTCTGTTGTCCTAACCTTAATGCCAATGATTGCCTACCCTTACAAAAATCTGGGAAAGTATGATTCTCACCAGTCATCAATAGTTTTATGTATTTTATTATTATTTTAATTGCTACATCTCTTCCACATTACATCATTCCTCTGTTCTGCCCATCTGTCTGAATACAAGTCATTCCAGGATGGTGATTGCATAAATTTTACTGAAATTTGCTATTTGGAATACCTACAAAATTTTTTTTGACCCAATCCAATTTTTGTTTATTATTATTATTATTATCCAGGCCTCCATGGAGTGAAAAGACTCATCGTGAGAGGTCGTTTTTAGGAAACACAAAGTTTATCATACCACTCCTTGAACTCATTGACTGTTCTTGCTCTAACCATTCTCTCAGGCAATGCATTCCATGGTTCAACCACTCTCCATGCAAAAAACCACTCCTCACCCTCTTGCTCACAGCTTCCTTTTGTAACTTCCAGGTATGGTCCCTTGTCATCGCTCCTCCAGCAGAAAATTTACAAAAGTGCCATGGAACAAAATGCACCAATATTACATATTGCAATAATACTATTCTGACTCAACAGAATTTAATATTTGAAATTTAGGATGTACATAAGAATAAAGACAGTCTTCAACTTATGTTACTATGATTTATATGTAAATTCAAACTTATGCAAATTATCCTGGAAGGGCTATGAAAAAAATTCCGATTAAGAAAATTTTACTTATCAGGCACATTATTTGTACAAAACCCCTAACAATTATCATAGGCAGCCTATATGGTGGATGCATGCACATTCCTTGCTAGTAACCAGGAGCATGTATGTAAAGTTATTATATGATTAAATAACTTTTAGTGTTTGTATGTGAGTTCTGGGGTAGAATACTATGATGAATGGAATAAAGGAAGACAAGTGTAAAAAGTGAATCCATGCATAAATGCACAAAAATTGTTTTTAAAAAAATTCTGTATAAGGTTTATAATGTATTTCACTGCATATTTAGTTTCAAAATTAATTTCTGTGTTGCACCAAGTGTTAAAAACATCTTTACTGTAAGTTTTGATTACTATATGCACATACAACACTCGTTGCATTCATGAGTGTTGTACGTGCAACACTCATGAACGTGATGCTTAATAATGTGACACTTTTTCATGGTAAAAATTTCTGGATAATGCCCATAAAGATGTTTTTAACATCAACATAAAAGTGCACAAACAAATTAGAGGATGGATCCTAATGCCTTATGGTCTTAAAAGACTAAAGAAAAACAGATAATGCTTTTAGCCTTTTATCAAGAGCTTAGCTTAAGGAAGAGAAGAAAGAAGCCACTGTTCAATCATACAGGAGGTTGACAAGCCAAATAAAACATTTGTTTTCTCACTCTATTTATAATTTATTAAAATAATTTGTATTAATAACTACATACTGAAATCTAATTTGTGTGTGCATCCTGTAAATGAAATTAAGAGAAATAACCTTTAAAACAAGTAATGTGCTAGTTCATACATATACAGTACACAACAGTAGCGGCTCGTACATAAGCACTGCGACACTGCAGCAACCCCAAGGAAAAAATGAAAAAATTACATTTTGTCTGTGTTTATAAATAATAACAATGTTACAACATTATATAAATGCAATACAACATGTTAAAGGTTACAGCTTATGTTTTGACATTGATCGAATAGTTAATAACTGGAATTGTTCGATTAACACTTTAGATTATGAAACAAATGCACTGTGAGCTAATGCCAATATTCGTTTGTGCTTGTCATTGCACGTTACATCATTAGATACACTGCTGTTTGGGCAGTGTATCATTTGCTTCCGCGCGTTATTTCTGTGAGATATGAAACGTGTATTATTGGTGTATGTTCGTGGTGAACTACTTTTTGTAAATCTCATTTTATTTTGTTAAAATAACATATAATTATTTATTTATTATAGATACAAGGCTGAATTAAGACGAGTGTCACTATTGAAAATATGAAAAGAATTATATTTTTTCAATTATCGTTACATGAAACAAATGCACTGTGATCTAACGATGATATTCGTTTGTGCTTGTCATTGCTATTGATGCGAAACTTTTATTATTGGTTTTTGTTCATGATGAGGATGAAATATTTTTAATGAAGCAATTTTTTAATATGTAAATTTATTTATTAATAAATTCGTTACTGATTAGGAAAAAAATGTTTTTTTTTTTTTTTTTTTTTGTATATGCAGCACCCAGACTTAAAATTTTCACCAGCCACCACTGATACACGGGCAATAGGGTATGATTAAGGGGTGAGGAAGTTAAATCTCGTTTACATAAAATTTCAGTAGCATAAAGTTTGCAGAATGCAACTCATATATAAGTGTTAGGGATTCTCTCTCTCTCTCTCTCTCTCTCTCTCTCTCTCTCTCTATATATATATATATATATATATATATATATATATATATATATATATATATATATATATATATATATATATATATATATATATATATATATATATATATATTTGTCAAGAGAGAAGTACTATTATTATTACTGTTTTTTCTGGCATCCCCATGAAGTCAAACATCCATCATGGGAGGCATGTAATAAACATTATCCACCAATACCAATTGCACATCTTAAACTCACTCACCAAAGAAGCGCCCACAACTACCTTGGAAATTCATTCCACCCTCAACAAAAAAATCCAGTCCTAACATTCTCCTCCTTCCTACCATGTATCAAAAAAGTCTTCAGTGTTACTGTGTTAATCGTATAAACTCCTTTAACTTATATGTTTCTATCACATCTCATTGTTTTGTCTATGAATTAACCTTTGTATCAATCTATCCCATAGGGAGAATTCCACAGGCCTGTCCAAATCTTAGTCAGATCATTTCTGGTCCATCTCCACAACTTCTTCATCCCCAAAGAAAGGGATGATAGATGACCAGATCTATACAGACTTCTCAGTGTGTTCTTCAACATCCAAATAATCTGATGAGCTATTTTAATTGCTTTTGCAATATGTCCTTTAAACTTCAATTTTCTGTCTACAATGTCTCAGAATTACTGGTCTCATCAATTTTCTGCAGTCCAGTTCCATCCCAAAATGCATGGCATTACACTTTGCCACAATAAACTAACAGCCATTATTGCTTACCCATACTGTCAGACTATTTATGTCATCTTGCAGGATGTCTATATTATTTTCACTGAGCATCGCTCTTCCCAGTTTTGTATAGTCACCAAACTGGATGTTTCCTCTTGAATCATCATCTATGTCATTGATGTACAAATTAAAGAGCAGTGACCCAAGTTCTGTGGTGTATCACTAGCAAGAACAGAGTTCTGTGGTGTATCACTAGCAAGAACAGAGTTCTGTGGTGTATCACTAGCCATCTGCCTTCACTAGATTCAATTTCCTCATATATTACTCTTTGATGTCTCTCTATCAACCATTCTCCTATCCATATCACCAGATCCATCCTCATTTGTTCCATTTTATATAAAAAATTCAATGTGGTATTCTGTCAAATGTCTTCACAAACTACAGCAGTACCATTATATATCAATTTCCATTATCCAACCCAATTACCACTTTATTATAAAAAGTGAGCAATTTACTAAGGTAAGACCTACTGTTCAGAAACAATCCCGCTCCCTCCACCTCCATAGAGTATCATATTACCATCCAACCATTCCTGAATTGTGCATTTTATCAACTTCTCCAAACCTTAATCATCGCTCCTGAAACATTGACTGGTCTGTAATTTATTACCTCTGCCTTGGGACCTCCATTTATGCGAAGGAACTATCTTGCCCTCCTCCCAATCCTTTAGCATCTTCCCAGAAATGAGAATGAAATGGCTTTTTCAGAGGAGCTGCAAATCTTTAGACACATTCTTTTAATACAGAGTCTAAGATCTCATCTAATACTATGGCAGTAATTGCATTAAGGTTGTGCAATATCCTAAGCACCTCCAATTCATCTACATCTTCTTTTCACATCAGTTAATCTCACATCTGGCATTGCAACATCTCCATCTAAATGGCACCAACTTGCAAAATGGTTAGTAACTCAACTAATATGTCTATTTCTGTTACCTCCCCACTATCAACATGCATTAAATTAAAGTTATCCTTCCATAGTCATTCTTCCTTTTACTCAGCTCATAGGAAAATAACTCTTTGGGATTATTTTTTGCTTCTTCAGCTAGCTAGCTTCTTCTCATAAGTAGATTTTGCCTTCCTCACCATACTGATAATTTTTTTTGCCAGTGTTGTTAGTATTCATGAACTTACTGATCACTTTTAATCTAACAGATAAGCTTAGGCGTTGATGGTTATTCATGACTTATTTTTCACGGTATGAACAACACCACAAACACTTTTAACAACAAAGATGTTTTATTAAAGCTAATATTTTGCTGATTTTCAAATCAGCATCATCAGAGCACAACACACATGTAAACGTGACAGTGAGTGAGTGAAACAATATAATTGCACAAGACAAAAGATCTAAAGTCCTATTTTTGGCGCCCTCTAACGGGAAAAAAAAAAAAAAAAAAAGCAGTTATCCAGGAGATTTTTTTAGGATAACCGTCTCCCAAATTTTTAGCAAATTAATGCAACCATATTTGTTAAGGTTGGGAGAATTCTTCAAAGCCATTGCTGACTCAAAAAATAATCTTTCAGATCTATAACGACTCCTAAATAGCACATTTGTTTTCCTCCATCTAATCCTGTGTGAAGGAGTGTCTAAAGCGTGGTCTGCCAGTCCCGACTTGCCATAGTAATAGTAGCGAATGTATCTTTCATGTTCTTCCAGGCAGATGTTCACTGATCTTCCTGTTTGCCCATAATAGGCCAAGTCACAGTCACATGGAACTTCATACACTCCTGGGTGTGCTAAAGGGTGAAGTTTATCCTTTGGCGAGCGGATCAGAGTTGCCAGCTTGACATGAGGTTTGAAGGTGGTGCGAAGGCCATGTTTCAACAATACTTTGGCTATCTTTTCCGATGTACCTCTGATATAGGGAATAGAAATGGTCATGTTGTATTCTTGTGTATTAGGGGACTGGCAACTCTCTGACTCGCAACTCCTCTACTTTTGTAAAAAATTCAATCCATTTCAAAACATTGGTTAAAAATCTAATCCTAAAAAATTCAGACATAATGGTTAGTTTCGATGTCACCTCCCTATTTACCAATGTACCACTTATAGACACTCTTGATTTAATCAAGTCTAAATTTCCCTCAGATATTTTTAAATTATTTCAATTTACCATGAAGGCAGGTTACTTTACATGGGAGGGGAAATTCTACAAACAGATTAATGGTACTGCTATGGGTACTGCTAATGGTACACAAGAATACAACATGACCATTTCTATTCCCTATATCAGAGGTACGTCGGAAAAGATAGCCAAAGTATTGTTGAAACATGGCCTTCGCACCACCTTCAAACCTCATGTCAAGCTGGCAACTCTGATCCGCTCGCCAAAGGATAAACTTCACCCTTTAGCACACCCAGGAGTGTATGAAGTTCCATGTGACTGTGACTTGGCCTATTATGGGCAAACAGGAAGATCAGTGAACATCCGCCTGGAAGAACATGAAAGATACATTCGCTACTATTACTATGGCAAGTCGGGACTGGCAGACCACGCTTTGGACACTCCTTCACACAGGATTAGATGGAGGAAAACAAATGTGCTATTTAGGAGTCGTTATAGATCTGAAAGATTATTTTTTGAGTCAGCAATGGCTTTGAAGAATTCTCCCAACCTTAACAAATATGGTTGCATTAATTTGCCAAAAATTTGGGAGACGGTTATCCTAAGAAAATCTCCTGGATAACTGCTTTTTTTTTTTTCCCGTTAGAGGGCGCCAAAAATAGGACTTTATATCTTTTGTCTTGTGCAATTATATTGTTTCACTCACTCACTGTCGTGTTTACATGTGTGTTGTGCTCTGATGATGCTGATTTGAAAATCAGCAAAATATTAGCGTTAATAAAACATCTTTGTTGTTAAAAGTGTTTGTGGTGTTGTTAATACCTTGAAAAATAAGTCATGAATTACTGATCACTTTATATACCAACAAATGTTTTTCTTTTTTCTGTAACTCCCACGTAATGATGCTACTCATTCATCTAACTCAACCTAATTTACCTGAGTATACAGTCTGAAACCACTTTATTCAAACATCCCCTAGACCAGTGTTTCTCAAAATGTGGTACACGTACCCCCAGGGGATACGCGAAAGGTCTTCAAGGGGTACATGGAAATTTTCGAGTTACTATCGCCATGACGTTCACATCCTGATGATAGTGACTCGCTCCCTACAGTAAACAACACACCCTCAATAGCGTCAATATACTGAAGATGCAAGAAAAACAAGTAGTTTTATTGTATCATTGAATAAGGCACAGAGACATTTGCAGTCTGTGCAATATATTTCTCAACAAACAGTGCAATTAGAGACAACTGGGATAAAAAGGGGCACTAACTAATGAATCACATCTCCCCTCCAACAGAAACTTCTGTAGAGACTCAAGGTAGAGGTAGAGACAACATATGGTTTTGCTTCACACCACCCCGTCGTGAAGGTGTTAAAACTAAGAAATATATAGTGAATGTGTTTCAGATATTATAGAATTATATATTTTGGCTACAAATACAAAGGAATTTCCTGAATTAATGGATAAAACTCTAAGGTTCTTTTTTCCATTTTTTCCTCTTCTTTCAAGAGAAAGAAGAGGAACCACATTATAGATATCAAACCGTATATGAGATTGAAATTAACAACTACAGAGCCAAAGTTTACTGAAATTTTATCCCACCATAAGCGATAAATTATTTAAATTAAGTAAAAATTTATAGTATCTTTATAAATTTTATTCTGTTAAAAATAAATCATATTTTTTGTTTATATGAACGTATAAATTCAAACAAAATACACATTTACAATGAAATATACTTTATTTATTTATTATTATTTTGATAAGGGAGTACTTGGTAATAAATGAAAACTTAAGAAGGGGTATGCAGATATCTGAAGTTTGAGAAACACTGCCCTAGGCCATCTTCCTGCTATCCTTTCCTTCCAGATTCTTATGCCATAGCACTGATCCAAGCTGACTCTCCTCTGTTTGTAATTCCTGCTTTTTAATTTCACATATATCCCTTAACTGAAAATTCTGCATATCTGGCAATCTCCCAGGTCAAGACCACAAGATCACTCTTCCCAAATGGAAGCAATGTAGCTATTTTGGTTATTTCCAAGTTCTCTGAATCTATCACTAGCACTCTCAAACATTCTCCATTACATGTTGTCTTAGGTAATTATCTTTCAGTAGCAATAAAAATTCCATTTCCTTACCTTCTTTCCTTCCCTATGATCCTCTCTTATCCCTCTAGAATCACATAAATTGCCAATGCATGTCTCTTACACTCCCTGGACTATAGCAGCTGATCAACTCCTACTCTTTGTAGTTCTAATTCTTCTGCTATCATTACCAAAATCCCTCTATCTATCCTGTTTTGTCCCTATGAAAATACTATACCACTTGCATTCTATCAGTATTACTAAATCACTATCATCAACTACATCAAACTAATGCCTATATTCTCTTGGCCAAGCTAAAATGACCAATGCCAAAACTTCCCCCCATATTCTGAATAATCTCATAATTGGTATATGTAAGCTGCACTATCTTCTTCAGCCCATAACCTCCCTCAGTCATCATTCTGTGTTGACTATCCTACTCAATATCAGAACCTGAAAAGCTATACTCAGCATCACTGGATCATTCTCCTACCCATCTTAAAAACGCTTGAACCCACAAGTCAGCTTTTTTTACACTATCTTCCATAAAAAATCTTGTTTCCCTGTCTGCACTTCTGAATACTCAATGAGCAACACTTTCTCACATCCATTCACATGCAAACCATCAGCCTCATGCCTTTCACCCATCAAACTCACTCTACTCATCCAGAAACTCCACAGCCTTCCTTTTGCACAACTTACATATTGACTCATTTGAAATCATGATCCTTCTTCTTCTTGACTCTCCTATATCATACCATGGCAGCAGGCACACAATTTTTACTCTGCCACTCTACTTATTTGCTTATGCCAGCAAATCTTTCATACCTTCATGCATAATACTTGGCAGCTTCCAGATCATTTGTGCCTGCCAAAATAAATACCTCTTTCACTTTCTCTCTCTGTATCCTAATAGCAGCCCTAACAACTTTAATCTCTGCCCCACAGAAACATGATTTTGTCATACTCTCCTCAAGGACTCCTCTTATCACTGTCTCCATATAAAACTCTCTCCTTCTTTCACACTTTCATACTCTGATCTCTCCCTTTCAATTTGTAATCTCACATCTCTTCCTTCTTTTGTTTCTCTGCCATCATAACTGTAAGGCATTCCACCAACAATTCTATCTCACATTTTGTTCTGTGAAGGACAGAGGACAAAATAATAATAAGCACACCATCTCTGTTCTTGTTTTCACATTAATTTTACTGAAATGTGAGCAAGCTTATACATGAAATATCTAACTGATTTTCCAGCACACCCATTATGCATAGCATTTTCCTGCTGGCCTGGTTGCCCGAGTGGTTAGCATATCCACTCTCCAGCCAAAAGGCTGCAGGTTCAAATCCCACCGTGGGCATGGATGTTTGTGATTGTCTGTGAAAATACTAGTGGTGGTGGTCGGCAGTAGATGGCATTGGTGTAGATCATAGGTTCCCAAAGTGGGTGGTACTGCCCCCCCCAGTGGGTGCTGAAGCCTTCTAGGGAGGCTATAGTGGGATCAGAAACATTTGGGGGCATTCAGGTGGTCTAGGGGTCGGTGGCTCTTTATAGAAGAAATTAATTATATATATTTAAAAATTAATTATTTTCGTGATTTTGCGATTAGATAATCATTTAAAATTTAAATATTGAATTTTAATTCATCTTATGCCTGTCTTACACGATCAATTTTTTTATCAATTTTCTATTTCAATTATTTAATCATTTGAAAATTTACCATGTCAGATAGAAATAGATGTCAATTTTCTATGTCAATGAGAAAATTGAACGTGTCATACAGGATATTTTAACTTCTATTTTTTATATACTTAAAAAATGTATGCATTTTTTGCTATTGTAAAAATTGATCGTGCCATACAGGCTTTAGTCTATCCATGCAGCAGACGAGTCTTAACTAGTAGTATGTCGGCCAACTATTACATAGGTAATTCACTCAATTCAGCATGTTTTGACAGGAATATGGGTGCTTGCAGTGACTTGTTCAAAGTACGAGTACGATGGTATCGCAAACAAGTCAATGCATGCAAGTCGATTCGGGCTAGATTTCAAATCTATAAATACCAGTGGTTTAGGGATAAGTTTCATTATTTTTTGTGTGCTCTGCCAACAATCATCAGTTAAAAGTGTGATAGATAAGTGGAGTCATACAAAGTGTAAATTAAATCTTTTATTTTCTGAATATTTTTGCAAATTCTATTACTTCATTATGTCTGAATATAAGAAGAAATGTCGACAGCACAGTATTGGGTATTTGAAATATGGTTTTATTCAAACTGTTATAATGGGGGGGGGGAGCATTACAAAATTTATGTCTTGCAAAGTGTGCGGTGGCACGAAAAAGTTTGGCAACCTATGGTGTAGATGATGAAGGTAGTTGCGGTTCATTGTAGGTGGTGGATTGAGTGGCGGAGACAGAGAGTGTGGAGTAGGTGCCCTCCCTCAATGAGTCTTTGGATTCCCTGGTGGTGTCATATAGTAGTAATAATAATAATAATATATCGTCTATAGGCACATTAGTCATATGTGTGTGTATATATATATAATGTTCAGCACTATGTGTGTGTGTGTATAATGCCTAGCATTATATACACATGAAAAGGGAGTACGTTGTGCATTATGCCATGCACAAGCCAAGTGTCCTTGACTTGTGCATGTCTATGAATATATTTACCATGCAAACTTTGTTTCCTGAGACTTGAATAAAAGAAGGATGGAAACAAGAATATAGTTTCTTTTCAAGTGTAACTGACTTGTCATGAGTTTTTTTCTGCTGAGAAGGAATATATCTACTTGATTCAATTTTGGTTTCGATCACATCCTTTTTTATTGGTAAAATTTAGTATAATGATGTGAATTGGAATTAATAATCGATGTACTGGCTATATGTGATTTAATGAAATTTAGTGTTTATCATCTCAAAGTTTAGTCCAGCTAAACCCAAACATATGAACTATTATTCAGATACACACCATTCACATTGCCAAAATTAGGTACTGCAAATGCTATCTAGCACAAAATAGAGTTATGTATTTTAAAATTCACTCCTCTAGAGTTATACATTTAGAGCACACAAGCCAAAAATGAGCAAATATGCTATAAACTTGCTACAAATGCAATTAGTTGTGTCAAAATGTGTGTAAAATAGTGTCAAAATCCTGCAAGAGTCCATGTTTTTTTTTTTTTAATGTGAAATAAATGAATGAAGAGATTAAGCATGCAATACTGAGAAAGAAGGCATTATGTAGGCAACATAAGATGAGTGGTAATAATCAATTCCATAAGGAGTAGAAAGAGCAGACAAGGAGGGTGACTTGGTTGGTAAATATAGCAAAAGTGGAGTATGAGTAGCAGTTAACTAATGAAGCCAAAAAAAAAAAAAAAAAAAAAATCATGTCATGTGGCCTTACGAGAAGACTTGAATAGACCGAGTGAATGGGCACAGAAGTGGGATGCTGGTTTAATGTTGCAAAAAGTTTTAAAATTTCCAAATCTTAAAACCTTACATTTTGAAGATGTAAGGTTTTAAAGATGGCCTGCAATTTTCAGACTGAAAACATAAGGAATAAGTAATACTATTTATTTAGATAAAGCCAAATATTTCAGTCTGAAAATTACAGGCCATCTTTGGTGACAACGAAAATTGATTACAAGGTAGAAGGCAAACAATGGATTGATTTGAAACAGAAAGAGCAGCATAATGCTATACTTACAATAGCATAATGTATAATCGGGGAAACACAGATTAATCATAACTGTAAAAAAAACTTTATTGATGTGTTATTCTGATCAGACTTTCCCATATTTAAGATAAAGATAGGCAGTCATTCTGATTCAAGTTTTGATGGTGAAACTAGGCCTCAGCACTCTCTTTAAACAAACACTCCAATTTATACTGACAACGATGATGTAGGCAAGTTTCAGACCAAAGAATACTGTGGGCTGTGTCTATTCCATGTTGAGCCAAGTCTAATTATCAGATTTCCTGTATCAAATATAAGATTGGTGTTCTTGTATTCTCTTTTCTATGAGTGTGTCCAGTTTGTCTAAAGTCAGAGAGAGAGAGAGACGGCAATCACAAGGAACTTTGTATACACCAGGGAGAGAAATATAGTGAATATAGTGAAACACAGAATATAGTGAAAGAACACCTATGTTCAATGGTTTACCAAAGATCCATAAGAAAGACATTCCACTCATTCCAACTGTTGACTGTACAGATTTTCCTACTTACCATACAGCCAAATTTTAGCACACCTACTGAAATCTCATATTGGCAAGTCCCGCTCGTTTATAAAAAATCCATCTAGGAAATATAAAAAATTTCCTAGATAAATTGAAAAATGTCTCTCTACAACCCACTGATCTTAAAATGAGCTTCAATATCATCATCATCAAATTCCTGACATATATCCTCAAGGGGTGTACAGGATATGATAGTACAATTTTTATTTAAGCATCTAGAAGACATAGGTTTTCACATCCATACACCCTCAACCTTCATTTTGGGTTTGGTATATTGACAACATTTTTGCTGTGTGGCCTCACAATAAAGAAACTTTACCAACATTTTTAGCTACAATAAAATAACCAATAAAATGATGGAACTTCAATATAGAATCCTTATTTACAATGTACCTCTTAAGGAGGCACTGCAGCTACTTTCTGAATCATTTCCACAGAATATAGTGAAACTACTTGACTTCATAATGCATTCTGGATACTTTGTTTGTCAAAACAAATTCTACAGCCCAGTAAAAGGAACTGCTATTGAAAGTCCACTCTCCATTCTCTTGTCAAATTTTATTTAAGCATCTAGAACAGCACTTCCCAAACTGTGGGCCACGGCCCCCTTGGGGGTCATAGGTTTTGTTGAGGAGGGCCATGAAATAATGAAAACAAATTTAAAATTGTTTTAAGACTAAGTAGATTTTTTTTATTTTAAAAGAAAGGTATTTAACTTTTATTATTTATTATTTCTTTTTTGTTATTTTTTATATTTTAATGGAAAAATTCACACATTGGTGTTGGTTCACAAACTTTGCTTCCTACGTATTTCGGCGCTTAATGAGTATTAGTAAATATTGCTTATTCATATGTTTCATTTCAAAGCAGTGGTTAATTGTATTTACTTCGAATGCTCTCCAGGGAAGCTCCAAATCTTCCTATCCTTTTCATCGTGCGTTCGTAATCAGGGACTGTTGATATTGACTTTATATACATATCAAAACTCGTTTTATATTATCACTGTCATCTGAGCTAGTTTTCTGTTACCAATAAAAGTTTTGCATATACTTCACACATAAAAAAAAGCTTAAACAAGTTCATGTGGGGAGATAGTAACTCGCTTGCAGTGGTAAACAACACGCCCTCCCTAACAGCCACTATACTGCAGAGGCAATAAAAACACGTACTTTTATTATGCCAGTGAATAAGGTATGAGGAGTCTGTGTAATATATTTCTCAACAAATAGTACAATTAGAGACAACTTGGATAAAAACACACTAATTAATGAATCGCATGTCCTCTCATACAGAAACTATGCTGTATAGACTGAAACAAAAAACAGTATGTTGCATTGGCAAACACAGTATCTAACTAAAAACTATTGTTATTAATTAGATGTGTGCGAGTTCGATTTCCCAAGGCAGCAATAAAATTCAACCGAACGTGTTAAAATTTGTAAGTGTTAAAACTAAGCAATATATATATATATATATATATATATATAATGAATGTTTGTCAGTTTCACATATGGAATTCGGTTGAAGAGAGTTAGCATTTCAACTCAATTGTCAGCTATGCTTTTATCTTTCGGTTGCGTGATCTTTTGTTAATACCGCACCAATCACATGCACGTTTTAATAACCTGCCTTTGCTGTCTGTTTCACGTTAGGCTTAATTAACGTAAAGGGAGAAAAGTCACAAAAGAGAAAAATGTTTCTGGTCCGGGGATTCCCTTATTCAGGTAATATTCACTAATTTCATGTTATCAGTCTGTGGTGTGCCAGTATCGGTAAGTGGTGATATAATTTGACCTATTCTACGTTAAAAAAATTTAACCCTGAGATGGATAAGTGGCTGATAAAAAAAAAAAAAAAAAAAATCCCACGAAGAAGCAGAAACAGACTCAAAAAAGGGACATATTTCATATTTTACCAGAACAGCCCACATCGTCTTCAGAACCAAACGGTAAAAGGCAAAAAATGTAATATATGCATTTGATTTTTGCAATATTCGCTGTGTATGTTTTGTATTGAATATAAATACAATAAATATTATAATAATATATCTCTCTATTACGTTTTTTTTCGAGGCGGGTCCATGAAATATTTTAATTTTTGCAAAGGGAGCCCTGACATCCAGAAGTTTGGGAAGCACTGATCTAGAAGACATCGTTTTCACACCCATCCATGCTCAACCTTCGTTTTGGGTTTGGTATATTGACAAGATTTTTACTGTGTGGCCTCACAATAAAGAAACTCTACCAACATTTTTAGCTACAATAAATACTTTGAATCCACGTATTAAATTCACTACGGAAATTGAAAAAGACAACAGGTTATCCTTTCTAGACATTCTTCTCATCTGCTCACCATCAGGTGATTGGTGATTTAGCTATGTCAGTGTATCAAAAGCCTACTTTCACTGGATGCTACATTCTTCAGTAATCCGCTCACCATCCTTTGCAAAAGACAGGAATTATAAAAACTTTTTTTCGACATGCTCACACTATTTGTTTGACTCTGCATCAATTACAGGAAGAACCTTTAAACATCAAATGGTATATGAAATTAAATGGCTTCTCAGAAAGGACTACACAGTATCTGTTTGAACCCTACAAGCCCCTAACTTAACTTACATAACAGGGAAACTGCACTTCGAGTTCCAATCCCATACATTTCTGGAATCTCAGAACCGATTTCCAGAATTTTGAAGAAATACAATTTAGTGGCTACTTTTATACCTATCAATAAATTATCAACTTGTTTTTCCTTCTTCAAAAGATTAATGCTCACCTCTGTCTCTCCCTGGTATATACCAATTTCCTTGTGAGTGGCATCTATCTCACTTTGGACAAACTGGATACTCAATAAAAAAGAGAGTACAAGAACACCAATCTTATATTTGCTACAGGAAATCTGACAAATCTGGCTTGGCTCGACATGGAATAGACACAGACCACAATATTCTTTGGTCTGAAACTACCTTACTTCACCATTGTCAGTACAAATTAGATAGCCTATAATTTTCAGAACGAAATATCTGGCTTTATCTAAATAAATAGTATTATTTACTCTTTGTGTTTTAATGTAAATAACTAATAATAACTATATGGCAAAAGTATCTCTAAAAGAGAAAATTCAATATGTAGCCACCAAAAAAAGAATGACTGTGATAAGATGACACTGACTAGAGAAAAGGGTATAAGGACAACTGCTGAAGAAGATACAGCTGAAATATTTAATGAGCCGTTCATAAAGGCACCTTCATCCTTGTGTATATGACATCATGGAGAGTTTGAAAGTACTAGATGAGGAGGAGAGCCTAACTGTGAGTGATCAGGAGGTATATGGGGAATTAAGTAAAATGTTAATAAGGTTGTGGGATTTGATGATATATCACCACATATTTTGAAGGAATGTGCTAGGGAGTTGACATCTGCCTTGGCATATTTGTTTAATGTCAGTCTTACACTGGATCAAGTTCCAAAGGAGTGAAAAGAAGGGAAGACTGTACCACTTCATAAAGAAGGTGACAGAGCTCAAGCATCAAATTATATGCATATGCTGCGGTTAAAGTGTTTGAGAGCATGGTAAGAACTAGGATCCAGAATTGGGTTGACAACAGTTGTATTATCTTTGTTGGACAGCACAGATTTGTTAAAGCGAAGTCATGTTTGAATAATCTACTTAATTATTGCTATAAGGTGACAGTTGCATTGAATGAGGGAGATGGATATACAGTGGTATACTTAGATTTGGCACAGGCTTTTGATAGATTATCACATGATAAGTTGATAGTCAAACTAGAATGGATTCAGTTGTATATTAGACTAGTGCATTGGACTGGAGATTGGCTATTTCATAGGTATCAGCAAGTTGTGCATAGGGGGAGGAATATCCCAGAAGATACTAGTGGTGTGCCTCAGGGGTCTGTTTTAGGAGCATTGCTATTTAACTGTATGTTAATGATACTGGAGAAATTTGAATGGGGAATATTTAGTTGTCCACAGATGATGCAAAGCTCGAAAGAACTATGAAGAGTAGAGCAAATGCTGTGGTGGCCTTACAAAAAGATTTGAATATACTGGGTGATTGAGCATGGAAGTATGGATGCTGGTTCAATGTTGCAAAATGTAAGGTTTTAAAATTTGGAAAACAAAAATGGAATGTAGAATTTACGATTGGTGGGGATGTATTGTTAGAGGCAGAAGAAATAAGAGATCATGGGGAATGACAGTGGATAAAGATCTAAAATTTAGAGGACACACTGCCAAAGTTGTGAAGACAACATAACAAATTCTGAGAATGATGCAGAGGACACTGACTTGTAGAAGTAAGGAGATTCTGGTCTAATTATATAAGGCCTTGATTTGGTCACACATGGACTACTCTGCACAAATTTGTTCACCTGGTTTTCAAAAGGATGAAAAGATATTGGAAAAGGTCCAGAGGCAATAGACTAAAATAGTTTCTGATCTCTGGAATGTTGGATATGAAGAAAAGTGAAGACAATGCAATTTGCAGAGATCTAGTATATAGCAGGAAGAGAGGGGGGGGGAGAGGTGATATGACACAGACATACAAGTTGGTAAGGGGTTGTTATAGGATTAACACCTAAGAGGTGTTTCATAAAATGGTGGGATATGAGCAGAGAACAAGGGGTCAGTCATCCCTGGAAGCAATATAAGGAGGGTGTGAGAAAGGGAGGAAGTAGCAGATTTTTTTCATGGAAAGCTGTGACTGATTAGAATACGTTGTTTTGGAGTGTGGTGTCTGCAGAGAATCTGACCGTATTTAAAGCACGGTATGCTTTGTGTGTATGACTCTCAGGGGACCCTGTAACCCCTAGAGAGCGAGTCCCCTGGGTGGCAGATAGGGGAACCCACCATATGTGTGTGTGTGTGTGTGTGTGTGTATGGTGGGGGTGGTCCGAATATACTGAATAAGGACTCGTGGACCAACAGGGCCATAAGGGGCAATCATCTTGATTGTAAGGAAAGCGGCACTCCCATGGACCCCCCCCCTCGCTGGATCTGTCCTCTCCTTCTTCTACTTTGAGGAAGATCCACTTACTTTAATCCTTCCTATAAGGCCTTATCAGTCAACTAATAGCATAAGGGTTATTTTATGACCCTTATGCTATTAGGGTACTCGAGTGCCATGGGGTCTTTTCATTTCTGGCCTTACAACTATGCCCTCTCTATAAACCTTACTATATTTCTTCTATAATCTACTCTTTCCCCTTCAATATACCCTATTCCTCCTATGGGTTTAAATTCGGAAGAAGGCTAGTTCAGAAGCCTTAAGGTAGCAGCCCTACCACTGAACTATTCCATCGTCAGGCTAGTCCGCTGACATGGAGAACATAATCCTACTTGTAATCTGACAGAAAAAGATAATCGGATTGAATCTATGGGAAACGACCCTGGAATGGAAAAGGTAAAACAAAAATGGAAACAACAAAATATAATACACATAGCAAACTGTAATGTAAGAGGATAGCATATAAAGAAATAGAATTAGACTAATTATTAAATGAAAGAAATTTTCAAATAGCAGTAATCACTGAAACAAAAAAGAAATTAAAAGGAACTATGAGAACTGAAAATTTTTATGTGATATACAGTGGAGTTGACAGAGACCAAAGAGCACAAGCAGGAGTGATGATTTGGATTCATAACTCCCTTTCAAAACAGTTAAAACATTATAAATTATGGAATAAAAGAATAATAGAAGCCAGAATAAAAATAGATAGAAGCTATTTAACAATAATTGCTTTATATATCCCAGAAGAAGGAAGAGAATAGGATAATATTGATTTTTATAATCAGCTACAAAACATATATAATAAAATAAATAAAAATGATTACGTAATTTTAGCAGGAGACTTAAATGCAACAATTGGAAACACGAAAATTAATAATAATATAGGAATACATGGAGAACATACTCTAAACAGGAATGGTAAAAAAATTGATTGACTTTGTAGTTTATAATAACCTAAAAATAATGAATTCCTACTATAAACATAAAGACATACATAAATATACTTTACTTAATATACCTTATATAAATATACCTTACTTATAAATATACGGTTGCAAGAGGATGGAAATCAATATTAGATTACTTCATATTAAATAAAAAGACATCAAAGTTTCCGTTAGATGTTAGAGTTCACAGAGGATATGAAATAAGCAGTGACCACTTCCTCATTAAAATAAAATTAAGATTACCACCTAAATGGCTACAAGTAACAAAAACAGAAAGAAAAATTGAAACATTTGTTTATAAAACTAGACTATTGAATGACACAAATGTACAATGGCTATATGAACAAAGAATTAACCAATATCTAGATAAAATAAAACAAAATGAATAGAAATAGAAATAGAATGGCATAATATAAAAAGGATACCAAATGCAGCATCAAATGAAAGCTTAGGAAAGGTCAAAAAATTCAATAAATTGAAAAAACTGAAGATCTGAGATGATACAATCAAAAAGAAAAAAAGAAGCCTATCACAAATGGTTAAGCGGTAAAAGATTAGAAGATGAAATAGAATATAAAAGAATAAGATCCGTAGCTAAAAGAGAAGTCAGAAAAAGACACAGAGAATCATGGAACAAATTTGTTTCTAATTTAGAACATGATTTATATAAAATAAGACCCAATGTATATAAGATTTTTAAACATTTAAATGCAGATACCAAAGAAAACATAAAATTAAACACTGAATTGAAATTAGAAGAATTTCTAAATTACTACACAAAACTGAGGACAGACAAATATTTTAAAAAAGACAACTGGCAAACAATTAACGAAAATGAAAAAGAAATAACTAAAGAAGAATTAGAAATCAGCCTGAAAGAAGCAAGAAACGGAAAATCACCTGGATAAGATAAGCTAGGTTCAAAACTGTATAAATATGCAGGAACAAGATTCAAAGAAAGACTCTTATTATTTTTAAATAAAATTTAGTCAACTGGTAGTCCCCCAATAGAATGAAAAAAAGCAATCGTGATTCCTATCTTTAAAAAAAGTAATAGAGATGACCCTAAAAACTATAGAGGTATCAGTATACTAAATTCCTGTTACAAAATATATAGCAGAATCTTAAATAGCAAACTAATGAAATATTCTGAAAACTTTATTTTAGAAGTACAGAATGGATTTAAAAAAGGATGATCATGTATAGACCTGGCCTTTTGCCTAAAATTAATAACAGAGAAAAGAAGAGAATACAATTTAGAAACCCATATTGCATTTATTTGTTTCTTTGTCAAATGCTTTTTCAAAGCATTTGACAAAGTTAAAAGAAACATATTATTTAACATATTAAAAGAAAGACAAATACCAAATAATATCCTAAAAGCTATTACAAGTATATATGAAAATAATCGAATACAAATAAGATTAAATCACGCGCTATCATATACGAGAGAGATAAACAAAGGGGTCCCCTTGAATTAAAAAGAGTTTAAATTCTTTTTAAATTCCCCTTGAATTTAAAAAGAGTTGCTGAGAGGGGACAGGGATGTCCCCTCTCAGCAACTCTTTTTAATATCTACTTAAATGAAATAATAATAAAATAGAATAAAAATTGACATCAAGGATTTAAACTTTCTCCTACAGTAAACTTAAACACTCTCCTCTTTGCTGATGACCAAATAATAATTACAAATTCTGAAGATAACTTACAGAAAGCTATTTTAGATCTAAATGAGATATCCAAAGATTATGGTATGATATCAACAGAAAAATCAAAAAGTATGGCCTTTTAAAGGACAAGATTCAGCAAGAACTAAAATAGTAATAGATAACAAGATCTTAGAACAGGTGAATTCATTTAATTACCTAGGATGTATGATCACATATGAAAATGAAAAAGATATTAACGTAAAAATTGCAAAATATTTAAAAATAACAGGAGTAATTAACTTTATATTTAAACCAAACCTAGTTCAAAAACAAACCAGACTAAAAGTACACAATACATTAGCTCTACCAGTCTTAATGTATGGAAGCGAAATCTGTACAACAAAACAAAAAGACAAACAAAGATTAACAACAGCAGAAATGAAGTTTATGAGAAAAACTGCAAAGTATATCCTATTTGATCACAAAAGAAATGAAGAAATTATGAAAGAATTAAACCAAGAACAAGTAATAGAAAAAATTAAAAAATATAAACATAAATGGATGGAACACGTTCAAAGAATGAAAACAGAAAGATTACCAGAACAAACCTTAAAGCACAAACCATTAGGAAAAAGAATACCAGGATGTCCTCTTAAATGATTCAACGATGACTTCTAAGGCCAGAACAGGCCATGCTAGGCCTAAATCCTTGATACGCATGATGATGTTGATGACAAAGGGACCTCCAGCAATGAGTCAGTCTCCATGAGGGTCTTGGGATGATAATAATAATAATAATGGAAATTTGTCATAAACATTATGATAATTATTGCATAAACAATGGAAATATCATAATCAAAGATTTCATTCTGAATGATTTCAAACTGAAATGGCACTATAATGTAAAAAAAAAATTAAAAGCACTTATTAAAGCACCATATATTTGGTTGAATGAGTACAATGAAAGTTTATTTATTTATTTTTTTTTAGTAAAAATTCCATTTTTAATCACAGCAAAGTCAAAGTTTGTGATGATATCAATTTTTTTTTTTATTTTCTGTTTTGAACATGGCTGAAAATGATATTAATTCCTATCCAGCTATTTTACTGACAAAATTAGGCACACCAAAATTATGTTGGAGTACATAAAACAAAAATATACAATGTTCCAAAAGCTGCGACAACAAATGATGCTGTTATACAAGAATTCTTTTACAAAATGGACTTTAAATTACTCTCAGTAATCATTTGCTTATTGTTTGCTAAACATTCTTCATTCTAAAGTTGTCTTCACATTATTTCCTCTGTTCAAATGTTCAGTCTGATGTGCATGCACTGTTCTATCAGCATTTCTTTTTTAATTACATAAAAACTGTCATCAGTTAAAGAACATTTTGGTCATAAACATCACTTTAGTCTTATTTCTTTAGAATATTAACTCAAAGAAATAGCATTGAAGTTCATTACCAACTTCATGTGGCAATCTATCTAAGAGGGCTTTTAGAAATTCTAAATATACTGCTGTGCATGAGTTTTCCTTGTCCAATGCATTTTTCACACTGCTATAACAGGTAAGAAAATTTGTTACAGCACTTTGCTTCTATCAACATAGTGAACATGGCAAAAAAAAAATGCATCTGTCATCCTACTGTAATAAGCAAGTAGATGGCTAAAACATGATCTTTCTTTAGCAAACCCATGATGTCCATCCAAGAGGATGAATATTATTATTAATATTATCAGACCTCCATGGAGTCAACCGACTCATTGTGAGAGGTCCTCTATCATGCCTGCAGGTAAGCATACTGTGCATTCACTGCTTCCACACCTACTATACTTTAAGTTAATACATTTCAACCACCCACCACTCTCTATGCAAAAACATACTCCTTATCCCCTTGCTCACTCTCTTTTCATACAGTTTCCAGGGACAGCCTCTTGCTCTCTCCCCCTGTCTCCACTAATTCTATGAAAAATCTAATCACATTAATCTGGTAATAACCCCTTACCAACTTATATATCTTGAAAAAGTTCTCTCTCTTCCTTCTGTCCACCAGACTCTGCGATTTGCATTCCCTCAATCTGTCTTCATATGCAACATTCCAGAGACCAGAAGCCACCTTAGTCAATCATCTTTGAACCTCTACCAACATTTCTTCATCCTTTTGAAAACTTTATGAAATCTGTGGTTTGATCAAAGCCTTATACACTGTATCCATAACATCTGGACTCCCACTTATCGGTGTTCTCTGTATAATTGCCATAATGCACATCACAATCTTCACAAAATGTCTCTGAAACTTCAGATTCTTATCCACCAACACTCCCAGATCTCTCATCTCCTCCACCTCCTCTAAGATATCCCCTCAAATCTTATACTTTAAAATCCCAAACTTTAAAATCTTACACTCTGCTATGTTGAACTGGAAATCTCATTCAATCACCCATTCAGAAAGTCTATTCATGTCCACTTGCAAGATTTTAACATCCATTCTAATCCTCATAGTTCTTCCCAACTTTGCATCATCCACAAACAACTGCATATCAACACTGAAACCCTTCCCAATATCATTTACATAGAAATTATATAGAAGTGGCTCAAAACAGACCCTTTGGCTGCACCACTAGTGACTTTCCTATTCTGAGATATCACTCTATACACAACTTGCTAATATCTATCAGACAGCCAATCTCCAATCCAGTGCATTAATCTACTATATAATCCAATCTGTTCCAGTTTAATTAACAGCTTTTCATGTGGCAATTTATTAAAAGCTTTATTAGAAAAATCTAAATATACCACCATGCGTGCATCCCTTTGTCCAATGCACGTCACCATGTTATAAAAAGTAGCCTGCTAAACACAATTTTCTTTTAGCAAACCCATTTTGCTGATCATCAAAGAGAATGTTGCTATTTTCAACCCAGTTTTGAATCCTGGTCTTCACTAGCCTCTCTAACATCTTTATCACAACTCTAGACAAACAGATTGGCCTGTAATTTGATGACTTAGTCTTATCCTTATCATCCCTTTTATGAGGCAGAAAAATTTTGGCCCTCTTTCCACTCCTTTGGAACTTGGGCAAATCTAAGATTTATGTTAAAGAGGTAAGTTAAAGCTTTGTTAACTCCCTGAAACATTCTCTCAAGACACATGGTGATATACCATCAAGTCCTACAGCTTTTCTGACGTCGAGTTTACTTAATTCCTCATAAGGCATTGAATATGTGATGACCTATCACACCAACTATCACATCATACCACCATCCAGTGCAAAAACAAGGCATAATAAAAATTCTTAAAGACAGAACCACTGCATTATCAAGTGATGATAACAAAAAAAGAAAAGAAATAATATATCTTAAGGACATTCTCCTTAAAATGAATACAATCTCAGAACTGTCAATAGCATCTTCAACAGGCCATTGCATATTCCAGAGCATATAACAACAAGGCAACTACAAAGATGCTGTTTCTTTACCTTACTTTAAAAATGTTTCAGATAAAAATGGCAAAAGTTTTCAAACAATACAACTTAAAAGTTGCCTTTCAATCACTACAAAAAAATATCCTCACCCACCTCTTAAATGACCAGGAGTGTACAAAATCTTTTTGCAACACTGGACACACAGATTGATCTGGAGAAATTCATCAAAAAGGAGAAAAAACAGGCATATAAATTAGGACTAGCATTTCACACAACCAAAGAAAAACACCAAGTAAACTGGCAACTCATTAAACTGTCATACATAGAATTCAAAAGTTATGTAAGCAGATAGAAGTGAGCAAAATGATATGATGTGTTACTCAATATAATAAAAACTAAAGTCTCATCATAAATCAACTACGGATGGGACATATAAAAGACTAGCACATTAATGAATTAGGCTACAAGAGAACTTATACAGAACACTGCAACAATAAGCCACACATCTGACATCTCACTACGATTTTCGACATCTGGTTCAAGTTTAATTTGAATAATAACAGTTGAAAATTCAGAAATCTCTTTGTGATACCTTTTTTTTTCCTATTTGATTTTTAATCTGAGGAAGTACAAGGCTATCCTCTGTAATTCAAAATTAAATAAGTTATTCAAATAAGTTATACACAAACAAAAAAAAAAAAAAAAAAAAAAAAAAAAAAAAAAAAAAATATATATATATATATATATATATATGGGAATAAATTTTTAACTTGGGTATATTGTATATTAGGATAACCAAGCAATTTTATATGCTTGGTTATTTTAGCACCTAATCCCAAGTATGCAAACAATTAAGTTTGCGCCTGAAACAAAGTTCAAGTCTAAAGATGGTACAACACCAGGGCAACTCATTGTAAAGGTGGGTAAAGCTTTGATCACTATTCTTAGTATTTTCCCATAATGTAAAGCACATCTCACTAGAAGATGTATACTGCAATGCATTATGGGTGGGGTCACTACCCAGACCGGTTTCAACCTTTTTTGAGGTCTCCTCAGTGAGTAGCTAGACCCTAAATACCAAGGTTTTAGTAATACAAAGCCTTATCAACTTTACCTATATAAGTTGCAACAAGGTGTATTAAGTTTTAATAAAAATCTCTGGAGGAGATATTGATGGGAATAAATTTTTAACTTGGGTATATTGTATATTAGGATAACCAAGCAATTTTATATGCTTGGTTATTTTAGCACCTAATCCCAAGTATGCAAACAATTAAGTTTGCGCCTGAAACAAAGTTCAAGTCTAAAGATGGTACAACACCAGGGCAACTCATTGTAAAGGTGGGTAAAGCTTTGATCACTATTCTTAGTATTTTCCCATAATGTAAAGCACATCTCACTAGAAGATGTATACTGCAATGCATTATGGGTGGGGTCACTACCCAGACCGGTTTGGGTAGTGACCAAAACCGGTCTGGGTCTTTGTATTACTAAAACCTTGGTATTTAGGGTCTAGCTACTCACTGAGGAGACCTCAAAAAAGGTTGAAACCGGTCTGGGTAGTGACCCCACCCATAATGCATTGCAGTATACATCTTCTAGTGAGATGTGCTTTACATTATGGGAAAATACTAAGAATAGTGATCAAAGCTTTACCCACCTTTACAATGAGTTGCCCTGGTGTTGTACCATCTTTAGACTTGAACTTTGTTTCAGGCGCAAACTTAATTGTTTGCATACTTGGGATTAGGTGCTAAAATAACCAAGCATATAAAATTGCTTGGTTATCCTAATATACAATATACCCAAGTTAAAAATTTATTCCCATCAATATCTCCTCCAGAGATTTTTATTAAAACTTAATACACCTTGTTGCAACTTATATAGGTAAAGTTGATAAGGCTTTGTATTACTAAAACCTTGGTATTTAGGGTCTAGCTACTCACTGAGGAGACCTCAAAAAAGGTTGAAACCGGTCTGGGTAG
Organism: Typopeltis vanoorti; assembly: GCF_054136105.1. Taxonomy (NCBI): domain Eukaryota; kingdom Metazoa; phylum Arthropoda; class Arachnida; order Uropygi; family Thelyphonidae; genus Typopeltis; species Typopeltis vanoorti. Next base: position 60,879,828 of record NC_143557.1, read on the forward strand.
TGACCCCACCCATAATGCATTGCAGTATACATCTTCTAGTGAGATGTGCTTTACATTATGGGAAAATACTAAGAATAGTGATCAAAGCTTTACCCACCTTTACAATGAGTTGCCCTGGTGTTGTACCATCTTTAGACTTGAACTTTGTTTCAGGCGCAAACTTAATTGTTTGCATACTTGGGATTAGGTGCTAAAATAACCAAGCATATAAAATTGCTTGGTTATCCTAATATATATATATATATATATATAGTACTTATGAAGAATCAGTGACATCTATGCCAATGCTCCTTTAAGGTAGGGTATAGATATTCTTTTTACATCAGAATGCAGTCTAGATAACTATAGATAATTTTCTGGATGGTAGTTTCATTGCCAAAGTGATTTTTATTTTATTTAATTCATTAAAATGGTGTATGAAATTAGTAATTAAATAATAAATTCTTTAAAATGTTGCATGTGGTATCCACCAGACACAAAAGAATGGAAACTTCATGCCATGGAAACCTTAACTCATATTATTTATGATAGTGAACACATACAGAAAAATATAATTTATTAAAATTCCAATCAAGGGTCAAAGACAAATAACTGAGAGGAAACCCCTACATTGCCTTTCAGGAATATGGAGAACAGATCTAATGTCAAATCCTCACCTTCATTTGGTGCACCCAATTAGCAGGTATCTACTAGGTACTGAATGAACAAGGATGGGCTGTCAATTTGGGACTTAACCGATCAAATTGTACTCTCTATTGGCTTAACCACATATGAAGGTTCTGAGAAAAATTCTGAGAAAAAATGATTGAACAGATGGCATCAATAGCAGAATCATATTAAAAATGAATGGGCGAGGAAAGACTAGCAAAACAGATGTTTGATGCCAAAATGGCAGGAAAGAGACATAGAGGAAGACCAAGTTCTAGGTGATTGAATCAGTAGAGGTGCCTTAGAAGAGCAAAATTTTACATACATGACAATATTGAAGTGCTGACAAGTAATGGATTGATTTGGAGGTAAATTGTGGACAAGAGATTAATAATAATGTAAACCTAATCATGTAGTGCTGTCATAGTAGCTTGAACACCCTTTGAGGGCACATATTGGGAAACTGATGATAATGATGATATTTCATTCATCATCCAATGTTACATGGACATCATCAGAGAGAGAGAGAAGAGAATACTGATTAACTTTGTTGAAAACATAAATCACTGATATTAGTCACATAAGATATGCTAACTAATTCAGGTCTTGTTGCTCAGAACTGAGTTAACAGGAGAATGCATATCAGAGTTTAAAGAAACAAAATGGATATCCTCTGTAATTCAAAATTAAATAAGTTATTCAAATTACACATAAACAAATATATATATATATTTATATCATCATCATCATCAAATTCCTGTCATGTACCCTCAAGGGGTGTACAGGATATGATAGTACTACATGAAAAAAATTACATCATTATTAATTTCCTATTTACAATTTTCCTCCAAATCAGTCTGTTACTTGTCAACACTCCAATATTATCAGCTCTTATATTTCTATCGTCTAAAGCACTTTGTACCATATCAATCCACCTATATCTTGGTCTTCCTCTCGGTCGTTTTCCTGCCAACCTGGCAGAGAACACTTGTTTTGCTAATCTTTCCTCGCCCATTCTGTTTAAGTGACCATACCACCTGAGATTAGCTCTGCTAACGCATTCCTGGATGCTGACAATGTCAAGTTCTTTCCTAATATCCTCGTTTTTAATATGATACTGCCATTGATGCCACCTGTTCACGCCTATAATCTTTCTCAGGACTCTCATATCTGAAGTCTCTAGTCTTTGGTCAAGTGTTTTACTTCTGACCCAGCTCTCAGATCCATAAGTTAAAACTGGTTTGAACACTGTCTTGTATACAGCTAATTTAGTGTTGCGACTAATTTCTCTCTTATTCCATATGAATTTATTCAATTGACTTCCCACCATACCAGCTTTGCTGATTCTTTTAATTTACCATCTTCACTAAAAATCGTGCCTAAATAGCTGAAATGTTTTACTAGTTCCACAGGTTCTCCATTCACAACACAGTTGACATTTTCAATGATTCTGCCTATTTTCATTGTCTTTGTCTTTTTATTGCTGACCTTCATACCATATCTATTACAAGAGCTATTCAATTTAGTCAGAGAATCTTGCAGACTTGTAGCGGATTTATTTAGAAGTATAACATCATCCGCATAAAGCAAAGAGCTGACATTAACATCTCCAATTTCGATATCATGTTTAATACCACTTTCCTTCATAATGCGATCCATATAGATAATGAATAACAGAGGGGATAATGTACATCCTTGTCTCACACCAGATTTAACATTAAACCATCTTCCTGTACTTCCTTCAATTCTAACTGCTGACTTACAACTCAAATAAAGACTAAGTATTGCTTGATATAATGTCCCATTGACACCATATAACTGCAGCGTATTGAATAGCTTCTCTCTTGGCACCTTGTCATATGCCTTTTCCAGATCGACAAAACTTAAATACAGATCTTTGTTATATTCCCATGCTTTCTCGACTATTTGTCGTAAAGTGAAGATCTGATCCTGACAGCCTCTATTTGGCCAGAATCCAGCTTGTTCTTCACCAAGCTTTTTTTCCACAATTCTTCTCAACCGTTTCTCAAGTATACTTGCATAGATCTTGCCAGGAACACTCAGTAGGGAAATACCTCTGTAATTCTCACATTCAGTTTTATTTCCCTTTTTATATATGGGTACTATGAGAGCTCTACTCCAATCATCGGGAATTTGTCCCTCTGTCCAGGCTTTCTGAACTATGCAGTGCAGCCACTGTAAGACTTTTATACCACCATACTTCAGCATTTCTGGTCGAATATCATCTACTCCTGCTGCCTTTCCACATTTCAAGCCTTTGATGGCTTTTTCTACTTCAAGTATGGATATGTATTCCTGACTGCATGCCTGGTCAGTGTTTTTTACCACTGTGCTGTCATCACTGCTTGTTTCATTTAGCAGTTTTTCAAAGTAATTACTCCATACTTCAAGGATATCTTTTTCTCCCGTTTTCATGTCACCTTTATCATCTCTAATTCCTTTTATAGCACTCTTTCCTCCATTCTTAAGCTTCTTCAACAACCTCCAGAATATTTTGCCACCTTCTTGATATTTATTTTCTATATTCTTGCCAAAGTCCTCCCATGACTTTTGTTTAGCTAGTTTTACACAGTGTTTAGCATTCTTGCATTTGTCTCTATATTCTCTAAGAGCACAAGCTGACTTATTTGCCAGGAACTTTTGGTATGCATTCTTCTTTTCCTTCACTGCCTCTTTAACCTCCTGTGTCCACCAGGGAGTTCTGATTTTTTTGTCCTTACAAACAACCTCACCACATGCCTCTCTGGCAGAATCAATCAATGTTTTCTTCAGAGTTTGCCAATGAATCTCCAAGGTTTGATTCCTGTTCTCAAACTCTTTCATTTTTCCTTGAATAATCTTTGTGTAATTTAGTCTACAGCTCACATTTGAGAGCTGCTCAACTTTTATTCGCTTTAAAACTTTCTTACATGTTATTCTTTTCAATATGAAATTCAATTTTATCCTGCTCAAGACTAAATAGTGATCACTTCCAATTTCAAATCCTCTGTACACTCTGGTGTCCTGCACCAGGGAGAAAACATCACTATCAACAATAACATAGTCAATGAGACTTTTCTTATTCCTAGCCTCTTCTCTCCATGTGAATTTGTGCACATTTTTATGTTGGAACATGGTGTTAGTAATAACCAGTCCATGTCCTGAGCAGAAATTCAACAGATATTTGCCATTATTATTAGCTTTGCTCTTTTCTCCAAATTTTCCCAAAATATTTTTGTATGTTTCACAATCATTTCCTATTCTGCTATTTAGATCCCCAACAAGGACCAACTTTTCATTTTTCATTGTGTCAGTTGCTTTTTCTAAAGCCTCAAAAAATTCCTCCACTTCTACCTTAGTAGAACCTTCTGTGGGACCATAGGCACAAATAAGTCTCATTGTCCAGTCCCCCATTCTCATATTGGCCCACATTACTCTACTTGAGACTGACTGCCATTCAAGAAGATTAGCCTCGTATTTTGTGTTGAATACTATGGCTACTCCTTCTTTTCCTTGATTGTCATTGCCTGAATATAACATTTTGTATTTATTGCTCAGAAAGATCTCACCAGTTTTGGTCTTTTTTGTTTCAGTCATCCCTATTATGTCGATCTGGTACTTATCTAATTCCTCAGCTAGCTCCATTTCTTTGCCATTCAGGTTTCTTATGTTGATAGTACCGATCTTTAACTCTGGTGATGTTGAGTTGGGGTTTATTTTCAGATTTGTTCCAGTAGCTGACTTTTCGCTGTTCGCCCTGGTTCCCTGGCGAAAACAACCGGGGCCTTGTTTAACCGGGCGACGCCCCAGCCGGCATGAAATTTTGTCATGTTGTACCATCATTCTATATTTTGGTTTAACCAATGAGAATACAATTTGGTCGGCTAAATCCCAAATTGCCAGCCCATCCTCGTCCGTTCAGTATCCAAGTAGATACCCAACAGGGTGCACCACGAGAAGGTGAGGATTGGACATTAGGTCAGAAGCCCTGGTCGGTTCTCCGCATTCCTTTAAAGGCTATGTGGAGGTCTCTTCTCAGTTATACAGCTTTGACCTTTCTTATGAGGAATCAGTGACATCTGTGCCAATGCTCCTTTAAGGTAGGGTATGGATATTCTTTTTACATCAGAATGTAGTCTGGATGAGGGAAGATAACTATAGATAATTTTCTGGATGGTAGTTTCGGTGACAAAGTGATTTTTATTTTATTTAATTCATCAAAAAGAGAGAGAGAAAATGCAAACATGTATACTGCTATGCAGTAAGGAAGGGCCACTACCCATACTGGTTTTGACCTTTATTGAGGTCTCGTCAGTGGGAGCCAGGCCCAGAGTGGAGATATTAAGGCAGAAGCAATAGGAGAGGTCATCCTTACCTATAGGATTGCCAAAAGGCATGCCACCTTATTATTAAATTACTCTGGATTTAGAGAAAGATGTTTGAAAGTTTATTTTTCACTTGGTTAGACTATAATAAATCTAGTTTAATCCTTTATCCAAGTCCTATAGGTAAGGATGACCTCTCCTATTGCTTCTGCCTTAGTATCTCCACTCTGGGCCTGGCTCCCACTGACGAGACCTCAATAAAGGTCGAAACCATTATGGGTAGTGGCCTTTCCCTTAATGCATAGCAGTATACATGTCCACAAGGAGATGTGCTGTGCATTATGGGAGATACTGAGACAAGGAGTTGGGAGCTTGATCCACTTTGCTGCGAGCTGCTTGGTGTTGTACTACCTTAACTCAGTCCTGAAGATATTTTCAGGTGCAAACTTTGTTTGCTCACATTTGGAAAAAGGATTAAACTAAATTTATTATAGTCCAACCAAGTGAAAAATAAACTTCCGAACATCTTTCTCTAAATCCAGAGTAGTTTAATAATAAGGTGGCACACCTTTTGGCAACTCCTATAGGTAAGGATAACCTCTCCTATTGCTTCTGCCTTAGTATCTCCGGACTAGAAGTTTACGTTCATACGGTTGTGGATTTTCTTCTCGGTAGAACATGTTAATCAAATATGAGAAACTTTGGTTTTGTCGTGTAGCAGCTAGATTAACTAGCAGAGACGTGATTAAAGTTATTAAATTACAGATTATACTGTATTTAAGAACAGCAGCAAAAGGTAAGTGGACTCTAATTGCAACGAGGGCAATTCGTTACGCCTAACAGTCGTTAGAATCGTCATTGTTAGCATATCTATTTCAGATCCATATACTTGCAGGATTTACTTGCGTTTATACGCAAATCGCTAATGATGAATATGTTAGATTTGGACACCCTCACAGATTCTATGGATGAAGAGCCAGCGTTTATTCTTGTAAATAAACTTGAAAGGAAGTTTAAGCTCAAATGGCCATCAAACATGATAGATCCTGACATCATTATAGACTCTCTAGATAAAGGACTGCCTTTCAGCTTCATAAAGAAACTCCTTAAGAAGTTCGAGCTTGAATGGCCCGGTTTCCTAAATTTTTACTCTTTACCTGAGACTGATGAAGATCAAAATGAAGATGCTCCTCAAATGGAGGAAAAATTAAATCTAGTAATCTCTGACTCTACTCATTCAGATCAAGGAGAGAGGCACGCGCACAAAAAACGCAAAACTCTCGCCTCGGAGTCAGCAAACAAAAATGGCATGGATGAAGATGCCCCCAACACAGATTCCTCTGCCTCCACCAATAAAAAGGTGCCTCCAGTCATTCTTAGGGAAAAGCAGAGATGGACAGCCTTAAGAACCACCATGGCCAACCTGCAGATAAATTACTCCACTGCCAAGAACACAGAGGAGGGCATCAAAATCCAGCCCACTACAGTGACTGACTATAGAAATTTAACCAAGGAGTTAGATGTAAGAGGTATACAATACCATACCTTCACACTTACATCGGAGAAAAATTTAAAAGTGGTACTCCGAGGAGTATCTGAAGACACTGAAACAGCTGAAATAGCTGCTGACCTCAACATGCAAGATCTGCCTCCCATAAAGGTCAGTAGAATGTACAGATCAAACAAGACCCCTATACCTCTGGTATTGGTGGAAATACACAATATTTATAAAAATATTTATAACTTGAAGACAATCTGTGGGCTTAAGGTCTCACCAGAGCCACTTAGGAAGAGGGCCTCTTCTAGGCAGTGCCATAGATGCCAAAAATTTGGTCATGCCCAGAAGTTGTGCAAAGCTCAATATAGATGTTTAAAATATGGTGACACCCACCCCACACATACCTGCTCCAAGCCAAAAACCACCCCAGCTAAGTGCGCTAATTGTGGTGGCCACCACCCTGCAAATTACAGAGGGTGCATTTGCCACCCAAAAAACAGGCAAACTGAGTTCATCAGTCAATCTACCTCACTATCAGAAATGAGAGACCCAGAAGCTCAAGTTCATCAGGCTCCTATTAGTTTGAACAAGATGACAAGTGTTCACCCACCATCAACTGAGCCCCCCAAGAAAATAAATCTTCAACACCAAACAAGAACATATGCTGACATGGCCCACCCCAAAAAAGCAGTCCATGACCAGAATATGCCAAACCCACATTCAAATATAACAGCCATCATCACCTCTTCTCTTGAAAATATGTTACAGGATTCCAGTAATGCAAATCCATCACTAAGCACTACAAAAAGTTTCTTGCAGCAAACACAGTCCATTTATCTGCACTCTCCAATGCATAGGAAAAAATTTACCCCAGATTCTCTAATGTTTGCATGGAATGCCAACGACCTTAAAAATAAAATACTAGAAGTGCAGGAATTTGATGACAGATATAATCCAGATATATTATTAATTAATGAGACTCACCTGAGACCTGCTGACAATCCTAAATTCAAAGGATATCAACTTTACAGGAACGATAGGCTGGATTACAGAGGTGGTGGTACAGCCATCCTCATCAAAAATCACATCAACCATCATGCTGTAGCCATTCCTACAACCACTAATCTCGAAGTCACAGGAATCAATGTCATCAAAAACTCTGTCGGAAACATAAAAATCTATGCTGCTTATAACTCACCATTAAAAGCATTGCTGACCACAGATCTGGATGCTATCCTCGGCGTTAAACTACCGGTTATTATTGCCAGAGATTTAAATGCAAAACATCATGCCTGGAGCAGTAGGTCTATAAATAGGAATGGTCGCATCCTCTTTAACTACACAAGCTCAAATTGCACAACTGTGGCTGGCCCCCTCAGTGCCAACTCACCACAGTCCCACTGGCTCATCCAACGTCTTGGATATAGCTGTCCTTCAGAATACCGACCTACAGTACACCCTGGAATCATTGAATTAATTATCATCAGCCCACAATCCTATTCTGCTCCAACTGGGTTATCAGAAGGGACTTCCTCCTTCGCCTCACACCTTCATTCCCTGGGAAAAACTATCCAAAATGCTTCCAAACTACATTGATCCCATCCCTCATATTAATTCCAAGGAAGAAATTGATTCTGCAGTCAATAAACTTACTGATCAAATCAACACAGCCATAGCATCTATCACTTCAAATTCAATTGCTTTCAAGCCTAAACGACTACCAGATGACATAATGAACTTAATCAGGAAAAAAAATAAAGCAAGAAAAAGATACCACAACACCAGAGCACCCCAAGACAAAAAATATCTCAACAAAATGAACAGTGCAGTGAGAGATGCACTTAAAGTCCACAGAAACAAACTATGGGAAGACAAATAGCCTCCATATCACCTGGTGATCAAACCGTTTGGAAGTTCCTGAGAAACATCAAAAACAAAAACAAATCTCTCAAATCTGACCTGAACATAATAAAATTAGTTTAATCCTTTATCCAAGTGTGAGCAAACAAAGTTTGCGCCTGATTAAACTAATTTTATTATACTCTAACCAAGTGAAAAAATAAACTTTCATGACCTGAACATTGTTTACACAGATGCAGAAAAAGCCAAAACTATAGCTAAAAATTTAGAAAAACAGTGTAGCCCTTCATACAATAATCTAAATTTCAATCATATTTACAAAGTCCACCACCACGTCAGACACGTGCTAAAACGGCCTGATACCAGTACCAGCCAACTCACACCTACTTCCCCAGCTGAAATTTATGACATTATAAAGAACTTAAAGAATAAAAAAGCTCCAGGGCCTGACGGCATATCCAACAAAGTTATTAAACTGCTACCCCGAAAGGCCATCGTATATCTTACAACAATAAAATGCAATGGTCAGGTTTAAGTACTTTCCCTCTGCATGGAAGTTGGCAGACGTAGTTCTTATATACAGGCCTGGCAAGGATCCTCAGCAGCCTCAAAGTTATCGTCCCATAAGTCTGATTTCTAATTTGGGCAAAATAACAGAAAAAGCTATCCTTTCCAGAATTCAACTTTCAGTAAAAAATTAAACATCCTTCCTTCAGAACAGTTTGGTTTTTGCCAATTTCACAGTACCACCCAACAAATTCATAGACTAATCGAATTCATTATCACAAGCTACAATTGGCACCAATACACCGGAGCAGTTTTTCTTGACTTAGAAAAGGCGTCCGACAAATTATGGCACTTTGGACTACTATACAAGTTGATTTTAGCTGGCATTCCATTAGATCTAGTCCAAATTATAAAGTCATTTCTTAGTGACAGACGAATGCAAGTCAAACTAAATGATATATTATCTATCCAGCGACGCATCTTGGCAGGAGTTCCTCAAGGGTCCCTACTGGCACCAATACTTTTCACGATTTACATGGCAGACATTTCGCACAATCCAATGTCATCCATCATTGCCATATACGCAGACGACACAGCTATACTAACCAGATCTATTAAACCGCACCTTGTCACCAAGAAACTGCAAGAAAACCTGCAGAGATTAGAGCACTGGTTCTCGGAATGGAGATTGCATGTAAACCCTCAGAAGAGTATTGCAATGCTCTTCACTAAAAACTCAATATCTCCCAAAGACGACATCTTCCTATTTAATACCAAGATTCCCTGGAAAGCAGGACAGAAATGCTGGACAGAAAACTAACCTTCAGTTCACATATAAAAGCCTCATGTACAAAAGCATCAAGAGTCATTGCACAGCTTTACCCTCTTATCAATAGGAATAGCAAGCTGGATACCAAAATAAAACTGCTCCTTTATCAGTTGATGATTCGACCCATTATTACTTATGCGTCCCCAGCCTGGAGCCACACCTCAAGTACAAATATCCTCAAACTACAGAGAGTGCAAAACAAATGTCTCTGCATGATCTAAAACGCACCATGGTATGTCAGAAATGTCCAACTCCACCGGGATACAATTATCCCCTACATCTACTCTTTCCTGCAGTCTTAAGCAGTAAAGTTCTTCTTAGCATCCTCTTCACATCCAAATGAATTAGTGCAACAAGCAGCAAATTATGATGAAACAGACTTCTCAAAATATAGGAGATCCAAGATCATCCTACTTCCAAATGAAGATCTTTAAATCGCACCCACCCAGGCAGAGCACTTAGCTCATAAACTTTTCCTCACACAGCAACCTTATCAGATAGCAGGGATTATAAAAGCATTTTGCTTCACCCTTATAGTCAGCAACGTCTTGCCTTAGTATCTCCACTCTGGGCCTGGCTCCCACTGACAAGACCTCAATAAAGTTCAAAACCAGTATGGGTAGTGGCCCTTCCCTTAATGCATAGCAGTATACATGTCCACAAGGAGATGTGCTGTGCATTATGGGAGATACTGAGACAAGGAGTTGGGAGCTTGATCCACCTTTGCTGCGAGTTGCCCAGTGTTGTACTACCTCAGTCCTGAAGATATTTTCAGGCGCAAACTTTGTTTACTCACACTTGGATAAAGGATTAAATTAAACTTACAAATTGTTCTTTTCAATTACTGAAAATAAGAGTCAACAGGCTTCATTTTTATCCTACTAAAAATAAAGTAATGATAAAAAATGACAAAGCAGCGGCTATATAGAATAATGATTTGTGCACAACATAAAGATGTGCACAAATTTAAATGAAGAGACTCCATGTTAATGATGACTAGTCAGTGTGTGTTCTGGAACAGAAATCTAGCAGACATGCACAACTGTTATTAGCTGTGCCCTTTTTTTTCTAAAATTTTTCTATATGCCTTTGTTGGGATTCATTTTCTACCCTGCTGTTTAGATATTTAACAAGAAACAGATCTGCTTACTTTATGTCAGTGCTGCCTTCTCAAATGATTTGAAAAATTCCTTCCATTTTTCCTTAGTAGAACCTTTTGTGGAATCATAGGTACAAATAAGTTTCATTGTTCAGTTCTCCATTTTGAAGTTTGCCCACAAAATTCTACTTGAAACTGCTTTCCAATCAAGAAGTTTATCTTCCTATTTGGTGATGAATGATGTCACTACTCCTTTCTTTCCCTAATCATTACTGCCTGAATTTATTTACCTCATATTTATTATTTAGCAGCATCTCATCTGCTTCAGTTTTTCTTTGTCTCAGCAACACCATTTATGACCATGTGGTACTTCTCTAGGTCTTCTTCTAGTTCAACTACTTTTTCATTGATACTTCATATGCTGATGGTGTGCATCTCCTGCTGATGTTCAGTATGTTCCCATAGCTGACTTTTCACTGTTCACACTAATATAAACAGTCGTGTGGAGATTTTGGTTAATCAGGCAATGGTTCAGCAAGCATGAAATTTCATCATGTTGTACCATCATGTTTGTTTGTGATTTTTCTGTTTCTGCTATTTTCATGTTTATTGAATATCTTTTACCAAGAAAAAGAATCCCTATTGAACTACTAAAATATAGCTCCTGCACCAAATAGCATTTTGCAAGTAATACTGAAACCAAATCTTCTGTAGTCTGCACATTTAATGATTTAATATATAACCATATTTAATGGGTTTTTTCTAGGGACACTGAAGTCGTTAAATCTTTTACACCTGAAAATTTGAGACCAATTATTTATTAATGTAAATAAAACTAAAAAATACTTTAAGTTAACTGGTTTCAGTACCTTCAATGAGAGATGAGGATAGTAAGAAAGTGATTTTTGATTTTGTTCAGTCTTGAATTATGCTTCAATGCACTGCACTGCATTGATGGCACCTTATCTGCTGTTCTCAGAAAATCTTTTTTAGTTTCTCATAGATTCTAATGGCCCTGGCTGGCTTCTGTCAGTAACAAGATTTTGGTTCAGTGATCATCAGAAAATTTTCTCATGTGGTTGCTACAGCAGATGATCCTAATTTAAATGCATCTTTGGTATTAATTCATTCCTGAGACTGTCTTCCTTCTTGACTATAAAATGGAAGAATCTGTATTTTCAGAAACAGAGAATTTGATTTCAAACTCTGTATTAGGCTTACCACATTCAAAGAAACATTCAAGGCCTGAATAGCGTTGGTAATCATTTCCATTTTATGTGCAAATCTTTATAAAATAAGGTTTGAAGTCATTCTGGAATTGTTGAATTTATTGAAATTATGTTTTTTCATTTTAAAAGTTCAAAATTCATTTTAAAAGAGTGTATTATATTAGTCAATTTATCATAAAAGTCAGGCAGTTTCATTTTCAGTTTGCACAAGAGTGTATATTCCAGAAATCTGGTGAAAGTCTGGATTTTTTTAGAAAATCTATAGCCAATAACATTTGAAATTGGGGCAATTCCAGCCTTCTGGAAATGTGGATGAAAATCTTTCTTCACTTTGTCTTGATGTTCATCAATGATTTGATCATTGATGAACATCAACTGGTCATCAATGATCAAGTGAATAGCTGCTCATCAAATGAGAAGATTTTAGTTCAGTGACCATCTGCAAAATTTTGATGATCTAATAAATTAAAAGAATTTGTCCTATTCCACAGTGGAAACAGCAATAACAATAAACAAAAATTTGATTAAAGATACAAATTATATCCTATATAATCTCTTCATAATCATGAGATTTTCACTTCAGAATGAACCATTTTCAGAAGATAATGGCACTTAGCCCTGGTTGGCCGAGTGGTTAGCATATCTGCTCTCCAGCCAAGAGGCTGCAGGTTCGAATCCTGCGTAGGCATGGATGTTTTTTGTGATTGTCTTCCACCTTCATACAGTCATTCACCCAAGTATAGATACATTCTCCCAATATGGACTGGGTTACCATGGGAGTAGTAGATCCAAAACCTCCCTTAATGGGAGAGGCCTTCATCCTACAGTGGGTAGAAAAATAGGCTGTTCATCATCATAACTATCAATGGTACCTAGCAGTAATGCAATCCTGAAATGAATTCCATAACCAAATATTTACACGAACTGAATTACACTTTTTCAAAAAATGTATCCCCCCCCCCCAAAAAAAAAAAAAAAATTCACTATCCACTCAATTATCATATGACAATTGATTCAAATAATTCACAGCTATTCATCATATGATAACTGAGTTCAGTTTTTATGAGTTTAAGCTCATTTGAAGAAAAACAGATCTTTAATTCCCATATTCTTCAATATATATTCAGTCAATCCAATGTAGCTCAGTTGGTATTAGTGATGCCTTCAGGATTTGAATCCTGTCTAAAATGCAAAGAACCATTATAAGGGCTTTTCAAATGAAGATGAGCTAGCCAGTCTTATAGTGAAGAGATAGGTTTTCATACTGCAAAATATGAAAAGTGGCCAGAAGAACACAGGCAATTAAGACTTCATGATCTTAATTCTGAACAACCCAAGCCCAATCATCAGACCATAAAATAGTACTTCAAAGGCTTTAAAGAAGCCTTTCTCCTTACAACTGACTTCACCCTCCCATACAACTGACTTATCGTGAGCTCGCTTGAATGTATTCATTAGTTGTGTGTTGATATTTGAATTCCAGAGAATTCATGCCAAGCTTCCTTCACATGGTCCCATAGTGATTTTGATTTCAGCAAAGTTAGTACCACATACTTATGAAAGGTAAGTAAAATCTTCTTCCTTCTTTTGCTTTAATTTTTTTTTGTCACAAAAAAGAAACTATTCAGTTCTTGCTGAATAAAGCCTATGTAATCATCAAAAATGAACCCTCTCAGTAGAATAGACTACAAGAGCTATCATAACATCTGCTAAAAATCACATCAATAAACAAGAAGAAAGGAAGAAAAAACCATGGAAAACTCAAAAGGTAATCAACCTTATTAATGAAAGAAGAACTTGGAAAAGAGGAGCAAATGAAAAAGAAAGTTTAAGATATAAAACTCTGGATAAAAGAATCAAATAGTTATGTAAAAGACTGAAAGAAAACTAGATAAATAGGCAGTGCACTGAGATAGAAGAATTACAAAATAGGAACAAAACCAGAGAAGCATTCCAGTGAAAGAACTTAATGGAAAAGTAAAACGTACACAGTCTAATAACATCAAGCACAAAGATGGAAACATACTCTTTGGTAAGGAAAAGATAAATGGAAGATGGGTGGAGTACTTATCAATCTCTATGATGATGATAATGGTAACATGTTAGATGATTCACGACACCTTAAGTTAAACTTAACAACAGATACCACTCTACCCACAAGAAAGGAGGTAGAACACATAATTAAGAATCTTCCTAATAATAAATCCCCTGGGTGATAATATTCTGGCTGAACTGCTGAAAGCTTTGATTGGCAATAATATCTACTATTTAGTGGAATCAATTCAGGACATCTATAAAACAATACAATTACCTGAAGTTTTTACATCTATTTATATACCAATTCTAAAGAAAAATAATGCACAAAATTGCGAGGATTACAGAACTCTGAGCCTACTATCCCATGCATTTAAATTTATTTTAACCATTGCTAACAAACAAATTGAAAGAACCTTAAGCGGTGAATTGAGTGAACAACAGAAAGGCTTCAGAAGAGGAATGGGAACCATTAATACTATCCTGGAACTAAAAATACCAATAAAAAGATCACTTGAAAGAAATAGGAATATTTACATATGCTTCATAGATAGAGCCTGTGTAGCTCAGTGGATGTGGCGTTTGCACACCATCGCGCTAGGCCGCACGAAGGAAGTCTTGGTTTCGAGTCTAGTCGGCGACTAGAGGAAATTTTCTAAGCCTTTTTTCGACCTGTTCCCGAGTTAGTCGATCTCTGGCACGGGCAAGCAGGTTTTTCCTCCCGGAAACTCGGGTTTTTCGTCCTGTAAACTCAAGAAAATCGACCGTAGAACCCACATTATTTCAGACATTAAATATATTGTGTTAGGGTTAGAGACCACGAGATGGCGGCACATTTGAGCCGTCTCTCTTCACTGCGTACCGCTTCATTAGTGATAGCCTTGGGCCATCTGTCTCTGATTGGGTACCAGTGGAGATTGAACTGCCCACTCAGTCTCCAAAAGTTAGATAGGGCTAAATGGCCTCGCCTACTCCCGTATATACGGGAATAAAAAGGCGTTAGCTGATTTTTTTTTTTGATTTTGCTTCATAGATTTTCAGAAGGCTTTTGACCAGGTAAAACATAATAGAATGTTCAATATATTAGATAAATATATAAATTAATCATTAGACATAGAAGATCGTGTACTTAAGATTATAAAAATGATTTATACCAAACAGAAAATGCAGCTGTTTAACGGTGAGACTTCTGTAGTGAGTGAAAATAAAAAGAGGAGTTAGACAAGATTGTATCCTTTCATCAAATCTATTTAATATCTATAGTGGGACAGTGATGAAAAAGATTGAAAAACAAAAAATAGGAATTAGTATCAATGGTATAAAATACAACAATCTTAGATAGGCTGATGATACAATTCTAATAGCAGAAAACAGAAACACATTAATCAAATTACTGCTACTAATTGAAGAAGGTAAAGAATTTGGATTAGGTATAAATGCAAATAAGACCAAATTTATGAAAATCTCAAAAGAAAGTAGATCCGAGCCAGAATTATTCATAAACAACATGAAAATTGAAACCATACAACAGAATACAAATATTTAGACACCTACTTTACTGCAGATGGAAAGCAAGATAAAGAAATAAAAATAAGAACAGCCATAGCTAAATTCTTGTAGACAGGCTTATACGCTGGTTATGCATTTCTAAATCACTTAGGGAATTGAACAACGCAGATCCGAATATAAATTAAATTATACTTTAATAAATATTTCCGATATGTCGGTAACATCACGTTGCCATTTTCAAAAGGAACTTCCAAAAAGGCACATGCATGCAGGCACTACAACACAGTAACTGAGAAAGAGATATGAAGCTATCGTTCTCCTAGAAGTCCTGATGGTGCCCTCTAGCGGGCTAAGTAGGTGTTCTTGGCCGTTTGGCTGAAGGTCTGCTGATGTATGCCTCCCAAATTTGGGGCAGTCGCATACAACCAAATTTGTTGAAGTTTGGAAAGTTTCTTAACGCTGAGGCTGATTCCACAAATAGTCTTTCGAATTTGTATTTGCCACGGTGTATTACTGTAGCTTTCTTCCACCGTATTCTGTGACGTGTATCCAGAGCATGGTCTGCAAGACCAGAATGGCTGTACTTGTGAAAACAGATGTAGTCCTTGTGTTCAGAAATTCTGATATTCGCTGTCCTGCCTGTTTGGCCAAAGTACGACAGTTTACAACTGCAAGGGACCTGGTATACACCAGGTAGGTCTAGGGGAAGCGGTTGGTCTTTGGTGGAGCGGATAAGGGATGCCAATTTTCTGTAAGCCCTGTAACAGGAGGTGAGGTCATGTTTTTTTAAAATTTTGGTAATTTTTTCCGAGGTGCCTCGGATGTAGGGAATGGTGATGAATTTAGAGTAATCTTTGTTGTGGAGGGGGGGGGGGGGTCTGTGGTTTGTAGGTTTTAATATTTTTAAAATTTTTTTTTTTGGGGGGGGGTAGCCACTGGCTGAGAAAGTGTTGAGGATGTGATCTAGTTCAGTGTTTAGGGCCATGTCGTTAGAACAGATTAGTTTAGCCCTGTTGTATAGTGTTTTCACCACTCCATATTGTTTGTTGTGTATGTGGGGGGGGGGGAGAAATTGTCGGTAAATGTATCTGCCTGTATGTGGGTTTTCTATAAACTGAGAAAACCAAGGTTCCATCAGGCTGGTGGGTGACTAGTGTGTCTAGGAAAGGGAGGCTGTTGTTTTCCTCTTTTTCCAGGGTGAACTTGATTCTGGCGTGTTGGTTGTTTAAATGTGTAAGGAAGGAGAGGAGTGTTTCAGAGCCATGTAGCCAAATAGCGAACACATCATCAACGTAGCAAAGCCATATGGTTGGTTTTTGTGGGGCAGAGGCTAAGGCTTTTTCTTCAAAGGTCTCCATAAAGAAATTGGCCAAGAGTGGTGAGAGTGGTGAACCCATGGCTGTCCCCTCTATTTGTTTGTAGAATTTTCCCTGCCAAACGAAATAGCTCAGTTCATTGTGAACTGAAATAGGGCTGAGATATCGGGAGAAAATTTAGCTTGGATTAGCTCTAAAGTTTCCTTAAGTGGGACATTTGTGAATAAGGAGGAGACGTCAAAGCTGACCATTATGTCAGTATGTTGGAGTGTAAGGTTTTCTGTTGGCTTTGAAGTGGGCTGAGTTTTTTATGTGTGATGGTGTATTGCCAGTATAGTGTGTGAGCTCTTTGGCCAAATATTTAGCTAATTTGTATGTGGGGTAAATCAATGCCATCCACTATGGCAGCGCTTCCCAAACTGTGGGCCGCAGCCCCCTTGGGGGGGCCATGAAATAATGAAAACAAATTTAAAATGTTTTAAGACTAAGTAGATTTTTTTTATTTTAAAAGAAACGTATTTAACTTTTATTATTTCTTTTTTGTTATTTTTTATATTTTAATGGAAAAATTCACACATTGGTGTTGGTTCACAAACTTTGCTTCCTGCGTATTTCGGCGCTTAACGAATATTAGTAAATATTGCTTATTCATATGTTTCATTTCAAAGCAGTGGTTAATTGTATTTACTTCGAATGTTCTCCAGGGAAGTTCCAAATCTTTCTGTCCTTTTCATAATGCGTTCGTAATCAGGGACTGTTGATATTGACTTTATATACATATCAAAACTCATTTTATATTATCACTGTCATCTGAGCTAGTTTTCTGTTACCAATAAAAGTTTTGCATATACTTCACACATAAAAAAAAGCTTAAACAAGTTCATGTGGGGATATAGTAACTCGCTTGCAGTGGTAAACAACACGCCCTCCCTAAAAGCCACTATACTGCAGAGGCAATAAAAATAAGTACTTTTATTATGCCAGTGAATAAGGTATGAGGAGTCTGTGTAATATATTTCTCAACAAATAGTGCAATTAGAGACAACTGGGATAAAAACTACTAATTAATGAATCACATGTCCCCTCATACAGAAACTATGCTGTATTGACTGAAACAAAACCATATGTTGCATGGGCAAACATAGTATCTAACTAAAAACTATTGTTACTAATTAGATGTATGTGAGTTCGATTTCCCAAGGCAGCAATAAAATTCAACCGAACGTGTTAAAATTCGTAAAAGTGTTAAAACTAAGTAATATATATATATATATATATATATTAAATGTTATGGCAGTTTCACATATGGAATTCGGTTGAAGAGAGAGTTAGTATTTCAACTCAATTGTCAGCTATGCTTTTATCTTTCGGTTGCGAGATCTTTTGTTAATAACGCACCAATTATACGCACGTTTTAATAAACAGACTGCCTTTGCTGTCTGTTTCGCGTTAGGCTTAATTACCGTAAAAGGAGAAAAGTCACAAAAGTGAAAAATGTTCCTTGTCCGGGGATTCCCGTATTCAGGTAATATTCACTAATTTCATGTTATCAGTCTGTGGTGTGCCAGTATTGGTAAGTGGTGATATTATTTTATCTATTCTACGTTAAAAAATTTAACCCTAAGATGGATAAGTGGTTGATAAAAAATAAAAAAAAAATCCTGCAAACAATCAGAAGAAGCAGAAACACACTAAAAAAAAAAAAAGGACAGTATTTCATATTTTACCAGAACAGACCGTATCGTCTTCAGAACCAAACAGTAAGAGACAAAAAATGTAATATATGCATTTGATTTTTGCAATATTCGCTGTGTATGTATTGAATTTATATTGAATATAAATAAAATAAATATAATAATAATATATCTCTATTATGATTTTTTTCGAGGGGGGGGCGTGAAATATTTTAATTTTTGCAAAGGGGGCCCTGACATCCAGAAGTTTGGGAAGCACTGCACTATGGGACGTAATGGCACATTTTCTTTATGTATTTTTGGGAGTCCATAAATACGGGGGGGGTACAGAGTTAAACGGCTTTAATCTGTTGGTAATTTCTACAGACCAAGAAGTGACTTTCTTGAGGAGCCTGTGAAGTTTTCTGATTTGTGAGTTGGTGGGATTGTAATCGAGAGGGAGGTAAGTCGCCCGATCTAATAGAAGAGCATTAAGCTTACCATTGTAGTCCTTTTCGTTAAGTACTACAGTTGCATTTACCTTATCCGCTTTGGTGATAACTAATTCTTTATTATTCCTCATTTCCTGTAGAGCTTTACATTCCTTGTTGGGTATGTTGGTTTTTGGTGGTCTTGCTTTGGAAAGGACACAAGCTACATCCAATCTTACACTGTTGGTGATTTGATGTGGAAGGTGGCGGATTCCCCTTTCGATCTGGATCATAATATCCTCACTAGGTATTTTTCTGGGAGCAATAGCAAAGTTGTTGCCATGTGAAAGCGCGTTGAGTGCATCAGGCTGACTGAAGAAAGGTTGATTATGGTGTTAGTAGCAAGTTTTGGATTGATGGTAGAATTCTTTTTTAATTTTTCGAATTTTTTCATCTGTCAGCCTCGTATTTTTTTAAATTCTTTGTCTGCAGCGGTACATGAGATGTCATGTAAAATAGACCACAGTTCGTGATTTAAAGTGCATGAAAGTTCATCTTCGAAGGCACGAATAGCTTCGTTAATTTCCGCAAAGAGAAACCGCATGCCAATGATTTGTTCGCGAAGCAACGCGTGGCTAGAGCGGTTATATATACGGAGAGCATTTTGCGAAACAAAAAGGTGCTTGAATTTTACACAGTTTGGGATTACTTTATTATATCGGCAGCGTTTTTCATGAAAGTTAGACGATTTAATTGTCTAGACAGCTTCAACTTCATTTTACCATACTGGCAGGCCTTCTGTGCAATCGTATCTCCATGGATGATGTTGAGTCTCGTAGACAGGCTTATACGTTGGTTATGCATTTCTAAATCACTTAGGGAATTGAACAACATAGATCTGAATATAAATTAAATTATACTTTAATAAATATTTCCGATATTTCAGTAACGTCACGTTGCCGTTTTCAAAAGGAACTTACAAAAACATCTCATGTACCGCTGCAGACAAAGAATTTGAAAAAATATGAGGCCGACAGATGAAAAAATTCAAAAAATTAAAAAAGAATTCTACCATCAATCCAAAACTTGCCACCAACACCTTTCTTCAGTCACCCTGAAGCCCTCAACGTGCTTTCATATGGCCACAACTTCACCATTGCTCCCAGAAAAATACCTAGTGAGGATATTATGATCCAGATCGAAAGGGGAATCCACCACCTTCCACATCAAATCGGCAACAGTGTAAGACTGGATGTAGCTTGTGTCCTTTCCAAAGCAAGACCACCAAAAACCAACATACCCAACAAGGAATGTAAAGCTCTACAGGAAATGAGGAATAATAAAGAATTAGTTATCACCAAAGCGGATAAGGGAAATGCAACTGTAGTACTTAATGAAAAGGACTACAAAGGTAAGTTTAATGCTCTTCTATTAGATCGGGCGACTTACCTCACTATCAATTACAATACCACCAATTCACAAATCAGAAAACTTCACAGGCTCCTCAAGAAAGTCACTTCTTGGCATATAGAAGTTACCAACAGATTAAAGCTGTTTAACTCTATACCCCCCCCCCGTATTTACGGACTCCCAAAAATACATAAAGAAAATGTGTCATTACGTCCAATAGTGGATGGAATTGATTCCCCCACATACAGATTAGCTAAACATTTGGCCAAAGAGCTCACACACGCACTACACTGGCAACAAACCATCACACATAAAAAACTCAGCCCACTTCAAAGCCAGCATAGAAAAATTTACACTCCAACATACTGACATAATGGTCAGCTTTGACCATTATGTCAGTATTTTTGAATTTTCTCCTGATATCTCAGCCCTATTTCAGTTCACAATGAACTCAGGCTATTTCGTTTGGCAGGGAAAATTCTACAAACAAATAGAGGGGACAGCCATGGGTTCACCACTCTCCCCACCCTTGGCCAATTTCTTTATGGAGACCTTTGAAGAAAAAGCCTTAGCCTCTGCCCCACAAAAACCAACCATATGGCTTTGCTATGTGGATGATGTGTTCACTATTTGGCCACATGGCTCTGAAACACTCCTCTCCTTCCTTACACATTTAAACAACCAACACGCCAGAATCAAGTTCACCCTGGAAAAAGAGGAAAACAACAGCCTCCCTTTCCTAGACACACTAGTCACCCACCAGCCTGATGGAACCTTGGTTTTCTCAGTTTATAGAAAACCCACCCATACAGGCAGATACATTTACCTACAATTCCCCCCCCCCTCACAACAATATGGAGTGGTGAAAACACTATACAACAGGGCTAAACTAATCCGTTCTAACGACATGGCCCTAAACACTGAACTAAATCACATCCTCAACACTTTCTCAGCCAGTGGCTATCTCCCCCCCAAAAAAAAAAAATTCAAAAAATATTAAAACCTACAAACCACAGCCCCCCCCCTCCACAACAAAGATTACCCTAAATCCATCACCATTCCCTACATCCGAGGGACGTCGGAAAAATTACCAAAATTTTAAAAAAACATGACCTCACCTCCTGTTACAGGCCTTACAGAAAATTGGCATCCCTTATCCGCTCCACCAAAGACCAACCGCTTCCCCTAGACCTACCTGGTGTATACCAGGTCCCTTGCAGTTGTAAACTGTCGTACTTTGGCCAAACAGGCAGGACAGCGAATATCAGAATTTCTGAACACAAGGACTACATCCGTTTTCACAAGTACAGCCATTCTGGTCTTGCAGACCATGCT
This sequence comes from Typopeltis vanoorti, assembly GCF_054136105.1. Classification (NCBI taxonomy): domain Eukaryota; kingdom Metazoa; phylum Arthropoda; class Arachnida; order Uropygi; family Thelyphonidae; genus Typopeltis; species Typopeltis vanoorti. The sequence continues at coordinate 60,901,531 of NC_143557.1, forward strand.
CTGGATACACGCTACAGAATATGGTGGAAGAAAACTACAGTAATACACTGTAGCAAATACAAATTCGAAAGACTATTTGTGGAATCAGCCTCAGCCCTAAGAAACTCTCCAAACCTCAACAAATTTGGTTGTATGCGACTGCCCCAAATTTGGGAGGCATACATCAGCAGACCTTCAGCCCAACGGCCAAGAACACCTACTTAGCCCACTAGAGGGCACCATCAGGACTTCTAGGAGAACGATAGCTTCATATCTTCTTTATCAGTAACTGAGAAAGAAGATATGAAGTTGTATTGCCTGCCTGCACGTGCCTTTTTGTAAGTTCCTTTTGAAAATGGCAATGTGACGTTGCCGAAATATCGGAAATGTTTATTAAAGTATAATTTAATTTATATTCGAATCTACGTTGTTCAATTCCCTAAGTGATTTAGAAAAAGCCATAGCTAATGATGCATTCTGGAAAAATAAAGATTTGGTCAGAAGTTCTGCGAGTATGAAGACAAAGGAAAGAATGATAAGAACATTAGTATGGCCAATTTTCACATATGGAAGTGAGATATTCAAGAAGAGAGTAAGGCAACAGATAATGGCCTTTGAAATGTGGTGCTATAGGAGAGCTCCGAAAATCCCATGGACAGAACATGTGACGAATACAGATGTCCTACAGAGAATGAGAACACAGAGATCTTTATTACAGGAAATGACCCAGAGAAAGATTGGCATGACATGTACTGAGAGGTTCAGCAGGACAGAGGATACTAACAATTTTAGAAGGAAAAATTATGGGAAAAAGATCAACAGGCAAAAAAACGAAGGACATGGCTTGAAGATATAAGATCATGGACAGGTTGACATGGCTATGCAGAAACAAAAAGGAAAGCCACCAACAGAGAGAACTGGAAGGACATGGTGCTGCACCTCCTCATTGAGAAAGCTACATGAAGAAGAAGAAAAATCATCAAAAGTCAATATAAGATGCTTTATAAACTTTTCATGTTCAAAACTTAACAATATAATACTTATTGCAAGTCACTGATTTGTTGTATTTCTTCTAAGTCGATAGAGTTGATAGATAATATTTTACTAATGAATTATTTACATTCAGTAATTTCCATAAATGTGCTATGTTTAAAAAAATTATAAAACTTAGGACACTAAACTGCCATCAAGAGCAGAAATAAATTTAGTTTAATTCTATATCCAAGTGTGTCAGGTGCAAACTTTGTTTGCACACACTTGGATATAGGATTAAACTAAATTTATTATAGTCTGACCAAGTGAAAAATAAACTTTCAACATCTTTCTCTAAATCCAGAGTAAATTATTAAAAAAGGGTGGCACACCAATTGGCAATTCCTATATAGGTAGAGATGACCTGCTAATGATTCTGCCTGATATCTCCACTTGGGCCTGGCTCCCACTGAAGAGACCTCAGTAAAGGTCGAAACTAGTCTGGGTAGTGGCCCTCCCCTTAATGCATAATATTATACATATCCGCAAGGAGATGTGTTTTGCATTATGGGAGATACTGAGATAGGAGTGTTGGTAGCTTGCTCCACCTCTGCAAGGAGATGCCTGGTGTTGTACCACTTTACCCAAGTCCTGTAGATACTTTCAGGCGTAAACTTTGTTTGCACACACTTGGATATAGGATTAAACTAAATTTATTAAGAGCAGAAATGAAATGACCCTAATCATATAGTATGACAAAAATAAAATAAAAAAATAAAATAAATAAAATAAATAAGATAATATGACAAAAAGCGCTTAAGTTACAAAGTATCTATGAAGACTCCCACAATCATGCAATGATTATTATATACACATGAACTGGGCTGTCGCCAGATTAGATTGTGCCCTGAGGCAAACAATAAAATATCACCTGTAATGGATTATAAGATAAAAATATAAGAAAATCTGCAATTGCTATTTTGTTTTTATTACAAGAGAAACATTAATGCAAAATGATTACATAATAATATTAATTAAATGTTTGCTCCACGGGGATATCGCACAATAACACTGTTTATATGCTCTTCTAAATTTAAATTATAAGCTATGTCTGCCTCTATCAATATAGTTGCCAGACCAAGCAATCTTTCTTGGGTGTCATTGCTGTTTGCAAATAATTTTTAATCAGTTTAAGCTTGGAAAAACTTCTTTCTGCATTTGCTATGCTAACAGGAATTATTAGGCGCCTACTGCAATATGGCTGAATGAGCACCTTTATTAAGCTGCGCCGTGAGGCAGGCTGCCTCTATGCTACACCCTGTTGACAGTACTGCACATGAAGATTACTATTTTAAATTGGTAAGTATAAAACAATACCTATGAAGATTCTCACAATCATATGTTTCATATGCATTATTTTCAATTGGTAAACCATAATGGCTTAAAAATCCCAAGGAAACCAAACATAAATGCCTAGTCTGCTTATATGTTTCTCTCATTTTTCAGTATTAAATAATGTTTTACTTTCCAGAGGATGCTGGATAGCTTTATTAGTCAAAGAGTCATTGCAACTAACTGTATTATTACTGTTTATTGAAAAATTATGAGAGTTCAACCTGTTTCTTATTATAAATAAAAGGAGAGTAGGCATGGCAAATTAAGATTTTCTTAATTATCAGAAACACTTATTCTTAAACAATGCGAATTATGTAAGAATTAAAAACATGAATTGCTTACTAATGAAACAGATTATTACAGGTGCAAAAAAGTCAAGAGTACCAAAGCAAATAAAAGAAGCAATAAAGTCATGAAGAAAAAAAAAAATGAAATCCAGATAATCAAAGAAAATCAATTATAGTGATGTGCAATGAAGATAACAGAATAGGCTCCCAAATGCAATAGATTAGAGAAGTCCTCAAACTACTTTTTTTTTTTTTTGCACACCACTTAGATCATTGATCATATTACTGTACAAATATACAGTTTCTCATCTGAGTTAAATTACTAACTTATAACAAAGCAATGTTTTATAAATAAAAAAAGAGAGATGAAATAAAATGCAGCAGAGAGAAAATGTAAAATTTTAGTGTGAAATGATTTTTTTTTATGTAAAAAACTCACATTCAAATAACAAGTACTTCTAAACTAAAAAAATTCTAAAAAGGCTTGTGTATCTAAATATCCTGTGTCAAGGATCATTTTATAAACTTAAGTTTAAAATCAGACTCAACACGAAATTTGTTTCTGGATATAGCATACCAGTATATGACATTCTACATATCACTGACTGATAATATGTGTACCCTAGATTGTAAAAATGGGAGCCAGTGGGACAGGAAACAAGATCATATGAAAACTGGAAATGGATGAAACCGGATCAGGTATGACATTGTTGTAACTTGAGGAAGATCTGAAAATAATACAAAAATTAAAATGAAGAAACAGAACTATAAAAGAATAATTAAACTACTGAATAACAAACAGATGAATTTCAATAATCCATAAAATTATTATAACAATATGAATGACACATGAGTATTAGAATTTCTTATAATAAAACTTTTTTTTTCTTTTCTGCATTATGAAAATATTAGCAACAGTTTAGCAGAACAAAGAGATCCTGCTGGATTTTAATTAAAACAACTCACCTTAGTTTCTCCAGATTCATAGTACCTGCGACTCACATCCTCTAGAACAGTACAATATCCATCTCGTAAGAAACGCTTAAATCCATAATTCCCTTGTAATTTCCTGATGATTTTTTCCTTTGTACGTGTATAAAGAAGATCATCATGTGTAGCAAAACAAGGAAAGCTTATTGTTGGCAAAAGACTAGAATCGGTATTCTGGGGGAGAAAATAAAATCTTTTGTATAATGGGTGTATACTGATCTTTTGTAAAATCTTTTTTATTATGGGTGTATATACATTATACATGACTAGAAATATAAAATCTGAAATAATCCTTACTTTTGAACTAGACTCTCTGGGAAGTAATGTCTCAAATATGCTCCTGTTTCTACTGTGAGCATCAATGTCTACATAAATTACTGACCAAGATGCACCTTTATCTCCAAACAAATTGCAACCATTAATTGCTTCTAAAGCTGATTTGGCCATCCCAATAGAGCTGAAACCAGATTTACAGTAGATTAATACAATGTCAAAGTGTATATAATACACATTCTAAAATATATTCTAAGAATTAATAGGAATACATTTAGTGTTGTTTATGAAGCTCTTAGACAGTTCCAGAAAATAGCATTAATCAATGACTAACTTACCACAAATAATGCAGGTAACATTAATTTGTTACCTTGTACAAAATTTAAAAGTTCTAAATCAGTTAATTTATGGCTTATAATCATGATTTAGGGACTTTTAGCAGTAGAAATGGAAAAAAAAATAATAAACAATCAATCAATAAGTATAATTCTGTAGCAAAGCTGATGAATGCAATGTATTTAGTGAATTTGTCAACTTCAGTTCCATTAACTAGAAAGTGTCAAATGAATTCATCTCAAACCCCACTGAAATGTTTTACATAGATAATGTAAAGAAACACGTGTAAAAACTGCAAATATCCAAAAAAAGTCAAATTTCGAAGTATTAGTGTGGATAGGAGCCTCCATAGCTCAGTCAGTATAGACGAAGCACTTTGGTCAGAAAGATCTGGGTTTGATTCCCATCAGTGACGTAAAGAACTTTATCTGTTCTCTTTCGACGAAAGGTGAGTTAGCCAGTCTCATAGAGAGGTAGGGATTTTTTTCACCTGGAAACTTGGGTTTTTCATTCCCCCAGAACAGGAAAACCGGCCCCGTGACCACACGGCTACAGTCATAAATACTTACAGTAAGGAAGGCAATGGGAAACCACCATGCATCATATCTCCCTAGTAATTCGCTGCAACCTTCTCAAAGAGAGGAGGCCACAGGAGTAGGGCAATGGACAGACTCTAGAGCTAGTGGTAGTATAAAAAAGGAAAGGAACTTGATACTGAATGAGCTAAGATAAAACAGATACTAAACAGAGAATAGAATGTTGCAGAACAGTTCTTTCAAGGTAGAGTAATCATGCATTAGGTTAGTGCAAAATTAGTGCATGAATGTTGCCAGTCTGCTTGGCCAAGTAGTCATATCGACTTTGCAAACTAAGAAGTGTGGGATAGAATCCCACTGTGAAAATGGATGTTTGTGATTGTCTTTAGGTTGGAAATGAATTTCACTATGAGACCAGAGCCAAGCTTATTAAAGGCCTGGAATGGCTTGAAATAAGTTTTATGTTTGGTCTCTAGAACAGGTTTTTTTGGATTACATAAAAAATAAATAATGTCTTCTTCTTCTTCACTTCCGTCTAAGATGGGTTGAGTCTTCTCTTGAGCAGGATCTTCCAGTCTTCTCTATTCCTTGCTGTTCGAAAAAGATCCTTATATGTTCTGCATCCTGAGATGTTCTTTATTAATTTCAGCCAGGTAATTCTTGGTCTTCCAGGCCTTCTTTTTTCAGTTGGAAAAGTATGAATTAGGATGTTAGGAAGTCTATCTGCACCCATGCATACAGTGTGTCCAAACCATCTCAGTTGTTGTTTTCTAATTTTTTCTATTATTGTCTTTTTATACAATAGTTCTTGTCTGACTGTGATGTTTGTTTTCTTTTCTATCCAACTTGTTCTATTTATTTTTCTTAAGCATTTCATTTCAAATGCCAGCAGTTTTTTCTCCTCTCTTTTTTTAACTGTCCACGCTTCTGCTCCATAGATGACTGTTGGTATAATTATTGCTTCATATAATTTGATTTTGGCTTGTTTAGATATCTTGTTTGTTTTCCAGATTTCCTGTAATTTTCCCATGGTGGTCCATCCTATCACTATTCTGTGTTTGATTGTTTTGAGTTCATCTATTGTTTCTGTTAGTTTTGATCCAAGGTATATGAAGTTGTCTACTTGTTCTATTTGTTCTCCGTTTAGGGTGGCTGAGATGGTAGTTCTGTTCCTCCCTATTTTCATCACTTTTGTCTTTTGTATATTTATTGTCATGTCATATGTTTTACAGGTTTCGTTTAGCTTGCTGATCAACTTTTGTAGTTCATTTGGGGTTCTTGCAAGAAGGACGAGATCATCTGCATATTTGATATTATTTATTGATGTTGAAAGTTTATTTTTCGCTTGGTTAGAGTATAATAAATTTAGTTTAATCCTTTATTCAAGTGTGAGCAAACAAAGTTTGCACCTGAAAGTATTTTCAGGACTGGGGTAAGGTGGTAAAACACCAGGGCAACTCGTTGCAAAGGTGGAGCAAGCTATCAACACTCCTGTCTCAGTATCTCCTATAATGCAAAACACATCTCCTTGCGGATATGTCTAATGTTATGCATTAAGGGAAGGGCCACTACCCAGACTAGTTTCAACCTTTACTGAGGTCTCTTCAGTGGGAGCCAGGCCCAAGCTGAGATACCAGGCAGAAGCATTCGCAGGTCATCTCTACCTATAGGAGTTGTCAAATGGTGTGCCACAGGTAGAGATGACCTGCGAATGCTTCTGCCTGGTATCTCAGCTTGGGCCTGGCTCCCACTGAAGAGACTTCAATAAAGTTTGAAACTAGTCTGGGTAGTGGCCCTTCCCTTAATGCATAACATTAGACATATCCGCAAGGAGATGTGTTTTGCATTATAGGAGATACTGAGACAAGAGCGTTTGTAGCTTGCATCACCTTTGCAACGAGTTGCCCTGGTGTTGTACCACCTTACCCCAGTCCTGAAGATACCTTCAGGCGCAAACTTTGTTTGCTCACACTTGGATAAAGGATTAAACTAAATTTATTATACTCTAATCAAGTGAAAAATAAACTTTCAACATCTTTCTCTATATCCAGAGTAATTTATTAAAAATGGGTGGCACACCATTTGGCAACTCCTATAGGTAGAGATGACCTGCGAATGCTTCTGCCTGGTATCTCAGCTTGGGCCTAGCTCCCGCTTAAGAGACCTCAATAAAGGTCGAAACTAGTCTGGGTAGTGGCCCTTCCCTTAATGCATAACATTAGACATATCTGCAAGGAGATGTGTTTTGCATTATAGGAGATACTGAGACAGGAGTGTTGGTATCTTGCTCCACCTTTGCAACGAGTTGCCTTGGTGTTGTACCACCTTACCCCAGTCCTGAAGATACTTTCAGGCACAAACTTTGTTTGCTCACACTTGGATAAAGGATTAAACTAAATTTATTATGATATTATTTATGTTTAAACCGTTGACATTGATTCCAGGCTCATTGTCTATTGCTTTCTTTACAACTTCTTCTAGATATATGTTGAATAGGCATGTGGATAATGGGCATCCTTGCATTACTCCTTTTTGGATCTCTATGAGTGTGTCCTTTTTAATTATTGCATTTGTCTTAGAGTAATATTTTATCAGAAACTGTATTATATATTATATATTTGTCTATTGCTTTTTCTAGTAGAATTTTAAGAAGGATTTCTCTGCTGCTGTTATCGAAAGCTTGTTTAAAGTCCACAAAACAACCATATAGTTCTTTATGGTCTTCCCAGCTGAGCTCTGCTAGTTGGTGCAATGTGAAAATTTGGTCTATTGTTGAATAGTTTCCTCGGAAACCAGCTTGTTCTATGCATATCATTTCTTCGTAGGTGTTTTTTAGTCTATTTTGTATAATTCTTATGAATATTTTATAGGTGTGAGGGAGTAAATTGATTGGTCTGTAATTTCTGCAGTCTCTTTTGTCTCCTTTCTTGTATATTGGGATGATCTTTCCAGTTCTCCAGTCATCTGGGATCTCTCCTGTTTGTAGTATTTTATTGAATAGGGTTGTTAAATATTCTATTGATATGCTGCCTCCATATGACCACAGTTCAGTAGGGATAGTATCGATGCCTGGTGCTTTATTGTTTTTCATCTGTTTTATTGCGTATCTAACTTCTTCTTGTAAAATTTTTGGGTGATCATTATTTTCTTCTATTGTTGGCACTGTAGTTTTGTTTCCTTGGTGGAAGATAGTCTTAAAATGGTTTGACCAGATTTTTCTTATATATTCAATATTCCTGGTTTCAGTCATCTTGTTGTTTATCATTGTTACTTCTTTTGCTGAGAATTCCTTTGTAATTTCTCTTACAGTATCATGGAAGACTTTTGGGTTGTTTTGTTGGTATGCTTCTTGGCATTTCTTAGCTTTTTCTTCTAACCATTTTTCTTTGGCTTTTTTGCATAGGTTATCAACTTTATTTTTTAGTGCTCTGTATTTTTCTCTATTCTCTTCATTGTTTTGTTGGTTTACAAGTATCTTGGCCTCTCTTTTCTCTTCTATGGTAGCTATGATTTCTTGGGTTATCCACTGTTTGTTTATTTTGGGTTTGAACCTAGAGTGTCTTTTGCAATTGATAACACTGTTTCTTTTCCTTCTTCCCAGTATTTTCCGCTGTTCTGTAAGATGGAGGGTTTTATAATGTATAAATAAAAAAATTAAATTAACAAAAATAGAGAAAAAAATCCTTAGCCCCCCACCCCCACAGTACTAATGAATTACAGGTTTAGACCTTCATTTGCACACACACACACATACACACACACACACACACACACACACAAAATGTCTATTTCCTTAGTATATTGAGATAAAATGTTCAGTTACTATTTATACTTTTCAATGAGTATTAAGGGCTATTTATTGTATTAAGGTAATCGTTTAGTCAGCAATAATAAGTAGAAAATGTTTACTGTTCATCACACCTGATGAACGAGATTCTGTATCAAATGCATCGTAATTATTTAACTTAATATGGATCCACGACATAAATACTTTCACTCATTGTAAACGGTTACTATAATAAACAGTAAAATACACCTGCATACTTGTAATTTTTTAATTTTATTTTTTGGTTTAAATAACACCAGAGCAGTGCAAATAAAAATAAGCTAAAAAACTGGAAATTCTGCATTAATGCCAAATACATAGTTAAATACGAGGTGTGACAATTTTTATTCCCAGAATGCACCTCTAAAAAAAACTTCCTTCGGAAGTTTTAGTGGCTACTGTCGCCTTTGAAGTTAGTCCCCTTGTCATTCATAGACTGGTTTAGATGGTGTTACCATTTTTGGAAACAGGCCTCAAACTCTTTTTCTGGAATACTCTTGAGTTCCTTTATCACATTATGCTGGATATCAGCAATGTCGGAAAATCTTCGTCCTTTTAGCACAGTCTTTAATTCTGGAAACAGCCAGAAACAGCAAAAAAAAAAAAAAAAAAAAAAAAAGTTTTAGAGAATATAAAGCAGAATGCTCCTTGAAGGTGATGATCGCTAAACAGAAGTTGATGTACTTTGGACATATTATGTGAGTTGATGAATCACTGGAAAAGGCAGTTAGGTTGGGGACGACTGAGGGAATGAGAAGCAGAGGAGGACCACAAACAGGTTGGATGGACAACATAAAAGATCTTATCAACTTGAACTTACTTACAATTGTTGAAAGAAAGGATAAGAGGCTGAGTAGGATGGAGAGCCTTTGTTCACAAGATCACCAAGAGTAAAAACGACTGGATGGCACATAACAACAATATACTCCTTGGGCCAACATCTCCTTGAATCTTTTAATGAATATATCTCATTCATATTTCAGACCTGAGAAATTGCATTTGGCATTCTGTGTGTGTGTGGGGGGGGGGGGGGGGTTTCTATATACATATGTAGAAATGTATATAGAAAATCCACGCACACAGGCAGATACATTCACAAACTCTCCCACCACCACCCCTCTCAACAATATGGCATTCAAGAGAGCTCACAATCTTTGTCCCAGTGGAACCGCCCTTACAACTGAGCTTGACCACATACACAACACTTTCCTCTCCAATGGCTACAGCGATCATCACAGTATTAAAAAAATAATCAGTACTCCCCCCCCCCCATTTCCCGGTCTTCTCTTCAGAAAGAGTTTAGAAATGCCACCATATCCTACATCCATGACACATCGGTAAAAATAGCCAAGATTTTAAAAAAGTACAACCTACACACAGCATTTAAGCCCCACTGCAAACTTGCTACCCTTAACCATTCTACAAAAGATCAGCTCCCTCCTCTCTCAGTGCCTGTAGTTTATAAAGTACCCTGTTCCTGTAAGCTGGCATACTTTGGACAGATAGGCAGATCAGCAACCATCCACCTGGAGGAACAAGTCATAAATCTGTAACCATGACTATGGTCAGTCAGGCCTGGCTGAACATGTCTTGGATACAACCCACAGGATCTCATTGAAAAAAACCACCATGCTCCACCACAGCACATTCAAAAAAGAGAGACTATTTTTAGAATCAGCAGCAGCTCTCAGAAATCAACCAAATCTTAATAAATACGGTTACATTAAGCTTCCTATGATTTGGGAAACACTTATTATCAGAGATCCCACCTTACATTTCAGGCCACCTACAATCGCCCTTAGAGGGCGCTCTACCTAGATAGGACTTTAGAGTCACCCATGTGTTTGGGCTTAGTATTGTGTGGTATTTGTGTATATGTTACATTAGTTTTTTTGTAATTCCTGAAGATGTCTCAGTGACTGAGACGAAATATAGGAAGTATTAAATTCTGTTTTAATCCTTTCTGAGTTGTCACACAGCCATACATTTGCCACCATAGAACAATGGTGACAAAGATGTCATGTTTGGGTGAACTGAATTTATGTGATTTTGTTCAGTGCAGTGTGTAAGATGTATTCATTGCAATAGCTGAAGGATTTATGGAACGAGAATAAAATTCCCAAGCAAGTGTGTAGTAAGTGTTTTAAGAGTGAGTGCCAGTTGGATGAAGAGAATGAAACAAGTGGTGTCGATAGAGTAGACAGCCTAAATTACGAAAAACAAATGAACAACATACTTGGATAAATTTCACCATGGAAATAAAAAAGGATGATAAATTGGTATTTTTAGTTATCTTACTCTCCACTCCTTCAGATGAACTAACTACATCTCTCCACTGAACCGACCCTCTCTGACTGCTACTACAACAGTAATCTACTCTTCTTCTTCCAGAAGATTTTATAAAAACTATCCGGCATTTAGCTCATATTGTATGCTCTAACATTATGTAACTGAATGACTTCTCACAATTGACCATACACCATGCTTTGTTCCTGCAAGCATGAAACAACAGAACAGAGAGGTCTAATACCTCATTATTTAAATTAAGGGGATATTAAATCCTGTACACCCCTTGTGGGTACACTGCAGGAATTTGATGATGATGGATATTATCATCATCATCAAATCCCCTTGAATCCTCAAAAAAGGCTGAAACCGGTCTGGGTAGTGACCTCCCGCCATAATGTAATAACAGCATACATTTCCTAGGAAATGTGTTTTTACATTATGGAAAATACCAAGAATAGCGATCAGAACTTTACCACCTTTGCTGCGAGTTGCCCGGTATTGTACTACGTACTAGGACTACGTGCATTAGCTCACGCTAGTAATCACCGATATTTATATAGTTTACTATATTCGGCATGAAACTCTCTGATTCCAATCTTTGAGTTTCTTATTCGGTTTTAAAACAATGTGGGATTTAATATCCTCTTAATTTAAATAATGTTTATATCACCAAAATGAAGCCTATTGGCTCTTTATATTTAAGTAACTAATTCCTCATATTTCAGGCATTTCCAAGCTGATTTCAAGAATCTTCAAGAAATACTACCTAGTGCCTACAGTTTTATCCAGTCAGCAAATTCTCATCATGGTTTCTTTGTTCTACAGATAAACAATCTCCTTTTTTCCTTACCTGGCAATTGCCAAGCTCCCTGTGATTGCAACCTCTCCATTTTGGATAATCTGGATGTTTGGTGGCAAAAAAGATTAGAAGAACATTAGAAGAACACCAATCTTACTTTATTAATAAGAAAGCTAAGAAATCAGGCCTAGTGCAGCATGGAATTAACAGTGACAAATGAATCTTCTGTTGTCACTGGTCTAGAATGCACCAACTCCCCCAATGCTGATTCCTGTTTGAATGTTTAAGCAGGGTGCTTGTCCTAATTTGAATCAGAATGACTGCCTCTCCTTAGAGCCAAAAATCTGGGAAAGTTTCATTCTTATCAGACACCATTAGTTTATTTTATGTAATTTAATTATTTATTTTTATATCAATTACTACATCTCGTACACATTACACTGTTCTTTATACCATCATTAGACTTGTACTGTTGTTTTAAATAATTTTCGTTAATGTTCTGCTTTAAAATGATACATTTTAAAAAATGGCTTAACACATGTAAAGGAAATTAGAATTTATTTACAGCTCCTATACATTTTGCTCAGTACAGGATCATTCAGGGAGAAAGCAAAAGAAATGGTTACTTACCATTTAAAATCTTTACACAAGAATTATTCAAACAGCATGAGTCATATTTCAACATCTTGTTCGCAGATGAGTGAGTGGGAGACAACACTATTCAAGTTACAAGGAATTCGTCCTTCTGATTTATGCAGTGTGCTTACTGTAAGCAGTATACTAAGGTATTAAAAAAAGTTGGTAAGGACAAAATTCAGCAATGGGTAGAGAGGAATATAGTATTCTATGAGTGTGTGGAGGTAGGAACAGCATAGCTTTGTGAGGGAGAGTTCTTATCTCAGTAATTTACTCACTTTCTGCAATAAGTGACAGTTGAGCTAGATAAGGGAAATGACTATCATATCACTACACATTGTGAAGAAATTTGACAGATACTACTATGAACCTTATTATAAAAGTCAAAGCTTATATTATAAGTCAAAGCAAAAATGGGGATTGACATGAAGCTGGTGATGTGGATAAGAGGATAACTGATGGACAGACAGTAGTATATGTTGGAGAAGGAAAGTGACCAGTGGTGCTATAGGACCCTGCTCTTACGTCACTGCTGTTCAATTTTTATATCAATGACATCAGGAATGATTTCAAGGGGAATATCCACTTGTTTGCCAATTTTGCTAAACTGGAGACAGCAATAGTTAATAAAGGTAATTCAGAGATCCCGCGGGATGATGTAAACAGACTATTTGTTTGGATAAAGGATACTGGTTGCTAATGTGCCAAAGTGTTAAGTTGCACACTTTGAGATGAAATCAATACACATCGTATAGTTATTGTTATTATTACGTGACACCTCCAAGGAGTCCAAAGACTCATCGAGGTAGGACACCTACTCTACAACTCTGTCTCCACTACTCAGTTTCTCACAAATCTCTTTATTCTTTACTTTCACAATTTCTCCAACTCGGCGATTGCTATTTGATGAGATGCTATTTGCTATTTTATAAGATGATTAATAGCATATGCTATAAATCATCTTAACTCCTTTTCTCAAAGTGAAAAAAATAACTGTGATAGTCAAGAAGTACAATGAATCTCACCTTTATTAGTAACTTTCATTGTTACCCTTCTGCCAGGATAAATGTTTCATCAGTCTGCCTAAATTCATCTGCAAATGTTTCATCTCACTATTTAATTTAACATCATTTTAATCACTTGCATGTCACTACTTGTATTATTCCTTTGTTTACTTATCATGCTATTCATTACAAAATCATACTTCAAACAGACATTTAGGATCTCATTCTTTCAATGAATGTATCATACCTTTCCCAGGCACACACAAGATTACAAATATGGAAATATTAAATCAGGAATTTCTCCACAGATTAAAAAAATAAACAAAAAACAAATCAATTAAGTATTGTTTAATTAAAAATTATTTATAATATTTTTACTTACTTAAAAACTTTAAAAAGTGAATCAGAACTTACCTAGAATTCAGTTCTGGTGTTCCATTATTATACTTGCTACCTCTTTCCCACATGCCATAATCTGGTGTCCGATATGCTCTTTCAACATAATAGACAAGATTTTGGACAAAACTCACTTCATCCATCGTATAAATTATCTACAAACAACATAACTTCATAAACCAAAAAAATTAAAACATTTAACATCTACATATTTTGAATAATACAGATAAAATGGGTTCATAAACATTATATGCCCTAATGCCTGTACATAATGAACTAGTGTTGTCTTGTGATATCGTACCATTGCATAATTTTGTGGAAAGACAATTATTATAAGATTGTACATAATTTTGGAAATGGTGGAAAGTTTTCATTCTGCCAATTCCATCAATGATGAAATCAATCCATCATTACATCAATCCATCATATAATAAATACCGAGATGAGAAATATGATACTGTCTGATGAAAACTCTAACAATTATTAGTAAACATGAGATGATGGGGAGATAAACGAACTATTCTGACTATGTCGTCCCAAGTTCATTGAAGAATGGTATGATGGTCAGAATTTAAGCACTAAATGTGGATGTTATTAAACCCTTGAAATATTTGTGCACTTCATGATTTGTCAGATGAGAGAAACTGTACTTCGGTAAAAACTATGCTTTTGTTGATGACAATACAGGTAGGTACAGAACAGAGCTCAATGGACACTCCTACATTGCTAGAATAATCTGAAGGGTAAAAGCCACCCACACCATGACAACTAAACAACTTGAACAGTAAAAAGTCTTCTGGTCCTGACAGCACCTATCCAACTGCACTCCAACACTGTGCTCATGAGCCAATACATGACCTGTAACATCTCTACAATTATCTATACTTAGCTGGCACTTATCCAAACCCATAGAAGCAATCACATATCCAGCCTATTCCAAAAACAATAAAAAAAAAAGGGGGGGAGACAGAATTTAACTGTCAAACTGCCAACCAATCACCATAACTTCAGTTCTCTCCAAAATGAAGGAGAAAATATTCAATATCCAACTTCTCCCCTGCCTTGTGGCCCACTAATTAATCAGTCACTAGAAATATGGATTTTATCATTCAAGTTTTAAGGCTGATCTCAGCCTACATCATCCAAAACTGGACAAGTGCTATGAAAAGGTTTTGGAGAAACATGTCACACTCTTGACATTTCTAGAGCTTTTCGATCATATCTAGCATTGAGTCCTGCTAAGCAAATTGCCATCCTTTGGTCTATGTCCTACCCTCTGTAATTCAGGCCAACTTTCTCTCTGATCATTCTCTGCATGTCATGGTAGATGGCTCCCTCTCTTTGAGTTACAGCACCAATGAAGGAATGCCCCATGGCTCTATTCTATTATCTACTCTCTTTGTCCTATACATAAATGACACCTACTCTCAATTACTACTAATCCTATTTGCAGCTTTGCAGAAAACATTCACTTCAAGATCATCTTAAACCAGTGTCGTAAGCCTCCAAACCATTCTTCAGTTAGGCAAGAACAATCCAGTCACCAAAATGTCACCAAAATTGGTGACATTTTGGTGTATGGACACAAATCACTACACAGGATCAAATCTCTCTCTCTCTGCTTGGACTGATATTTACTTCCAGCATGGCATAAAGACATCACATCACACCAATAGCTTTCTTTCTCAGCATCTAAAAAACTAGGCATTCTGTTCTATTCAAGATGCTATTTTTCACCCACCCAGCTACTAAATCTGTACAAATCTCAAATCTGCCCATCCTTAGAATACTTATCATATGTTTAGGGTGATACATCTAAAGTCTGCCTAAAATTCTTGTGCTATCCAAAGGATAGTGCAATTTGGTCCACAGATGATCCCTGTCTTACAGACTGACTTCAACCTCTATCTCCAACATGCAATGCCAGGTACTTATATGGTCGCTGCTCCAATGAATTGACAATGGTCATTTCTTGACTTTCTGTTGGGAGTGTTAAAACAAGGGCAGTAACTACCCAGCATCCTTTTCAAATGAAAAAACACCAGACTTGTTTCTCCTCTACTATTCCTAAATAACTAAAATCTTCAACTCTTCAAGTAAAATATCAATAACCTTCTTTCTCAATCCTTACCACACACGCACACACAGCCAATGTGCTCTAGTTTTCAGCTCAATTGGGTAGAAAAGGATTCCATCCATATCGTGAGATCTTTCAGTACCTCAGTTACTGAAAATTCTCATAATATCTAGCTGGCTACCAGAGGCATCACATGCCCATTGAGGTTGGGTGTGCTGTTGTGTGGCTTATGCAACCCACGCTACAAAATTCACATCAATTTGACTGGATGATTGCATTTTTATTGATGTATGAAAGTTTTAAGAGTGCACAGTACATCAGTGCTCATCTTAATTAGTCCAATGCAAATAATTCTAGGATAATTTGAATACTTTAATTTATCAATTAATATAATTTTAAATATGGAAAACATATTTAAAATTATCTAAGGTCAAATGAACAATAGCTATGCTTCACCGTTTATATGAGAAGCACAAAGGGTTTATGCTTCATGATGATCATATTATCATTGGCAAATACCAGAGTGAGACGTGGATAATTTGAATTTTGCAAATATTTTTAAATACAGCCATATAATACGCACAGAAATTGGAAAAAGTAATCACTTGGGAAATTATTATTTTTTCCAGATTGAACCAAAGAAAGGCTGAAATAACTTGTTTTACTTACTTATTTATACACAAATTCCAACCTCCTTCAACTATAATCATACAATCTGCGAAAACTCTAGCAGAAAACAGGACATCCAGTAGATAATTAACATTGTTTTCCATTTGTAAATATACAAAAAAAGTTATAAATTATTTATAAAATATTATATATTAAAAACTTGTCTATATCAGTGTCCTAAATATGTCAGTGCGCACTTCACGCATGCAAAAAAGATGAAACTCAGAAAGCAAAAACAGCAACTCATAACAAATGACAACATTCAATTGGATTGGTTGACAGAATAACTAATCACAGCCACTGATTTCTGGGTACTATTATCTTAGTATACACCCTGCCTTGCCTTCTGGGTGGTTTAAACCATTGGAGTGCTAAGAATTTGACCCGCTACACCATCTATATATCTGTTCAAAGGGCTAAAAGGTGTCCATATTTGTGACTGCACACACCCAGGCTATTAACACAAATGTGATGCACTGTTTATGTGTCGAATAGAGTCCTCTTCATGAAGCATCATTAGTATATTGTGTTTCATTTTAGGAAACACGTGAATCCAGGAAACAATTAGGGGTCTTTAACAGGAATAAATGTAAAAATATAATATCGGTGATATTGCTATTCTGTGGGTATATATATATATCAAAGGACATGATGCACTGTTTTTCATACAGTAAGAATTTATCTAAACTATCTATGAAGGAGAAGAAAAATAATGTTCAGTAGCCATGTTATCTTTATGGAGACATTATAATGATGCCATCTGAATAGGACAGAGGTGAAACATGGGCAGACTCAAAATCTGCTGCAAGAGATTAGAAGTAAACTAGCCTGTCATTTATACAGACAAGTTTACTGTAGTTGGCCCTTTCAAAATAAGATCTGGAATTTTTGATGATTTTTTTTTTATAGCTGCATAAGCTACAATTAGTGAAAGCTGAATTTCTATTCAAGTAACTTGTGTTATACAGAATTCTCTGTTTGAAGTTAAGATGGAATAAGTAGGATGGTGATTTTAAATCAAATTTGGAATGAAGGCTTGCACATTCCAACAAGAATTATTTTGCTAACTATCAAGACAAGTGCTTGGATCAGAAACAGAAATCTAACTAGAGAAAATAACAGCAGAAATTTCAGAAGTCAATTACCCCATTGGTATTTCAGAGTTTCTCACTCAGTGCCACTAAAATAACAGTTTCTTCTCATGCAAGTCACATTCTCTTGGGTGGAAATGTCTAGGTGACATTCATAATAGAAGTGGCCACATGATTTAAGTAGAAAAAAAAGGTTAAGAAAACATGAAGAGCACTGGCAGAGTAAGGAGGATTCTCTTATATTCTGGCATGAAAATGGACTATGTTAAGTCTCTGTTAAGTTACAAAGGTATTAATAAATAGTCATAAAGAGATAAATTAGTAAATAATATGTTATGTACAAAAAAGTTATGCAATGTAGTATCTACAGATCAACAGAATTAATAATCAAATGTATTTGTATAAAATAATTATTTGTAAAAAGTTAAAAACGTTATATTTGTCTGAGTCTGATAACATCAGACTTAGTACAGATAAGCTCAGCCAGATAAGCAATAATTTCATTCCTCTCTCATGTGAACTGCTGGCATTCCATCAGAATATGACAAATGGTGAGATGTGTGTTGTATTTTTCATACATAGATGGGTCATCAGCCCTCTGTAAGTAAAAAATGTATGACTATGACCTAGGTGACACCTAACAAGAACAACATCCTCTTTTATGTTTCTCCATTGACTAGATTATTAATGATTAATTTCAGACTTAATCTAACACAATCAGTTTGCTAGTACTTCTTGCTATGATGACTGTCACTGGGTGATTAGCTTTATCTTAAAAACTGTCTGTATAAACAGTACACAAAAACAGCACAGTATAATATATCTAGCATCTGCAGTCTCATTTCCCTTAATTCCAATATGGCTTAGAATCCAGCACAACCAAACATCAAAATTAAGGATCTTCATTTTGTACAACAGTTGCAAAACCTCACAAAGCACTCGATGTGGATTATGCACAGAAGATGAGATGGCCTGTAAAGAACTCAATGAGTCTGTATAAATTACACACTTTTGGTAGTGTTTTCTTTTATATTCACAAGTGCAAGCTGAATGGTATGCAACTCTGCTGTATAATTACCAGTATCGAGTGAGATCTGTTTGGATATAGTAATATCAGGAAACACAGCCAACCGAGATTTCAGATCTTGAACCATCAGTATAGATGGGCAAGAAATGAGAGTAGGTTGCTCTCTGTATATTACACAATTACAGGTAGACAGATGATGGAATATGACACTTCTGTAGTTGACAAAGTGAGAGGTTGCAGGATGGAGTGCACACCTGCCATAAAGGAATGTTGTTACATTTGGTGCAGGTAATGTTGTCAACATTCATGCCAATAACATGCATATCAAACAGGTGGACCTCAATCTGACATGTCATCAGAACCTACTACATTGCCTACAGTGTTTCTGTAGGCAATGCTCTATATGTTATTCTGTAGGCAGCGGGAAGAAGCTGTTCAGTGATTGAGTTAACTTTGATAGCAAAAAATGACTTGGAAAGCTCACTGGACAGAAAGTTTTAATAAATATAGGAAGGTGTCCTCTAAGACCTAGGTTATAAAGGTCTTTTAAACATGTCATATCTCCAGGCAGTATCATACGCTTTGCCCATGTCGAAGAACATTGAAACCAGATATCCTTGTTCAGGAATGTGTCTTTTATACAAATTTCTAAATGGACCAAGTGGTCCAAAGTTAAACAATGTCTATGAAATCCACATTGTGTATTGGAGAAAAGATCATTGCTTTATAAATAACAGGAAGTATGGCATTAACCATTATCACCAGTATCTTACAAGGACAGCTGGACAGACCAATAGGTCAATAATTATTAACCTGTGTTGGATCCTTTCCTGGTTTTGGGATGGCAGATACAACTGACTTATGCCCACAAATCTGGAAACTATTCCTTTGTAAGTATTTTGTTGTATGTTCAGAGAAGGAGATTCATCAAAGATGACAGAAGATGTTTTATCATCTAATAACAAATGTCATCAGAAACTACTACACTGCAGCGAAACAATAAAATATCTCTTTTTAGTTTTCCTTAACAAATGGCTCTGAGTGTATGGCTCAATCCCTCTAGTAGAAAACTTTAGCCGCTGTTTAGCTTGTTGCTTTTTCAATATTAAATATTCAGAAGGCTATAAAGCTGTTTCTGTATGATACATCCATTATGGTCCAAGGTAGAAAAAAAGATATTTTCCGTATCTAATCTGGAGTCAGAATACTCTGCCTTCCTAGAGGAAGTGGATGCTGCTTTTGACAGGGTGGCAAACATGGAATCAGTCCTGCTAATGGGTGACTTCAATGCACATGTTGGAACAGATGACCAGACATGGAGAGGGTGTGGTTGGGAGGAACGGCGCCCCTGACCTTAACGTGAATGGGTTGAAATTATTGGACTTCTGCTGTACTAACAGCTTGTCCATAATGAATACCTTCTTCCAGCACCGAGAAGTCCATAAGCATACCTGGTACAGGGATACACTAGAACAAAGGTCTCTGATTGACTTCTTTATAGTCTCAGCAGACCTATTTTCCTCAGTGTTGGACATTCGTGTGAGAAGAGGGGCAGAAGTCAACTGACCACCACCTTGTTGTGTGCACTCTACGGCTTCAGAAACCAGATGCTACCATCAATGCTGGTAGGCCTAAGCAGCTATACTGCGTGAAATGGGAGAGATTGGAAAATGAGGCTGTGAGGAAGAATTTTGCAGATGACATTTCCTCCAGGTTCAAAGAGATTCCCAAGCATACTGCAGATGTTGAGGAGGAGTGGAAGCTGTTCAGAACAGCTGTCACTGCCTCTGCACTCTCATGCTGTGGCAGAAAGCGGCTCGGCGTGGCAACAGGCAGCGAGAAAAGGACACCTTGGTGGAACCAAGAAGTCCAAAAAACTGTCCGGGAAAAAAAGGAGTCCTACCTAACATGGCTTAGAGTCAGGTCACCTGAGATGCGTTTGCAGTATGCTGAGGCACAAAAAGCTGCTGCTGAGGCAGTAAAGACAGCAAAGCAGAAGACTTGGGAATCCTTTGGAGAAAGATTAGACTCATCCTATGCAAATTTAAACAAAGTATTCTGGCAGACCATCCGCTGCCTTCGAGGGAGGAAATCATGCACAGCAAGGGCAATTAAGGCCTCTGATGGTGCACTTTTAACAACTGAGAAGGATATCCTCCACAGATGGAGGGAATACTTTGAGAGCCTTCTTAACCAGGGTGGCCCAGCAGTTGCAGACATCCAAGAGGTGCAGATTGGGGCAATGACTAGTCTCATAGCAGAAGAGATCCATTTAGCAATAAAATCGCTAAAATCGAGCAAGGCTGCTAGCGATGATGAAATTCGGCCCGAAATGCTAAAAGCCTTAAATCGAGACGGTGTTCTCTGGCTGACTCGAGTGTGTCAGGCTGCTTGGATATCTGGGCGAGCACCAAAGCAATGGCAGACAGGTATAATAATACCAGTCTTTAAGAAGGGACACCAGAAGGATTGCAGTAACTATCGTAGCATCTCTCTGCTCAGCCTGCCTGGGAAAGTGTATGCTAAGTGCTTGGAAAGACGGTACAGGAGAATAGTTGAGTCAAAGTTCCAGGAAGAACAATGTGGCTTTCATCCTGGTAGAAGCAAAACTGACCAAATCTTCACTTTAAGGCAAGTCTTTGAGAAATCTTGGGAATATGCCAAGAATGTCTACACGTTTTGTGGACTTGGAGAAGGCATATGACCGGGTTCCTCGGGATAAGCTTTGGCAAGTAGTACAGGAGTATGGAGTGGATGGTGAACTAATAGCTGCCATCAAGTCCCTGTATGAATGCCCAGAGTTTTGTGTCAGAGTAAACAGCACAAAGTCTGAACCTTTCATAGTCTCCGTTGGCCTCCACCAAGGGTGTGTTCTGTCACCCCTCCTTTTCATAATATTTATGGACTGGACTGATAGGCACAGCCGAGACAGTGAATGTGTCAGAACTGGAAGATGTGTCATTGGACGTCTGCTTTTTTGCAGATGACCTAGTTCTGCTTAGCTCTTCCACAGATGACCTCCAGCAGACCCTGGATAGGTTTGTAGCTGTTTGTGCAGATGCCGAATGAAGATCAGTGTGGCCAAAACTGAAACATTTGTGGTCTCAAGACAACCATCCCAGTGCACTCTAAATATAAGTGGAGTCCCAACGAGGCAGGTGGAGAAGTTTAAATACCTTGGGTCCATATTCATGAATGATGGAAAATGGGACATAGAACTAGATACTCGAATTGGCTTACCAAGCTCAATATTACAGGAGCTTGGCCGTTCAGTAGTACTGAAGCAGGAGTTAAGCCAGAAGGCAAAGCTGGCTGTCTTCAATACAGTCTATGTCCCCATCCTCACCTATGGTCATGAGAGATGGGTAATGACCGAAAGAATGCGGACACGAATCCAAGCGGCTGAAATGAGGTTCCTTCGAGGGGTTGTGGGGCTGACAAGACTCGACAGAGTCAGAAACTCTGCAATTCGGGAAACCCTCAATACTCAACCACTGCCTCTCCGTGTTGAGAGATCACAGTTATGTTGGTACGGGCACCTGGTCAGAATGCCACAAGAGAGGCTCCCTCAGCAGGCCCTCTTTGCCAAGCCAGAGGGTAGGAGGCTGCGTGGAGGGCCAAGGACTCGCTGGATAGATTATATCCAAAACTTTGGGTGGACACGTTTGGGAATCCCACCAGAACACCTGAGCTTGGTGGCAGAGGATCGTGACCAATGGAAGTTCTTCTTGCAGCTGTTTCCCCCACAATCCAATTAAGAAAGGTGGGCCTTGAAGATGTATGTATGTATGTATGTATGTATGTATTCCGTATCTACTCTTCATTTTGCAGATTTTATCCCATACAATTTTTGCACTGGTTGTTTGATTAACACATGAAGTAAATTGGATTCAAGATTGTTTTTCACTCTGATATCTGACTTAACATGTTTTGGCTCAAGCATGTTTAAAGGCTATTAAGTTTGATGTGGTATGGTATTTATGAAATATACTACATGCTCTATCATGATCATTTTTGGCTGCCTCGCATTCTGAGTTCCACCAAGACTTTGCATAGAGTGAAAATCAAGATGATGTTTTTGGAATTAAGACTGTTACTGCCTCCACAATACAATTTGCTACATACTTCACTGCTTCATTGATAGGTGTTTGCTGACTGCTTCAACATTAAATTTTGCAAGATGAGAAAAGGTATTTAAGTCAGCTTGGTCCATTTTCCACATGGGCATCCATGTGAAAAATGGTTCCTGTGAAGACATACTACAAATAACAGGAAAATGATAGTTTTCGTATATGTTTGGAAGCAGCAGTTCCATAGAGCAATGGAAAAATGGCAGGGAAGCAAACTAAGATCTATTGAAGAATATGAGTGGCTAAGCATATGGAAGAAAGTATTAAGTCTATTATTCAAAAGGGAGAAGTCATTATTGTCAAACATTCATTCAGTCATACAATCTTGTTCATCTGTGTTGGTTGACACTATCCCACAGAGATTTGTACCTATTAAAGTCACCATGAGTATCGGCTCAGACAATTGTGAGTTAAATGAAATCAAGATTGATTTCATTTAACTCACATCCTGGTAGTAAATATATAGATGATGTAACAAGAAATCCCATGGATAGGTAAATTGCTACTGCTTCCAAAGCAATATTAAGCTGGACCTGTTGGGAGTATGACTGCTCACAAGGATAGCTACTCCACCATGAGCAGGAACATCTCCAGTTGTGTGTTTATGAATAACATTGAAATTGCTTAAGGTGAGATTCTCAATGCATTTTAAATACAGTATGTTTCCTGCAGACAGAAATAGAAGGGCTTGTTTGTCAGCAGGAGAATCTTGATATTCTCAGTATCCTGAGGATATCAAGATCTTGCCAAAACCCACTACAGTTCCATTGTAAAAATTTTCTTGTTTGTTTTATGTAGAAAGTATTTTACCTTGGATATAATAAATGTTAAAGATACCAAGCTATTTTAAACCTGGTTTTACTCCATTTCTCAAGTAAGTAAACAGACAAAACTTACTTGCTTACTTGGGAAATGGAGTAAAACCAGGTTTAAAATAGCTTGGTATCTTTAACATTGTTTGTTTTATCTTTGTAGACTTGTCTGTTTCCAACCTTTATCAAATTTATATTTATAAGTTGATTTTGGGAAATATGGACATCCAGGGTCTATCTCTTCCACTGGAAAAATATTCACTACCTCATCTGGTAAATTTAACTTACTTATAGTGGAGACCAAAGTATTTATTTTTTCTATGGGGGATGGGAGTGTCTGGTGGTTTATCTTTTATTGCCATTATTTTTTAACAAGTGGGTTCTCATTGAATGGAACCATTTTTGAAGTTGTTTCTGGAGTAAAACCAGGGGTCATTCAACTGATGTGCTCTGCAGAGAAGCTGTCAAGGTCATAAAATTCGGATATGGTGAAATTATTGGATGGTAGAACAGACTTACACGTTTGAGTTGCCGTTGATATTTTCTTGACTGGCATCATTTCAGCATAAGAGGATTTCATGATAGGTGTGGTGGTTACCCTCCTTTTTCATGACAACATTTCTAACATTTAAGCATTTCAGGGGATTAGGGATGTATAGCCTAACAGGGCTGTTGAAATATCCTTCCCTTACAGATGTTGGAGGTTTAGGTGTATGGAAAGTGAAGACAGTGTTCCTCGTTGGAATTAGGTGATTATTATGTATCAGGATGCATCTCTAATATCACTCCTCTATAAGAATTAAGGGTTTTATGAAGTGCTACTGTGGCATTCCATCCAGTGATGTTGCTCTCAGTAGTTTTTTCAAAATGTTGCTGAGCAACATTTCCACAAGGATATCACCAGAATGTAATTTCTTAACTGTGTTAGGAGAACCTGCCAATTATTCTAAACCCTCTGGAATTAAAAATGGATGACATTTTCCCTGTTGGCTTTTCACCTATTGCATGGATAATGAGAAACCACCAGCACATTTATACTAATATCATGTCTTTTGTTTCTTACTTCTGTTATCAAATGATTTATCTACAATATCAGTACAGTAGTGGGGAGGATATGATTTGAGAATATATAAGTTGGTAAGAAGTTGTTACCAGGTTAATGTGGAAGAGATTGTTCTTAGAATGAAGGGAGACAGGGATAGAATAAGAGGCCCATCTCAAGAACTGTGTAAGGAAAATCAGAGAAAGTGAATGAGGAGCGGGTTCTTTATATTGGGATTTTTAGTGAGTGGAATGAGGGTGCAATTAGTGCAGAAATGTTTCATGAATTTTAGGTGCTGTTTGATGAAATTGGTATGTGGGTACCTCCCATGATGTCTTTCAACTTCATGGAAAGAATGGTGCTAACAATCATAATAATATTGTTTTAGATGTCTTCATGAACAAAAAAAACAGAAGGTGATATATTTTTAGAAATCTTAAACCAATTCATAGAGGCTGCTCTTGTCACGCTAAATCTCTACAAAACTCTGAACAAAACTTAAGCATCACTAATACCCTTATAAAGTAAAACATTTTTGCATCTTAAGAGAGACAACATTAAATTCAGAGCTATACATCTTATATAGTCAACTCATCCTTATTAGTTATTCTAAGAAAGCAGTTTATAAACTGCTGCATATACAGAGAAGTCACATGTTTAAATATAAATGGAGGATATAGAGACTCTCCCACTTACATACCTGGATGGAATTTCTTGTTAATAGTTCATTATTTAAAAATATAAATAGTAAGATTGTATAAACCATTTCTAAAACTACATGTAGCCTCCTGAGATCTCCCAAAGAAAGCAGTCCTTTCCAGAAATATCCTGGTGCCTGAAATTGACTTTTTCTGCAGAAAGTTTTCTTCATCAGAATGGAAGAAGTTATGAAATTAGCCATGTCATTCAAAAGAGGAAAAAAGATGCACATAACTATACGTGTCTCATCCACAAATCAAGTCAAGGAATAGAACACAGCTATGATGCCCTACTTCTAAGAAAATTTCTTATTCGAATTATGAAATTTGTTTACATGGATCACTTAACAGAAATCAGAACCTGATTTTTGCATAATGTAAGATAGTTGCTCATCAGATGTTGTAATGCTTTAGACTTCAATTATTCTATCATCTTCTGCTCTAAATATTATTTGCAACACAAGACTGGAATTTTCCACAGAGTATATTATTTGTGATTCATTTATTGTATCACTGTCCAGTTATTATTAATTGCATTTAATGATAATAACTTTTTATATGTACTAATGACCTTGATGAACCCATTAATTTTTGTTTATTATGAAAATAACATCGATTATTATTAGAATAATTTTATTTACGTTGTAAAGAATTTGTAAAAATATCATTTAGTTATTAAATTAATTAAATTATGAAATTTTAATTATTCAATTAAAATAAAGATTAAATAACAAAAATAACAAACAGCACAAACGTGCTCTATACAGACTGCTGCAGTTAAGCTATACTAATCGCTGCAGTTAAGCAATACAGTAGTAAAATCAACTACTTACATCAGTAGTTTGAAGGACATCAGACTTTAGTTAAATTAAAAACATTATATATTTATTATAATTCCCATCCTTTATAATTTCCAGAAGACCAAGATTACCCAAATTAGATTTAAAAAAAAAAAAAAACACTGGGATATTAACTCTACTCAAAACCATTTTGACACATGACAATATATGGTTAGTTCTAAATGTAGCCAAAAACGAAGAGATTTAATTACAGTTCTAAAAAAATAGTCACCCCATCTAACAGAATGTTTTAAATTTATTACTGTTATTATTAGAGTTCTTCAGGGATGCAAGCACTCATCAAGGGAGACCAACATATCACTCACTACAGGTAATCATACATTTTCTTCAATTCATTCATACCACCTGCACTAACTACCTCCAAAGACAAACCATTCCAATTATTGGTCACTCTATGAGAGAAATATCTAACACCCACCCCTTACTTCACTACATTCATTTTCAACTTCCATGGATGCCCTCTCATCCTCTCTCCCACCCTCCACACTATGAAAAATTCCATCTACTAGTATCATATATGACCTTTTCAGAAGTTTGTAGATCTATATTATCACCTGTCCCTTTCTCCTGATTGTTCTCATAAACTACATTCAACATTCCCAATAACATCTTTGACACTCTCCTTTACAACCTCTTCACTGTATCTGATCACTTCAGAAAACAGGAGATCAGATTTGTCCACACAATAGTCCAAATGAAAGACTATTGTGTGGACAAAATCAGGGCCATATAAAGAGATCAGGTGACTTCCTTATTCTTACATGTCAGTGTTCATTTCAGCAATGCAATTATCCTCTGAGTTGTTTTAGCAATTTAGCTCATTTAGCAATCTTTGCTAAATGATCTCAAAACTGCAACTTTCTGTCTACTAAAACTCCAAGTTCCTTAGCACACTCAGTTTAGATTAGCAGAATACCACCAACATAATATGCAATTCATTATCTCATCACATCAAAGCACATAACTTTACATTTACTGACAGCCATCAACACATGCCACAATTCCAGCTTATTCAAGCATTCAGCAAGTAATGCAGGTCAGTTGCATTCTTGAACAACCTGGCCTATCTTTGCATAATCAGAAAGTAGCTGTATAAATCCTTCCCAATATCATTAATGTGATGACTGAATACCAATGGACCAAGGAATGATTCTGAGGATACATCACTAGTCATCTTAAATGCCAAAGGCTCATGTCCCCCAAACACACTTTTTGATATCTAATAGTTTATAATCCAATCCCACATCTCCCAACGGATGTAACAGTCTTTATTATTATTACCTGATCCCTCCAGGAAGTCCAAAGACTCATCGAGGGAGGACACCCACTCTACAGCTCTGTCTCCACCACTCAATTCATCAACTACAACGAACCGGAACTACCATCACCATCTACACTAATATTTACACAGGCAATCACAAACATCCATGCTTACAGCAAGATTCAAACCCGCAGCCTTTTGGCTGGAGAGCAGATATGCTAACCGCTCGGCCAACCAGGCTGGCATATCAGTTTTTATATTTTTCTTTACTTACCTGCTTTAATGCTTAGCTTTTCTCCTTTTGCTGTTTAACTTTCTTGTTCTTCCTATGCAATGCTAATCGCTTCTTGACTTTTCTAATTCCCATATTATGTATCTAATAATTTGTTCTAATATTGTGATTCTGAAAGTTAATTCATTGACAATATCCTCATAGTTCAGGACCAGCATGTTTCTGTTCACTAGGACAAAAACTTTTTGCCCTAGTGAACTTCATCCTCTCCTATTTCATTTATTCTTCCTAAAAAAAAATACTTTACTCTCAATTACCAGTCAGTATACCTCCTTTTTTTTTTTTTTTTTCACTAATGCCTATAATCTGAGACCACAAGGCATTGACCGAAGCAACAAACTCAACTCCTCAGTTCCTTCAGTCTAACACTATTCTTTATTGATACTCTACTGTTCGGTAGATTTCTGAAATTTTACAGTATTTATAGTACTACTTTAATACTGGAATATTCAGCAAAATATCAGAAATATACCAAATACAATAAAATCATGAACAGCAACAGGAATGTACTATAAAAACTAATTACTTCAAAAAAATAAATAAATAAAAATATAATAAAACAGATAATAAATCACTTATTTCACAAGAGTGCTAAATACTTAAACAGACCTATTATGATATAGGACTGAACTCAATACCATAATTTACCAGCATGAGTTGTCTCAAATTTTTTTGATTCTGAGGAAATAATAATATACATAAGATCCATGCCACTGTAATTACAGAAGTATCCATATCCAAGCCTGAAATAGGCAACTTGCCAGTATGAAAAAAAAAATAATAATAATAGTAATGTGCCTATTACACTTTTTCTATGTATACACATGTCACAGCTATCATTCATGATAATCTAAACACTTTGAGGCTATATTTCTCTTCTCTTCAAAGGAGTGTGACAACTTGGTGTTCTTTAATGTGTTGAAAGAATGCAAGACAAAAAAAAAAATGATTTATCCATATAAAAAGAACTAGCAATGTCAATTATTTTATTAATTCAACAACCAAGGAACAATTCCATAATAAGAGAAATGCTATGATTTAATAATTAAAATAACACATATATAAATATGTAAAAGAAAAAAATCCATCCCATGAATTAACAACACAAGTTTTTGCATAGCATGATATACTGCATCAAACTAACAAAAAAAAAAAAAAAACCCACTATGACTATATACCTGAAGGCCTGACATGATCATCTGAACAAGGAAGAGAAGATACAAGCACACAGCATCAAGCTGAAACAAAACAGATATAATTATATACATATATATATATAGTTTCATATATCTATATTCATTATTATTATTATTATTATTATTATTATTTATTATTATTATTCAGGCCTCCATGGAGTCAAAAGATTCATTGTGGGAGGTTCTTCCTAAGAAACACAAAATCTATCAAGACTCATCGAGGGGAAGTCACCCCTAAGAAACACAAAGTCTATCATACCACTCCTTAAACTTTCTGACCATTCTCGCTCTCACCACTCCATCAGGCAATGCATTCCATGGTTCAAACACCCTCCATGCAAAGAAACCACTCCTCACCCTCTTGTTCACAGTTTCCTTTCGTAACTTCCAGGGATGGCCTCTTGTCATCACTCCTCATTGCTGTTCAACCAAGCGAAAGAACTCCCCAGTGTCAACCCTGACCACCTCTCAACAGTTTAAAAGTCTCAATCTTATCACCCCTCCTTTGTCTATCCACCAAACTCTGCAGTCCACATTCCCTCAGCTGCTCCTCATACCTATCATTGTACAGTCCTGAAACCATCTTTATTATCTGCCTTTGTACCCATCCCACAGTTAATTTATCCCCTTCAAATCCTGGGGACCAAATATGAGAACAAGAGTCCTAGTGTGGTCTGATCAGGGTCTTTATACAACGGAATGATAACTGTTTTATCTCTGCAGGTCAGCGTCCTTCTCATTATTGCAGCAATCCTCTGTGTTATCCTCACCACCTTTGCAATATGTCCCCTAAATTTCAGGTTTCTATCAATCATCAACCCCAGATCTCTTGTCTCCCCTACTTCCTCCAGTATAACTCCTCCCATAGAGTATGCAGTGTCCCATCAATGTTTCCAAAACCTCAAGACCTTAAATTTGGCTGCATTAAACCGACACCCCCATTCATTTGCCCATGTATCTAGCTTATTCAAATCCTCTTGCAGGACTGACGCATCTGCACTATTACTAATAATCCTTCCCAACTTCACATCATCTGCAAACAACTGAATATCCCCTTGCAATCTACTGACAATGTCATTGATATAAAGGTTAAAGAATATAGCTCCCAATACTGAGCCCTCTGAGACCCCACTTGTAACCCTCTGCATCCTAAAAACTGCCCCACCATACACAACTCTCTGATACCTATCGGACAGCCAATCCTGAATCTAGTTGACCAATCTGACATCCAGACCCATGTCAAATGCCTTCGCTAAGTCTAAGAAAATGGCAGTATATGCCTTTCCCTCATCTAATGCTCTTGTAACTTTATCATAAAAGACTAGCATATTGCTAAAACAAGAGTGCCCCTTCACAAATCCATGTTGACTCTCACAGATAACATTACCCTCATCTGCCTAATACTGTATATGGTCCTTCACTACGTTCTCCAAGATCTTACTAACTACTGATGACACACAAACTGGCCTATAATTAGACACTTCCAGTCTGCTACGCCCTTATGCAATGGCACTATCTTACCTTCCTTCCATTCGATGGGCACCTTTCCCGCAGCCAGACTTTCATTGAAAAGCCAGGTCAAAGGCACTGTCAGTTCCCTAGCACATTCTCTCAAAACTCGTGGTGAAATACCATCCAGTCCCACAGCTTTACTGACATCCAGAGTACTCAGTATTTGAAACACACTCTCCTACTGTACCTCTAAACTTCGACCAGTCCAATCCCTCTAGCATTAAAACCAACTCCTCCAGGATGAAATACTCCAATAAAGTGTTCATTGAACAATTCCACTATGTTCTCTGCATCAGTCACTCTATTACCATTTTTATCCCACAATATCATTCTTCCACAGTCATTTCTCCTTCTACTGGCTACATATCTAAAAAATTCTCTAGGATTTTCTTTGGATCTTAGGGCCAATCTCCTCTCATATTCCAGTTTCGTCTTCCTTACCATACTAGTCACTCTTCTGGCCTGTGTCTTATACTCTTCATGCATCTTCTCTTCACCTGTCTCCTTATATCTCTTCCATAGCATGTTTTTCGCATGCAATTCCTGTTTAATATTGTTTGTCATCCACTTTACTCCAAACTGTGTCCTCTTGTTCACTCGTGGTATACAACTTACCATTGCTGCTAATAAATATTCTTTCATAATTTCCCATGCACTATCTCGGCCTTCCAATTCCTCCCTCCATTAAGCTTCCCCAAGTTGACGTCTTAGACTATTATAATCACCTGCCTTATAATTCCACATACGTTCTCGTCTCTTTGATATTCCTGCATGTCTATTCATTTTCCAAGTCAAAACCATATGGTCACTCTCTCTCTCTCTCTAACTGGTGGGAGAGATGTCATCTCAGTTATTATCAACTCTTCTGATGCTATAACCAAATCCAAAACTCTTGAACCTCTTGTTCCCTCTATTACATGTTGCCTAAGACATTTGCCTTCAAGAATTCTAGAAATCCAATTCCCTTATTGCTACATGCATCTTCCTCTCTCCAGTTTATACTACTGTAGTTAAAATCTCCCATAACAATCATTCTTCTTGCACTTGCCAAACTCAACTGTCTAAAACATTTCCTGGTCCCCACCCTCTGTGCTCCTGGGTCTGTAGCAACACCCCACTAAATATCCTGTCTTGCCCACCTCTACCTCACACCGTATGCTTTCAAAATCATTAGTGCCACTGCCTTCCAAAGTCTCCACTCTTAGAGCACATAGGTCATCACTTATCATAAGCAGTACTCCACCACCACGCTTTCCCTTCCTATCCTGCCGAAAAATGCTGTACCCAGCGACTTTTATTCCTATTATTATATCCTCTTCTGTCAACCAAGTCTCAGTGTTCCCAATAATATTTGGCCAGGCTGATGCTATCTGCACCACCAATTCCTCTGCCTTATTCCGGATACTCCTGGCATTAGTATAAAGTGTATAAATGCCGTTGTTTCTATACCCAGCATTATCCCCTCTAGACTCCACTGGGCTCAGTGTTAGCTGATGTCTTCCCTCTTTTCCTAGATATATTCATATATATCATATATAGTTTCCACTATTTACTAAAAAAGGCAAGCCTAGTTGCCTTAAGGTAGTTCCACCACTAGAATACCTATCATTATGCTAGTAACTTGACATAAGGAAACAGATGTTACTTTCAAGTCTCAACAAAATCCAAACTGGACAGAAAATATGGGAAAAGACCACAAAGTGGAAAAGGTTAAGAAACTTTGGAAAAAAGAAAAACATGGTGAAATATGCTACATGGAACACTAGAAGCAAAGCACATAATATAGGAGAAGAATTAGATAAATTTTTAATAATGAAAATATAGAAATTGAAGTTCTTACAAAAATAAAAAAGAAACTTAAAGGAACAAAAGAAACAACTAATTATCATATCATATACAGTGGAGTGGATAAACAAATATGTACAAAAGCTGTATAATGATTTGGATCCATAAATCAATTAAAGCAAAAATAACTCATTATACATACTGGAATGAAAGAATATTAGAAGTGCGATTAAAATTAAATAAAGAAAATTTAACAGTTGGAAAAAACAGTTTTTTATCGGTTTTAACAGTTGGAGTGTATGTCCCTGAAGAAGGAAAACAAGAAGAAAATTATTACTTTTACAATCAGTTAAAAAGAACATATGAAAAATTAAATAAAAGAGCCCATATAATTATAGCACCAGAGATCTTAATGGCAGAATAGGAATGAAAAAAATTAATAATAATACAGAAAATTTTCAAGAACAAGAACCAACAGTAAACAAAAATGGAAAGCGAGTCATTGATTATATAACATATAATAATTTAAAAATAATGAATACATTATACAAAAATAAAAATATAAATAAATATACATGGTATGCATGAGGACAAAAATCAATAATAGACTACTTTATAGCAAATGAAAAAGCAGCAAACCTCTTCCTAAATGTTAAAGTCAGAAGAGGGCTAGAAATCAACAGATTACTATTGCAGGCAAAACTAAGGTCTCCACCAAATTAGTTACAAAAAAATTACAAAGTAAGACAACTAAATGATTCAAGAAATTTATACCAACAGATGAAAAAAATACTACTTAGAAAAAAATACAAGAAAATGAAGACATCGAGAAAGAATGGAATCATATAAAAGAAATTATTACATTAGCAGCATATAAAAGTCTAGGAACACACAAAAACTATCATAAAAATAAAAAATTGCATATATGGGACAATGAAATAAAAACAATAATTGAAAATAAAAAGCTGGCCTTTAAAAGATGGCTAAGTAGCAAAAAAACAAAAAGATAAAATTGAATATAAAAAAAGACGAGCAATAGCTAAAAAGAGAAACCAGAAAGATACACAAAGAAAGCTGGGAAAAATTTGTATAATATCTAGAAAATGACATATACAAAATAAGACCCAATCCATATAAAATACTAAAACACATCAATCCAGATCTAAAAGAAACTGCAAATATAAATTGTAGAATTGATGTGATCTTGGATTACTTCACAGACCTTTGGAGAGATACGCTAATCGCTCGGCCAGCCTGGCTGGCCGAGTAGTTAGCATATCTGCTCTCCAGCCAAAAGGCTGCGAGTTCGAATCCTGTCGTGGGCATGGATGTTTGTGTTGTCTGTGGAAATACTGGTGGCTCTGGTTGATGGTAGATGGCGTTGGTGTAGTTGCGGTCAGTTGATGGATTGAGTGGTTGAGACAGAGTTGTAGAGTAGGTACCCTCCCTCGATAAGTCTTTGGACCCCCGGGAGGTGTCAAATAATAATAATAATAATAAAACTAACATAAAAAAATTACACCAAATGATATAACAACAATGAAAGAATTAAAAGACAACCTAAGTAAAATAAAAAATGTCAAATCAGCAGGAGAAGATGGGCTAAACTGCAAACTGTATAAATTTGCTGGAAAAAAATTTCATCAGCTTATTAAAATTTTTAAATAAAATATATAGAAATGGACAAATACAATAGAATGGAATACAAGTATAGTAATACCTATATTTAAAAAAGGGGATAAAACAAAACCTGCTAATTACAGTGGTATTAGTTTATAGAATACATGCTACAAAATATATAGTAGAATACTTAATGAAAAATTGAAAATATACAGTGAAAAAATATTATGAGAATGTTAAAATGGATTTAGAAAAGGACGCGCTACAATGGATGCAGCTTTTTGTTTAAAACTACTTATAGAAAAAAAAGAGAATTTAATTCAGAAACTCATCTTTTGTTTATCGATTACGATCAGATACTAGGGGTCTGAAATGTTCTCAGCCTCGACTATAGATGGCAACACTATCAGGAAGATTTTTTTTTCTAAGTTGGTGCATCTGTCATAGTGATGGTGCAGCTGTCTGAAGCAAAAGAGATAAAATTGATAAAAATGGATATCGTGTGGTTATAAAATTTTTGGTTTAATGGCAAAAGAAATTCATTCGAAGTTCATAAAAGTTTATGGGCACTATTCTCCTTCATTTTTGACAATTAAGAAATGGACTGCCGAGTTGAAACATGACCGTACCAGCCTTGACAATGATCCACATGAAGGACGTCCAAAAAGTGTAACAACACCAGAAATCATTGATCAAGTGCACGATATGGTATTGGATGACCAGCGAGTCAAAGTAAGTGAAATTGCTGAGACTATAGGCATTTCAAAAGAACGTGTAAGATATATTTTGCATGAAGAATTGCAAATGAAAAAGCTTTGCACAAGATGGGTGCAGCGTTTGCTCACAGCAAATCAAAAACGCACTCATGAAAATGTGTGTTTAAAGTGCTTGGAGCATTTTAACAACAATAAAATTTTTGTGCATTGATTTATTACTATCGATGAGACTGGGATTCGCAGTTCCACTAGAATCCAAACAGCAGTCAAAACAGCGGAAGTCAGTTTTTCGGTGCCAAAGAAGACAAAATCTGTTCCATCAGCAGGTAAGGTCATGGCATCTGTGTTCTGGGATGCTAAAGGCATTTTATTTATTAATTATCTTGAAAAGGGTAAAATAATAAGCTGGGATTATTATTCTGATCTTTTAACCAGACTAGACAAAAAAATTTATGAGAAAAGACCCGGTTTGCAGAAGAAAAAATTCATCTTTCATCAGGAAAATACATCTGCCCCACAAAGATGTTTTGGCAATGGGAAAATTAAGGGACCTGCACTATGAATTGATGGAACATCCACCCTATTCCCCAGATTTGGCTCACTCTGACTTCTGTCTCTTCCCAAAACTAAAACTCTTCCTTGCTAGTCAGCGTATTCCTTCGAATCAAGAGGTGATTGCAGCGCTGTAGAGGGGTATTTTGCAGATCTTACTGAGAACCACTACAGGAACGGGATAACGGCACTGGAGTTTTGCTGGAATAAATATATCAGTCTTAAGGGAGATTATGTTGAAAAATAAAAATAACATCAAAATTATAAATTCATTTTTTCATTGTTAGACCGAGAACTTTTCAGACCACAATCGTAAAAGCATTTGACCAAGTAAAAAGATATATACTATTTGATATATTACAAAGAATAAATATAACTAATATTTTACTACACGTGATACTGAATATATACAAAGATAATGAAGTAAAAATAAAAATAAATGAAAATATGTCTGAAAACAATCTATAAACCACGGAGTAAGACAGGGATATCCTCTGTCTCCAAAACTTTTCAATATTTATATTAATAAAATATTAATAAATTGGAACACTTGAAACAATCCAGGTATAAAAATATCCCAGAATAACAAAATAAATACACTATTATTTTCAGATGATCAGGTAATAATATCAGATAAAGAAGACAATTTACAAAGAGCAATATATAATTTAAACATTATAGTAGAACAGTTTGGAATGAAAATATCCATAGATAAAACTAAAACAATGGCATTTTGTGGACAAACTCCAGTTAGAAGTAAAATAGTTAATAAGAATAAAATAATAGAACAGATAAATACTTTCAGTTATCTTGGATGTGAAATATCATATGAAGGAGAAAAAGATATAAAATTAAAAACCAAAATTTTTACAGATAGTACTCCTGATAAATAGAACACTCAATCCAAATATAGTACAAAAAGAAACACACTTGAAAATATACAATACTTTAGCAGTGCCAACATTATTATATGACAGTGAAATTTGGGCAATAAACAAACAAGATAAACAAAGAATAAAGACAAGTGAAATGAGATTTATTAGAACTGCAAAATACACATTACTAGACCAAAAAAGGAACAAAGATATTTTGAAAGAACTAAAAACAAAATCAACAGAAGAAAAACTAAACAAATACAAACAAAAATGGACATAACATGTAAATTGAATGACCAACACCAGATATCCCAAACAAATGTTAAAATATCTGGTGTCATAGTATGTCACCAGATATACTATGACACTCAAAAAAGGATATTGAATGGATAATGAGACTGGAACAGACCAATATGATCAACACGTGTAATTAGCGTTATGATGATGATGATTATTATTATTACTTGTGACACCTCCAAGGAGTCT
The DNA here is from genome assembly GCF_054136105.1 of Typopeltis vanoorti. NCBI lineage: Eukaryota > Metazoa > Arthropoda > Arachnida > Uropygi > Thelyphonidae > Typopeltis > Typopeltis vanoorti. Next base: position 60,937,950 of record NC_143557.1, read on the forward strand.
GAAGACTCATCACGGGAGGATACCTACTGTACAACTCTCCATCTCCACCAATCGTCCACATCAATGCCATCTACCGACCACCACCACAACTAGTATTTTTTGTGTGTAAACTGTATGTGTTCTGACGGGCCGATCTGTCTGTATGCGGGATGAAAAACTTGCATTTCTGGAACAAAAAACCCTGCTACCTCCATATGAGATTGGCTAACTCACCTTGAATTGAAAAAGTCCATATAAATATTCCTTCCGTCACGACGAGAATTGAACTTAGACCTTTTCCAATCGAAGGATGCAATGTACCATCATTCTTCTAATCATGCTATGGAGGCACTTAATGATGATAATTTTTTTTTTTATTTATTTGGCTTTGAATAGGAGCTCTGCTGGTTATACAATATATTGAGCTTCCCAATAATAAAATGTGGGATTTTTTTTTCCTTTTTTTTTTTTTAATTGATCTTGGATGAGATGTAATTTCTCAGCTTTCATCCTCGAAGCTTATTTGTTAGTTTATCTGAGGATGACACCAGTTAGTTATTATTTATTGGTTTGTTTACTGTGTTGGGGAGAAGAATGATGTTTAAATTTAGGTTTGATTTCAATTGCAGCCATTGAGAGATTCATGCACACGCACATACACACACACACAATAACTTGGAATGTCTTGATGAGTCGCTGAAATGGAAGCCTGAACGAATATATTGTTTCATTAAGTTTGTATGGTATTTAGGGTGTGTGTTTCTTGTTCATAGTATGTCCTTAGAACTCTTTTCAGACTATTGTAGTTTGTAAGGTTTCTGTATTCAAAAGGTAATTTGTTTATCATGTCTGGGATGTAGAAGTTTCGTGTGGCCTTTCTGTAGTGATTATTGTATTTATATGTGATATAATTAGTTGGTTGAGGTCTTGTTACACAGTATGTATTTCTGAATGTCCTGTAGTTGGCATCGAAATAATGTTTTAGCAGAGCTGCATAGTGACATAAGTATTTTGCTGTCAGTATTCTGTGTTCTGACATTGCAGTGTATATAAAGTCAATATTGTCTCTTAGTACCCAAAAGATCAGTTTTATCATTTTGTACTGTAGCGACATTAATCTATTTAGTTTGTAGGGTGCACAGAAAGCATACATTGTTATAGCGTATCTTAGTATATTTTGCATTGCGCTTTGTATATTAGTATTTTTAGGCTTGTGTGAGCTATGCCTTTCAACCTTTAAAGTTTGCCAGCTATTGTTCGGAGTTTGTTGTGTAGATGGTTTATGTGGCTATTCCAGTTCACATCTGCATCAAACTAAATTCCAAGGTATCGTATTGTTTCAACCTGAGTGACTGTAGTGGTTTTACTGCTCTGTGTATCTTTTACGTTGGAGAGTCGATGTTGGATGTTTATATATTTATTATCAACTGGTCGAGTCAGTGGATTTCTGAATATCATTAATTTTCTTATCTGAGTTTAGGTGTATGGAGTTTTAGGTGAGCAGATTTATGTCATGTTGCATGTTTGTTTGGGCTATGCTTGCATTACAATGGATGGATATTATAGCTGTATCGTCAGTGTATTGGAAGATCTTACCTTTTAGAGGTAGCTGATTAATATCGTGCGTATAAAGGTTGAATAGAGTTGGGGAGAGTACAGCTCCCTGTGGCACTCCACAGGTTACTGGTAGCTCTCTACTTCGGTTTGACACGATATGTGTGATATGCTTTCTATTTTTTTTTATATTTTTTTATTTTTAAATAACGAAACCTGTGGTGAGATCATAATTAAAAGAAACACACGTGTCAACCACAGTGAAAATTATTTAATTGTAAATATTTCATCCTAAGTATCTTAGGACATCATCAGTAGAGTAGTTTAAACAATAATAGGAATAACATACAGTTAGGGCGCATGATTACAATAGAATCTCACTAAACATGCGTAACTAACGTGTTACAGAAGTAAAAAAAAAAAAAAAAAAAACCCTAATAATAATTATTTTACACAATTTTGTATGACAATTTCCCATACTTTAGGAATAGTAAAAATGTCATTGCGGTTTAAATTTGGTCTGTGTAGTAGGGCTTCAGAACTTTCTTTATATAAATGTTCATGTTTATATAAAGATCTATGTAAAAGTTTATACTTTTCCCAATGGATCCTATGGCTTGGATTTTCAATTCCGTGTTGAGAGAGGCCAGATTTTTTTGGTTTAAAAAGACGAATGTGGTCTTGATGTTCCGAGATGCGTTTCTGAACAAACCTACCTGTCTGCCCAAAGTAAGACAATTTGCATGAGCATGGAATCTCATAAACGCCAGGCAACATCAAAGGTGAGAGTTTGTCCTTAGGAGAAGGTAACAAGTTGTAAATTTGGTTGATAGGTTTGTAAGTAGTGGCAAAATTGTATTTCTTCATAATTTTAGTAAGACGTTCGGAGATGCCTTTGATGTAAGGTATGGGAATCCTATGGACTTCTTGTCTGGCTTGATGTGTGGGAAAGTGACTGATGATTTTTTGAGTTGTTTTAGGATTATATCCATTTAGGATGCCTGTATTTTTGATTACTTCTAATTCTTAGTTTAGAGATTCTTCAGAGGAGCAGAATTTGTGTGCTCTGGAAACTAGTGATTTAACAATGCCAGATTTCTGAGATGGATGATGAGCGGAAGAATTGTGAATGTAGTGACTTGAGAATGTAGGCTTGCGAAAGACACATGTGGCGATGGAACCGTCTTCTTTTCTTTGAATGTGTAAATCCAAAAAGGAGATACCCTGTGGAGATTCTTTTTCTAATGTAAAGTTGATGCGATGATGAAGAAGGTTAATTTTATCTAGAAACAGTTGTAATTCATGTTTGGGATGATCCCAGACTGCAAATACGTCGTCGACATAGCTTCACCAAATTTTTGGTTTGGGTTCAAAAGTGAATATTTTTTCCTCAAGGTGTTCTACAAGTTTGCTAGGTTTTGGTGATAAAGGAGATCCCATTGCTGTTCCTTCTTCTTGCTTGTAAAATTAACCTTTCCGGGTGAAGTAACCTGATGCAATAACAAACTTGAACAATTCAACTATATCAGACGGAAATTTTTGAGTTACTAATTCTATTGTTTCTTTACGGAGAATGTTTGTGAAGAGGGAGACAATGTCGAAGCTGATTAACAAGTCAGTTTTTGACAGTTGAATATCTTTCATTTTTGTGTGAAACTCTGTAGAATTTTTGATTGAAGAGACTGAGTGGCCTATGTGAGGACGGAGAAGGTTAGATAAGGAATCTTGATAACTTGTAAGTTGGACTGCTAATACAGTCTACGATGGCTCTGAGTGGAATATCAGTTCTGTGTAGCTTAGGTAAGCCATAAATTCTAGGAGGTCTGGCATGGCATGTCTTAAGTTTTTTGATTGTTTCTTCATCTAAGGAGGAAGTTTCATTAAGTAGCTTATTTAATTTTCTGAGTTGATGTTTTGTAGGATCATAATCCAATTGGGCGTAAGTATTACGATCTCGAAGAAGTAAATTCATTTTCCGGTCATACGAATTGGAATCAAGAACCACAGTAGTATTTCCTTTATCACCTCTGGTAATGATTATGTTTTTATTACGTTTTAAGGATATAATAGCTTTCAATTCTGATGGTGGGATATTTAATTCCAAAGGTTTGGCATTGCAGATCACTTTAGCTACCTCAAAATGAAGTCTGTTGGCTTCAAAAAACTTAAGACATACCATGCCAGACCTCATAGAATTTATGGCTTACATAAGCTACACAAAACTAATGTTCCACTCAGACCCATCGTAGACTGTATTAGCAGTCCAACTTACAAGTTATCAAGATTCTTATCTAACATTCTCCGTCCTCACATAGCCCACTCAGTCTCTTCAATCAAAAATTTTACAGAGTTTCACACAAAAATGAAAGACATTCAACTGTCAATTCGTTAAAGTTGAAAAGACATTCAATGTCAGCTTCGACATTGCTCCCTCTTCACGAACATTCCCCATAAAGAAACAATAGAATTACTAACTCACAAATTTCCATCTGATATAGTTGAATTGTTCAAGTTTGTTATTGCATCAGGTTACTTCACCTGGAAAGGTCAATTTTACAAGAAAGAAGAAGGAACAGCATGGGATCTCCTTTATCACCAAACCTAGCAAACTTGTTTCTAGAACACCTTGAGGAAAAAATATTTACTTTTGAACCCAAACCAAAAATTTGGTTAAGATATTTCAACGACGTATTTGCAGTCTGGGATCATCCCGAACATGAATTACAACTGTTTCTAGATAAAATTAACCTTCTTCATCATCACATCAAATTTACGTTAGAAAAAGAATCTCCACAGGGTATCTCCTTTTTGGATTTACACATTCAAAGAAAAGAAGGCGGTTCCATCGCCACGTCTGTCTTTTGCAAGCCTACATTCTCAGGTTGCTACATTCACAATTCTTCCGCTCATCATCCATCTCAGAAATCTGGCATTGTTAAATCACTAGTTTCCAGAGCACACAAATTCTGCTCCTCTGAAGAATCTCTAAACCAAGAATTAGAAGTAATCAAAAATACAGGCATCCTAAATGGATATAATCCTAAAACAACTCAAAAAATCATCAGTCACTTTCCCACACATCAAACCAGACAAGTAGTCCATAGGATTCCCATACCTTACATCAAAGGCATCTCCGAACGTCTTTCTAAAATTATGAAGAAATACAATTTTGCCACTACTTACAAACCTATCAACCAAATTTACAACTTGTTACCTTCTCCTAAGGACAAACTCTCACCTTTGATGTTGCCTGGCGTTTATGAGATTCCATGCTCATGCAAATTGTCTTATTTTGGACAGACAGGTAGGTCTGTTCAGAAATGCATCTCAGAACATCAAGACCACATTCGTCTTTATAAATCGCAGAAATCTGGCCTCTCTCAACACGGAATTGAAAATCCAAGCCATAGGATCCATTGGGAAAAGTATTAACTTTTACATAGATCTTTATATAAACATGAACATTTATATAAAGAGTGTTCTGAAGCCCTACTACACAGACCAAATTTAAACCACGGCATTCTTACTATTCGTAAAGTATGGGAAATTGTCATACAAAATTGTGTAAAATAATTATTATTAGGGTTTTTTTTTTTTTTTTTTACTTCTGTAACACATTAGTTATGCATGTTTAGTGAGTTTCTATTGTAATCATGTGCCCTAACTGTATGTTATTCCTATTATTGTTTAAACTACTGTACTGATGACGTCCTAAGATACTAAGGATGAAATATTTACAATTAAATAATTTTCACTGTGGTTAACACATGTGTTTATTTTAATTATGCTTTCTATTTTGAAGGTAGTTTGTAAACCACCTGTGCAGAGACCCATCTATTCCAACATGCCTCAGCTTTTATAGTAAGGTTTGATGTGTAAGTGTTTTTGATCAACTGCTTTATTTAGATCAGTAACTACCATGGCAATTTTGTTTTTGTCTAAAGCAATATTAATTACATCTGTAAAGTCTTCCAAGAGAGATGTTGTTCTCTTATTTTTCTGAAAACCATATTGTGTTTTGGGGATAATATGAAAGTTCTCTATATGCTGTGAGTTTCTTTAGTAATTTGATTGATAATTGGTAATGTTGCTATGGGTCTGTAATTGGTGATTAAATTTCTTTTTCCACATTTGTATATGGGTGTGATTATGGTGGTCTTTAGCATACTTGGTATCTGTCATGTTTCAAATATTTTATCTAGTAATTTTAGTAGGATAGAGCATAAGCTAGTTGCATTTTGCTTGACATCCTTAGGTCTTATACCATCAATTCCTGGATCTTTGTTTGATTTGATCTAAAGCATTACAGTGAGAACTTCTCCTTCTTTTATGGTTGGGAGCCATAATGTCTGTTTTGATTGTGGTCCAAGTGGAGAATCACATTTTGTGATTGGGGGAATATTTCTGTGCAGTTCTTGGATGGAGTCTGCAAAGTATTGGTTAAAGTCATCTTCTAGTTGTTGAATAGGTTTGCATCTTTCACGAAGCTGTGTTTTATGGTTTCAGAGGCGGTGGTGTTGGGAGCACAATCTAGCATCTCATTGATCAGCTGCCAGTTTGTTTCATGTTGTTTTGTGCAGAGGTTAATTTGTCTCTGTAGTAATTTCTTTTTGCATTTCTTATTTGTGTGGAGTGCTTAAGGGTCAAAGCTGTATAACTGAGAGGAGACCTCCACATAGCCTTTAAAGGAATGCGGAGAACCGACCACTTTACTGACCTAATGTCCAATCCTCGTGGACATTAGTAAAATCAGGAAAATTTTGGCAATTTTACAGTATTTTTCATCACTGTAAAATATTCAGTGATGGAGAAGGTGCACCCCCAACAGGGTGCACCACGAGCAGCTTTGACCCTTAAGTACCCCACACAAATAAGAAATGCAAAAAGAAATTACTACAAATTAACCTCTGCAAAAAACAACATGAAACAAACCTGGCAGCTGATCAATGAGATGCTAGATTGTGCTCCCAACACCACTGCCTATGAAATGATAAAACACAGCTTCATGAAAGATGCAAAACCTATCCAACAACATCTACCTGGATACTGAACGAATGAGGATAGGCTGGCAGTTTGGAATTTAGTTGAACAAACTGTATTCTTATTGGCTTAAACCAAAATACAAAATGATGGTACAATGTGACAAAATTTCATGATGGCTTCGGCATCGCCCGGTTAAACAAGGCCCCCGTTGTTTTCACCAGGGAAGCAGGGCGAACAGCGAAAAGTCAGCTACTGGAACAAACCTGAAAACACACCCCAACTCAATTTCACCAGAGAACAAATCTGAAAACACACCCCAACTCAATTTCAAAGATTAATGGTATCAACATAAGAATCCTGAATGGCAAAGAAATGGAGCTAGCTGAGGAATTAGATAAGTACGAGATCGACATAATAGGGGTGACTGAAACAAAAAAGACAAAAATGGGTGAGATCTTTCTGAGCAATAAATACAAAATGTTATACTCAGGCAATGACAATCAAGGAAAAGAAGGAGTAGCCATAGTATTCAACACTAAATACAGGGCTAATTTCCTTAAATGGCAAGCAGTCTCAAGTAGAGTGATGTAGGCAAATATGAGAATGGGGAACTGGACAATGAGACTTATTTGTGCCTATGGTCCCACAGAAGGTTCTACTAAGGTAGAAGTGGAGGAATTTTTTGATGCTTTAGAAAAAGCAACTCACACAATGAAAAAGGAAAAGTTGGTCCTTGTTGGGGATCTAAATAGCAGAGTAGGAAATGATTGTCAGACATACAAAAATATTTTGGGAAAATTTGGAGAAAAGATATGCTTATAATAATGACAAATACCTGTTGGATTTCTGCTCAAGACATGGACTGGTTATTGCTAATACCACGTTCCAACATAAAAATGTGCACAAATCCACATGGAGAGAAGAGGCAAGGAATAAGAAAAGTCTCATTGACTATGTTATTGTTGATAGTGATGTTTTCTCCCTGGTGCAGGACACCAGAGTGTACAGACAATTTGAAATTGGAAGTGATCACTATTTAGTCTTCAGCAGGATAAAATTGAATTTCATATTGAAAAGAATAACATGTAAGAAAGTTTTAAAGAGAATAAAAATTGAGCAGCTCTCATATGTGAACTGTAGACTAAAATACACAAAGATTATTGAAGAAAAAATGAAAGAGTTTGAGAACAGCAACCAAACCTTGGAGATTCAGTGAAGAAAACACTGATTGATTCAGCCAGAGAGGCATGTGGTGAGGTTGTCTGCAAGGATAGAAAAATCAGAACTCCATGGTATACACAGGAAGTTAAAGAGGCTGTGAAGGAAAAGAAGAAAGCATATCAAAAGTTCCTGGCAAATAAGTCAGCTTGTGCTCTGAGAGAATACAGAGACAAATGTAGGAAAGCTAAACACTGTGTAAAACTAGCTAAACAAAAGTCATGGGAGGACTTTGGCAAGAATCTAGAAAATAAATATGAAGAAGGTGGCAAAATATTCTGGAGGTTGTTGAAGAAGCTTAAGAATGGAGGAAAGAGTGCTGTAAAAGGAATTAGAGATGATAAAGGTGACATGAAAACGGGAGAAAAAGTTATCCTTGAGGTATGGAGTAATTACTTTGAAAAACTGCTAAATGAAACAAGCAGTGATGACAGCACAGTGGTAAAAAACACTGACCAGGCATGCAGTCAGGAATACATATCCATACTAGAAGTAGAAAAAGCCATCAAAGGCTTGAAATGTGGAAAGGCAGCAGGAGTAGATGATATTCGACCAGAAATGCTGAAGTATGGTGGTATAAGAGTCTTACAGTGGCTGCACTGCATAGTTCAGAAAGCCTGGACAGAGGGACGAATTCCCGATGACTGGAGTAGAGCTCTCATAGTACCCATATATAAAAAGGGAAATAAAACTGCATGTGAGAATTACAGAGGTATTTCCTTACTGAGCGTTCCTGGCAAGATCTATGCAAGTATACTTGAGAAACGGTTGAGAACAATTGTGGAAGAAAAGCTTGGTGAAGAACAAGCTGGATTCAGGCCAAATAGAGGCTGTCAGAATCAGATCTTCACTTTACGACAAATAGTCGAGAAAGCATGGGAATATAACAAAGATCTGTATTCAAGTTTTGTCGATCTGGAAAAGGCATATGACAAGGTGCCAAGAGAGAAGCTATTCAATATGCTACATGGTGTCAATGGGGCATTATATCAAGCAATACTTAGTCTTTATTTGAGTTGTAAGTCAGCAGTTAGAATTGAAGGAAGTACAGGAAGATGATTTAATGTTAAAGCTTGTGTGAGACAAGGATATACATTATCCCCTCTGGTATTCATTATCTATATGGATCACATTATGAAGGAAAGTGGTATTAAGCATGATATCAAAATTGGAGATGTTAATGTCAGCTCTTTGCTTTATGCAGACGATGTTATACTTCTAAATAAATCCGCTACAAGCCTGCAAGATTCCTTGAATAAATTGAATAACTGTTGTAATAGATATGGTATGAAGGTCAGCAATAAAAAGAGGCAGAATTGTTGAAAATGTGAACTGCTTTGTGAACAGAGAACCTGTGGAACAAGTAAAACATTTCAGCTACTTAGGCACGATTCTTATTGAAGATGGTAAATTAAATATGGAAATAAACAATAGAATCAACAAAGCTGGTATGGTAGGAAGTCAGTTGAATAAATTCATATGGAATAAGAGAGAAATTAGTCAGAACACCAAATTACCTGTATACAAGACAGTGTTCAAACCAATTTTAACTTATGGATCTGAGAGTTGGGTCAGAAGTAAAACACTTCACCAAAGACTAGAGATCGCAGATATGAGAGTCCTGAGAAAGATTAGAGGCATGAAAAGATGGCATCAATGGCATTATCATATTAAAAATGAGAATGTTAGGAAAGAACTTGACATTGTCAGCATCCAGGAATGTGTTAGCAGAGCTAATCTCAGGTGGTATGGTCACTTAAATAGAATGGGTGAGGAAAGATTAGCAAAACAAGTGTTCTCTGCCAGGTTGGCAGGAAAACGACCCAGAGGAAGACCAAGATATAGGTGGATTGATACTGTAGAAAGTTCCTTAGATGATAGAAATATAAGTTTTGATAATGTTGGAGTCTTGACAAGTAACAGACTAATTTGGAAGAAAATTGTAGATAGGAAGTTAGTAATGATGTAAATTTTTCATGTAGTACTATCATATGCTGTACTTCCCTTGAGGATACATGGCAGGAATTTGATGATGATGATGATATTTGTGTTGTGAGGCGATTCCTTGTCATCTTATATTCAGTTTTTAAAGCTGCGTTATTTGGATATCTTTCCATAGAGCGTCCTTTCTGTGTATTTCTAGGAATAAGTTTTGTGTTATCCAAGGATTTTCGGTTGTTCTTGAACGAATTCTGATTTTCTTTGCAGCTTTTTTATATATTTCCTCCAGTGTGAGTTTAATGTTGTTGTTGTTGTATAAGATACCTGCTGAATCTGATGCCATGTGTTCCCAGTTGGTTTTTCTTATTTCGTGGTTGACTATTTCTTCATCTATTATTGTTTTGTGTTGCTTTTCATTTGTGGGACATTGCGTGGATATTGTCTTGGTGTGCAGGTTTAGAGCTGTGAAGTAATGATCTGCTATTTTGCACTTTATGACTAATGCAGTGTAACCGTTTGGTGGTGCTCGGATGTTTATATGATCTAGGCAGGAAGCAGTGATAGTATTTCCGAATATTTCTTCTCTAGTACATGATGTTATTGTTGGTATTAGGTTATACATAGATAGCATGTCTAGGTATTGTACAGTGTTGTTCTGGTTTTCATTTGCAATATTTATGTTTATGTCGCTGATTATCATTAGGTATTCGGTTGAGCATATTTCTTGGCGTGAAAGCCAGCAATTAAGTTCGTGCAAGAATTTTATCACGTTTAAGTTTGGTGGCCTGTAAATAGCATTTAGTATTATGGGATGCTGTCTATTAGTGGTATTAATGATTTTGATGCAAAAGGTTTCAGCATGCTCAAACTGATAGACAGTTTCTTTTGGTATTAATTTAATTAATAATAATAATAATAATATTCTTATAATGTTCACCACTACCACTTAAGGACATTAACTGGTAATGGTGAAAGTGCATCAAACCTTGTTGAGTGAGTAGATTTTAAACATTTAACAAAGAATATAAGAAGACAATGTTTTAAAAATTCAAACACTTCAAATAAAATGAATGACACCAAGATTATCTGTAGCCTGAACTTGATAATTACCAAGAATGCTATCTTGATTAATCATAATGATGTGCAGAATTTTAACTCCCACAATTCTATAAAACAAAATTATGAAACTGAGATTACATGAATTACTTCAAAGAAGGGTAATAATTAAGGAAATGTGTGAGTATAATGATTTTTTCATTAATATAATAATGTCTCACTATCAGTAATTAATATTCATGAATTGTGCCACATTAAAGCAAGACCAATACTCTATTTTGGAAAAAAGTAGGAATTTTTTGTTTTATTTTATTGGAAAAAGAAGGACTTTTTTGGTTAAAAAAAAGGGAGAGAAATAATTTTCATTTTTCAAAATAAAGTTTTTGATAAACTTTGGAATAAAATGGCCTTGCCTATTCCTTATAAGGGAATAAAAGGAGTTAACTGATTTGATTTTGATTCACTACCAATGAAACCTGTAATAAGACTGTCAAGGTATCTTGAAAACTGAAATCAAGAATGCTAACCAAATATTTTGTTAATATTTCTGAGCACTGTTTAAATTATAATTCTGAGTAAAGAAAAGTACTATGCCTTATAACTTTCTTTCCCATAAAAATAAAAGTCAAAATATTAAAACTGAGTTTACTATCGGGTATTTCATATGATTTAGTATATGTTCCATGTATTTGTTGTTAAGAGTGAATGATTTACTATTATTATTATTACACCCTCCATGGAGTTGACAGACTCATCGCGGGAGATTCATTCAACTGACAACATATTTATCATATAGAATCTTAAATCCTTAACATTCCTTGAATTAACAACACATTCTGGTAATGCATTCCATTCACTGACGATTCTCCATGCAAAAAATCTACTCCTCACACCCTTCTTCACCACACTTTTAAATAACTTTCAGGAATGACTTCTGGTTCTTCCCCTCTCACCTGCTATTCTTTTCATAATCTCATCTGTATTAATCCAATAAAATCCTCTTACTAAGTTAAATGTCTCTAACATATCACTTGATTTCCTCCTATCCACTAAACTCTGCAATCCACATTTCTTCAACTTCTCTCCATAGCCAGCATTCCAAAGTTCTGATATTGTCTTAGTCAATAGTCTCTGGACCCTCTCCAATGTCTCCACATCAGATTGAAAACCAGGTGACCAGATCTGAGCACAATAGTCCAAGTGTGGTCTGACCAGTGCTTTATACAGTGGCACAACCACTTCTTTATCCTTTCATGTTAGAGTACTTCTTATCATAGCAGCACTCCCAAATCTCTAATCTCATCCACTTCATGCAGTATGGCACAATCGATATAGCACAGTCTTGTATTTCTGCACTCCAAAATGCAACACCTTGCACTTATTGATATTATAACTAAAACCCCACTCTTTTGTCCAAGTTAAAAGTCTATTCAAATCTTCCTGAAGCAATTAAACATCAGCAGTGCTACTTATAATTCTTCCCAACTTTGAATCATCAGCAAATAACTAAAGATCCACAGTCAATCCACAGGATATATCATTTACAAACAAGTTAAACAGCAGGGATCCAAGAACAGAACCCTGGGGCATGCCACTGGTTACCCTCCTTTTTGCAGACACTGCTCCATCACACACAGCCTGCTGGTAGTTGTTCAGAGATCCAATCTCTGATCCATCTAACCAATATACTATCTATTCTCATTCCTTTGTAGCTTGTATACCAACTTATCATGTGGTAACCAATCAAATGCTTTTGCAAAATCCAAGATTATCACTGCATATGATTCTCCCTTATCTAACACACTTGTCACCTTATCATAAAATGCAAGTAAATTACTAAAACAGGACCTACCTTTTACAAATCTATGCTGTCCATCAACCCAATTCTGTATTCTACTCCTTATCAATCTCTCCAACACCCTGTCCACAACCGCAGTTATACAGACTGGCTTATAGTTGGAGATTTCTGTCTTAGAATCATGCTTGTGGAGTGGTATTATTTTGCCTTCTTTCCACTCCTTAGGAACCTTACCCACTGCAAGAATTTCATTAAATAACCAGGTCATGGGCATAAACAACTGTGGTGCACATTCCTTAAGAATAAGTGGTGATATGTCATCCATTCCCACAGCCTTGTTCTCATCTAACCCAACCAACATCTGATATGCCTCTGTTTCATTCACTTCCAATTCTCCTAATACTTGCCTCTCTTCTATATATTGTACTGGATCATTTATACCAGTATGATATAAGCTGATAAAGTGCTCGTTCAATAATATCTTTTGCAGCTGTTAATCTGCCATAATTATTCTTCATCTTGCTTGCCATGTAGCAAAAAAATTCCCTTCAGTTAACCTTGGCCTGACCAGCCAATCTCCTCTCATACTGCACCTTTTCTTTTTTTTTTTACCATGCTTGTCATCTTTCTAACCAGCATTTTATACTCTTCATGGACCTAATCATCACCAACTGTCTTGTATCTCCTCCATAAAATTTTCTTTTCCAGTACAGCTTGCTTGATTTCACTGTTCATCCATTTCACTCCTACTCTATTTACTCGCTTAATCCTTGGTACGCAGTCATACATTGCTTTTGTCAGATACCTTGTGAGTTTCCATGCATTGTCAACATCTTTTCCGGCCAGCTCATCTACCCAATATACTGATATTAACTCATTACAGAGCTTCCTATAATCACCTGCTTTACACTTCCACATGTATCTATTTTTGGCAGTGACTTTTTCTTGTTTCATCACTTCCCAAACAAGTACCTCATGATCACTCCCACCAACCGGTAGCAGTGTCAACACTTCATTAACAACTACGTCTTGTGAAGTTATTACCAAATCCAAAATATTAAAGCCTCTAGTTGCTTCAATCACGTGCTGCTTAAGATACTTGTCTCTCAGAAATTCCACAAACTTGCTTTCTTTTTTTCCCATACACTATCTCCTCCTTCCAGTCTATATTCCTGTAATTCTCCCATCAGGGTCACCTTCTCTTTACATTCCCAACTAATTTGTCTAAACATTTCACAATCAGTATTCTCTGCATTCCCTGACCTATAACAGCATCCTATCAAATATACTAACCTGTTTATTTCAATTTCGCACCACACAGATTCAATATCTGTGCATGCACTATCAACTTCCACACTTAGACACAATTCCTCTGCAATCATTAACCCCCCCCCCCCTCCTCTTTTCACATCTCTATCCTTCCGGAAAATTATATATCCTTCTAATTCTATTCCAACATCACATCCTCCTCAGACAACCAAATTTCACTTATTACTTTTGGGCATACTGTCTCAATCAATGCAACAAACTCAGCTCTCCTGTTCTGAATACTCCTTACATTTGTGTATAACCATAACAATCACTATGTTTGAGGCCATTCTACCAGCACTAACATTCTCTATTTTAGCTGCTATACTATGCTTCTCTCTTCAGTTTGACCACTCCCATTTCCCTGATCCTAACTGTGATTTCCATTCCTACCTGTCTTATCCTCACCTTTATGCATTCCGTCACCTTGTGCTGCTACAACCTCATCTTCCTCCTGCTGTACAATCTGTTGATTTGCGCTATCCTGTTTCACAGGTAGACTCTGATCATTTGGTACATTAACTTCTTGACTCTGTGCCTTCTCAGAAAACAATAGCCTTTCTAAATGCCCAACACCCATTCAAACATAATCCATCAGCTTTATACCATTTGAACTTCCCTTCAAATTCACTCGGCAGATTTACAAACTGAACCCCCTTTGCCTCACACAACTCAGCCATCTTCCTATTCATTATCTCCGCTCTCCTTCTCTATTCACTGTTATCATATCTGGGCACTATCCTACGACTTTCCCAACAACACTATTCTTCTTTACCTGCTGCAACAACTTCCTAAAGTTTCTATCAAGCTTCTCCCCAACTAAGTCATTTGTGCCCACGACTACCACTATTTTTGATGCCCGGTATTTCCTTTTCTGCAACGCATCAGTTATTTGCTTCATTGTTCCACCAGGAAAGCATGTTTTGTGTACTTTATTAGTAATCACACCTTTAATGATTGAGTCCCCATACACTGATATACGACTATCCTTTGATTCTTTCTTTATAAGATTAACATTCTCCTTATCATCATCCAATCTCTCTGTTAGCTGTTTAATATCCTCTTCCAGAGCACTTTTCATTTTCACTAACTCCTGCCCTGACATTTGCTCCCATTTCTAATTGCTTTAATCTATCCAGATTAAACAGATTTCACATATGTTAACGCTTTCCTTCTTCTCGTTTACCCAAACATTCCACAGATCTTTCACATTTTTTGGTGCACACATATAGTAGTTTTTGCAATCCATCCACTGCGAAAAATCCAAGGTAGAGCCAGACTTTCATACAGAAACCTTCAATACTGCTGACATATGTTTCTTTATGGACACCATCTTTAGAAGCTGAACTAGTACAACAAACAAGTAGCAAAGCACAATATAAACAACAAAAAGTTTCAACAACACCACCACTGAAGGACACTTGTATCCAAAATTTCATTTTGGATACAATAATCCAAATGCTTATAATTTCTTGTCATTGTTAATTTATTTCAAGGTTTATCATTCAACCTGACAATTGCCAATAATTGAGGCCTGAAATCTGAAGAAATACATGTGTGGCCAACCATGATTTATAAATGTCACTAAATAAACAAAACATTCTCCAAAAGCTAGTAAGGTGTGCTATTACAAATATAAAGATCATTAAATTATTATTATCCAGGTATCGTAATGGAGTCCAAAGATTTAATGTGAGAGGTATACAGGAATTCTTATTCCCACTCAACCAACCAACGCTTATCATACCTTTCCTTAAGCTCATCTACTGATAAAGTGCTCAGCTACCTGTAGTAATCTATTCCATTTGATGACAACCCCTCACAAAAATCTAGTGTCCTCCATAATATTGCTAACTGCACTCTTACACAACTTCCAAGGATGAAAGTTCCCTGATCCCTTATTCACCTTTTTTTCTCTTGTCATGCATTGAAAAATTTCTGTGATGCATATTCTATAAAATCTCTTTGTCACTTCATGTTGCTATCATATCCCCTCCCCCGCTTGTTTGCCTGCATCTGTATCATCTTAGTCACCTACTCATTTCAAGTGACAATGTATGTATAGCAGTCCAAATATAGATATATCACAGCCTTAGGCATCATTTGTACTATCTGGCTCACTTCTACAATGTGTTCCCTAAAATTAGATACAGCACCACTTTCCAAAGGCCTAGCCTCATCAGTTTCTTGCAGTACAGGTCCTATCAATATAAGATGGTAATGCTTCAACTCAAAGAGCATAATTTTACATTTTGCAAAACTGAAATGGCAAAATAGCAACCTTATCCTTTGTCTATTTAAATCATCCTATAACATTTTGTCAACACCTTTATTAACTACCTATACTCCCCAATTCAGTATCATCAGCAAAATGTGGTTATTTGTCCCACCCCATCATACCTAAATTTCTTAATGTGCAAATTACAAAGCAGCAGTCCAAGGCTGGTTATCTGCCTTTTACTTAATTTTGCTTCATCCTATACTAATATTTGACGCCTATCAGATATTAGTAAGCCTTATCCATGAAACCAACCAACTTCATATCCATTCCCTATTTGCTCCAAATTACATAACACTTCTGACCAGTATCCCATTGAATGAAATTTGCAAAGTCTAGCCATATCATGCATAACAACGTCCTTTATTTAACTGCATTATCACTTTATTATAGAAAGTAAGCAAATTACTAAGGTAATACCTCTTTCACAAAGTCTTGAAATCTCACATAGAGTATAGCATTCTCCATTCAACCATTCCTGAATTCTGGCTTTACCCAACTTTTCCAATATTTAACCATTACTCCAGAAATACTGACCAGCCTACAATTTGTTATTCTTGTCTTGAAACCTCTTTGCATAATAATGCACATCCAATATTTCACATTTATGAACTGTTTATGTTTATACATAAACAGTTCATAAACTGTTTATGTATAAACATAAACTGCTGCTGTTTGGGATGATTGAAGGAAAGAACAAAAGAGGAAGACCAAACAGAGAATGGGGCGATGACATTGTCAAATGTGCAGAAACTCTGTACACAAACTGAGTCATCTTGCACAAAACAGAATGCAATGGAAGAATCATATCAAGATGGCATCAGACACATACAGGCATTGAACACATGGCTGTTGTTGATTAGTTGAAACAGTTCATAAATAATATTATATTACTACATTATAAATAGTATTATATATATACACTCTTCAAAAGTTGCTAAACTCTTAAGTTTAATTCTGTGCAAACAAAAAAAAAAAAAAAAAAGATCAAATCTAGTGACAAATATCACAGTGTCACTAGATTTGCTCTTTCTGGTGCATGTTTCATGCACTGCAAGTTATGAGAGAGTAATTCAATTTTAAAAACTAATAAAATAAAATGTATATTACTGCTGAATTAAGTGGTTAGCCAAGCATTTAAAAAAAAAAAAAAAAACATGCAGATAACTGAGCCAAATAAATCTTGAAAATGAAGCACAGCAATTTGTCTCTTGATATTAGAAATGCAACTAGAAAGAAAACAATATGTATGAAAATGGCTAAAATGAAACATACTACATAAATGACTACATATAAACAATTATAACCTGCATTCAAGTGTTAATGACTACCATTTTTAATGTGATACTTAATGAATTAATGAAGATTAATAATCTGTATTGAAGTTAAAACATTATACTTAATCCCATAAAACTATACACACAGAACTAATTATCCAGCAAGTGTGAGCTAAATTTGATTGCATCACAGGATGATGAACATTTATATTAACATGGCAAAGCATTACTCACACTATTATTATGGTGTTTCATCTTAAGAAAAGCAAACTTTATTTCTAGAGAAATGGAGAAGAATGGAGGACTGAAAAGATTAAAAATGTGATGAGATTTCATCAAATGTTTTTTTTAGGGAATGTGTTAAGAACTGATAGTGCCAGTGAGCCGTTTGTTTAATGAAATTCTTGCTAGAAGACTCCATAAGAAGTGGAAACATGGTAAGACAGTGCCAATGCAATAAGGGTGGTAGCTAAATAGAAGAATGAAACTATAGATCAGTTTGTATTTCTTGTGCACCTGATACTTTGGAGAAATTAGTGAGAACTCATTGAAAAAACAAGGCTGATGAGGGTAATATATTTACCCTGGAAACCCATGTTGTGAGCAGGGCCCATGAGAGGGGAGTGGAGGAGGAAATCTTATTTGGACCTGGGAGACAAAGGATGGGGAGCAAGAAATTTCCTGGGATCTCAGAAAATATTTGCATATATTGTGTGAAGACTAACATTCACATTTGTGTAAGTCAACATAGTTTTATATATTGTAATTTGCAGAAATTATGATCCATAATCTTATGTAGTGTTGGGAAATGTAGAGGTATAATGAATAATATTATATACTTTCATCATAGCATCACTAAATCAGTGTGATTTAACCCTTAAATGGATAACTGCAGTCATATTTATCCCACCACTTTTCCATTTTTTTATATCACCATGGCAACCACTTCAGTACTATTTTATGACAGTCTAATGAAGCATTACCACATTTGGTACTAATGTACCAAATGTGGTAACGTACTAATGTAGCAAGACTACTAAAGTACAGAAATAATCATAATACATGGAAATAGTACCAAACCTGGGGTTCAAACTTTACAGAAAAAAATACAATACTAAACAGCTGCAAACAGAGATGCCAATTGCAGCTGTTTACTTTATGCAATTCTTGTAGATAAACTTATATGTTGGTGATACATAACTGTCAATTTTTAGGGAAAGACAATGTATACTGTTATATTAATTAAAAAACTTTAATTAATACTTCCTATATTTCAGTATTGTTACATTACCATCTTCAGGGAACATAAAAATTAATGATATGTGCATGCAGGCACTAACACTGAACAAATATGGCTGAAGACAACAACTGAAGTCAGTCCTGGAGTGCTAAAAGGTGCCTGGTCCTTGGGGGAACAGATAAGAGATGCCAATTTTTTATATGGTTTATAACAAGTTGTCAAGACTTCACAACTTGTTATAAACCATATAAAAAATTGGCATCACTATCCGCTTCCCCCAAGGACCAGCCACTTCCCCTAGACCTAACAAGTTGTCAAGTCTTGACAACTTGTTATAAACCATATAAAAAATTGGCATCTCTTATCCGCTCTCCCAAGGACCAGCCACTTCCCCTAGACCTACCTGGAGTATACCAGGTCCCCCTGTAGTTGCAAACTGTCTTCTTACTATGGCCAAACAAGCAGGAAAGCTAATATATGGATATCTGAACATAAGGATTATATCTGTTTCCACCAATACAGCCACTCAGGACTTGCTGATCATGCTTTGGACACCTGCCACAAAATACGCTGGAAGAAGAAAGCTACCTTACTACACTGCAACAAGTATAAATATGAGAGATTATTCCTGGAATCAGCCTCAGCTCTAAAAAACTCCCCAAACCTCAAGAAATTTGGATGCATGAAACTGTACCAAATGTGGGAAGTTTGCATTCTTAGAAACATCAGCACAACAGCCAAGACTACTACTTAATATAGCCCACTAAGTGGCACCTTTTAGAACTCTAGGACTGACTTCAGTTGTTGTCTTCAGCCATATCAGTTCAGTGTTAGTGCCTGCATGCACATATCATTAATTTTATGTTCCCTGAAGATGGTAATGTAACATTACCAAAATATAGGAAGTATTAATTAAAGTTTTTTAATTAATATAACAGTATACGTTGTCTTTCCCTAAAAATTGATACTTTACTTCATGCAGCTACTACTTTACTCTATTATACTGGGAAGCCTAGTTGGCTGAGTAGCATAGCTGCTCTCCAACCAGCAGGTGGATTCGAATTCTACTATGGATACTGATGTTTATTATTATTATTAATATTATTATTATGATTATTAACATCCCACCTCCATGGAGTCAGAGACTCGATATGGGAGATACACACTATTGCACATAATGCTCATCTAAGCATGCCTTAAAATAATTCAATAATGTATCTACATTCACAACACAACTCGGGCAATGCATTCCACTCACTCACTAACCACTCTTCATGCAAAGAACCTGCTCTTCTTTCCTCTGCTCACACCCTCATTATACAGTTTCCAGTGATAGCCTCTGCAAGGGGGGGGGGGGTATAAGACCTGATTAAGGCCTTATACAATGACATCATAACCTCTTTATTTCTGCAGTCAGGGTATGCTGCATCATTGCCATTATCCAATGTGATGTCTTCACAAATTGTGCAATATGACTCCTGAATTTCAGTTCCTTGTTCACTGAAACTCCCAGATCTCTCATTTCCTCTATCTCCTTTAAAGTTTCCCCACAAAGTGTATACTTTGCATCCCATTGTTGCTTACCAAACTTCAAACCATTACACTTTATAACACTGAACTGACAGTTCCACTTACCTGCCTATTTATGCAATCTAGTCAAGTCCTCCTGCAAGGCCATAACATCTGTTTGACTCTGCATTGCTCTCACCGATTTCGCATTGTCTGCAAACAGCTGCACATCACTAGTTAAACCCATCCCAATATCATTAATATACAAATTGAACAACAATGGCTCCAAAACTGACCCTGCAGTAAACCACTAGTGACCTTCTGCTTATACTACATCCCCATATACAATTTCTGATACCTATCTGACAAGCAGTCGCTGATCCAACTCAGAAATCTGTTATCCAATCCCATCTGTTTTAATTTATTTAATAGTTTGTCATGTGGGTGCTTATAAAAAGCTTTTGTAATATTCAAGTATACCACTGTATAGGCATTTCCCCCTATCCAAGGTATTTGTCACCTTGTTATAGTATATAAGTAAGTTAATAAAACATGATCTCCCCCTTAACAAAGCCATGCTGATGACCACAAAGAATACTGCTGTTTTCAACCCAGTTATGTATCCTACTTCTCACTAATTTCTCTAATACCTTCACCACAACTCCAGATATACAGATTGATTTGAAGCCACAGCCTTATCACCACCTTTATGCAGTGGAACAATTTTGCTTGTTTCGGCTCCCTTGGAATCTGTGCTGTTGTAAGACTCTTATTAAACAAGCATGCTAATGCTACTGCCAATTCCCTGGAACATTCCCTTAAGATGTGTGGTGATATGTCATAAAATCCTATCACCTTATTGACATCAAGGTTATTTATTTATTTCCTCAAATATCTCCTGCTCACTCACAATTAAGCCCTCCTCTCCTATGTCCTCTACACTTAAGTTCCTCATGATTCCACAAGGATCAGGAAGAAACACCCTTATAAATTGATCACTGAATACCTCAACAATGTCTTCTACAGCAGTTACCATTCTACCACTTTCATCCATTAACTTCATCTTACCATGATTATTCTTCCTTTCATTGCCCAATCACCTTTATCACCACCTACCATATATCTGCTCAGTCTCAACTTCCCCACTCACATTGCAATATACTTCATCTCCATACACACACTGACTGCTACTTTCAACATCCACTCTTCCTGTACACCCAGGCTCCCCCTGTTTTCCTGTTCCTCTTGCGTTCCCGTTCTTTCTTCTTTTCTCATGCTACCATCATTTCCATTGCCCTGAACTTCTGTGTCTTTAATACCACTCTCTTGATCTTTCACTTCATCTCTTACTTTTAATCTCTTGCATGCAGCAGACACTGTACTTCCATCTAGCAACATTTTCTCCAGTACACTCAATCCAAAGCCATTTAAATGCAAACCATCACATTTATATAATTCAATTTTTCTCTCAAACAAATGCCACACAAACTGTACTCCCTTCTCCTTATACAGCTCCACTAGCATACCATTTCCAGCTCTCCATCTCAACTCATCATCGTCATACCTCGGCAACAGCCTTTCCCACTACAGTGTTTTCTTTCACTCTTCTCAATAACCTCCTGACATTCACCCTTACATACTCCTTATGTCTACTTAAATCATTTGTCCCTATGACCACCACTAGTTCTCTTGCTCGTTTCCTCCTCATGCGCAACACCTGAATTATCCTGTTCATTCTCCCTCCTAGATAGCAGACCTTATGGATTCTCTCATTATCTAATCCTCCAACTATGGAATCTCAATACACTCTATCGTGGAGTCACTCATCACCTCTTTTACCCTTTTTTTCTTTCTTTCATTCTATTACATTCCATTACTATTTCATTAGTTTTCACTAAACGTTTCATATCACTCCACACAGTCCTCATTTCGTTTTTCATTTTCAACAACTGTTTCATCAGATCTTGCATTCTGACAAATTCACTCTCTGTCACTCCCATAGCCTTGCAACCTCTTGTTCTGCCACACCGTACTTCCATTTCCTCCTTTTGCTTTCTTTTGCTCCCTTATCACTAACTTTCACTTCTACATTCTTGCTTTCATTAACTTTCACTTCTATATTCCTGCTTTCATGAACTTTCGCTTCTACATCATTCTCACTTTTGAAAACGTTAGACTTTCTTTAGGTGGGAGATGAACTTCATTTCCCAGTGTGAGACCAATGTCCTGCTTATTGGAGGAGTGAAATTAAAAAGTTCAATGTTTGGCTTCTAGGGTAAAAATTTTAATTTAAAAAAAATTACAAAAATTAATTTGAAAAAAGAAAAAAATTCTTTGCCCATTCATGATAACTCATGTACTATATAATTGCAATCTTTTATTCAGTGAAAGTCACATAATATACACACATGGATATTGAATAACAGTGGAGATAATGTGCACCCTTGTCTCACACCAGATTTAACATCAAACCATCTTTCTGTACTCCTTCAATTTTAACTTGATGGCTTATAATGACAATGTGCTATGCATTGCTCAATATAATGTCTCATGTATACCATGTAATTGTAACATTTTGAAGAGCTTTTCTTTTGGCATCTTGTCACATACCTTTTCACATCTACAAGGCCTATGTTATATTCCTAGATTAATAGACTATTTGTCTTAAAGTAAAAATCTAATACTGACAACCTCTACTTGACTTGAACACAGTTTGATTTTATTCAAGTTTCCATTCCATTTTTCTTAGCCTTTTCTCCAGTATGTCTGCATAAATCTTACAAGGAACATTCAGCAAAATTTCTCTAATTCTCACAATGTACATCCAAGAGCATGGGGTGAAAAAAAAAAAAAAAAAGAAAGAAAAGTTGTAAGGGTATATAAAAAGAAAGG
Source organism: Typopeltis vanoorti (assembly GCF_054136105.1). Classification (NCBI taxonomy): domain Eukaryota; kingdom Metazoa; phylum Arthropoda; class Arachnida; order Uropygi; family Thelyphonidae; genus Typopeltis; species Typopeltis vanoorti. Next base: position 60,960,983 of record NC_143557.1, read on the forward strand.
TGACTAGTTAACTTATGAACAGTACAAGGATCAGGCAAGAATAGTGAGCAGCATGGTATGGAAGGCAAAATCATATTATAAGGAGAAATTGCTGAACAGGCAAAAGGAAATCCGAAAGAGTTTCTTCATTATGTGACAAGCAGGAGGAAGAATGACTATGAAAGGATAGCTTTAATGAGTGCATATGGTAGAGAGGTAACAGAGCAGATGAAATTGGAGGTACTTAGTATACAGCAGAATTTGAATGCAAATATAACTGTGGAACTGGATGGGATATTTGCTCGTGTTTTACAAGAATGTGTAGGGGAACTGGCGATGCCTTTGACCAGACTGTTTAATTTGTCTCAGCTCTGGCAAAGTCCCAAGAGAGTGGAGGAAGGGCAAAATAATTCCTCTGCATAAAGGAGGATCTAAGTCTATGGCAGCAAATTAAGACCAATTAGTATATCAGGAGTGGTGGAAAAAGCACTGGAAAAGTTGATCATAAAGAAAATTCAGGAATGGGTGGATAAGAATATGATACTCTATGAGGGGCAGCAGGGCTCTGTGAAGGATTGGTCATGTCTTAGTAATCTACTAACTTTTTATATAGAGTGACAAATGAGCGGGATAAAGGGAATACCTACACAGTGATACTGCTGGATTTTGCAAAGCTGTTTGACAGGATACCACATGGAACTCTATTATGCAAATTAAAACAAATGGAGATGGATATGACACTGGTTATGTGGATAAGAAGATGGATGATGGACAGATACTCAAATAGTATGTGGAGGAACAGAATTCAGAAGGCAGGTGATTATGTTATGTGACGCAGTTATGTGACGCAGGGCTCTGTGCTTGGACCACTGCTTGTTTAATTTGTACATAAATGATATAGAAAATAATTTGAAGGGAAATATTCAGTTTCTTGGTGATGATGCAAAGTTGGGTAGGTAAGAATTAATTAAGGTGATGTAGAGAGCTTGCAGGATGATTTAAATAGGTTGACAGTATGGGCAAAATATAATGAATGTCAATTTAATGTGGAAAAGTGTCAAGTTTTGCATTTTGGAATAGAAAAATTACAAGTTATGTATCACATTGCTCCAGGAAATTGACGAAGCCAGGGATTTGGATGCAGCAGTAGATAGAAGGCTGAAGTTTAGCGGGCATATTGCTAAAGTAGCCAGGGTAGCTCACAGGATTACTTGGTTATTGAAGAACACACAAACAAGCAGAGAAAAGGGAGTTATCATTCCTCTTTATAAAGCCTTAATATGACCACATCTGGATTTCTGTGCTCAGGTCTGGTCACCTAGGTTTCTTGGGGATGAGGAAGTGGTGGAGAGGATCTAGAGGAGAGTGGTCTGTGGAATGCTTCGTATTGAGATAGATTGAGGGTTTGTGGTTAAAAGAGTTGGTTGATAGGTGGAAAAAAAAAAGGGGGGGGAGATATGATAGCAACATTTAAGTTACTTAAAGACTTTTATAGGATTGATGTAGGGGAAATGTTTCAATATTTGGCTAGAAGGGGAATAACAAGAGGTCATACATGGAAGTTGGGTAAGAGTCTGGTTAGCAAGAGTGTGAGGACTAGATTTTTTTTGCTTGGAGAATGGTGAATGAATGGATTGCCTGAGTTAGTTGTGAGTACTTTATCTGTTAATAGTTTTGAGGAGAGATATGATAGATATTGTGTTGATAGCTTGTGCCTCCCATAAGGAGTCTTAGAACTCCATGGAAGTGCCCATGCAATAATTCTTTTCTTGCAGATAATTTCACCACCTGTCTCTTTAACTGAATGACTCAATGTTTTCTTCTTAGTTTGACAGTGAGACTCAAAGGTTTTTTTTTTTTTTTTTTAAATGGCATATTGCAAAGATTGCCAAAACATTACATCAAATTACATGGTTGTTGAAGAACACACTAACAAGCAGGGATAAGGAGGTTATTGTTCTACTTTATAAGGCATTAATAAGACCGCATTTGGACTACTGTGCACAGATCTGGTCACCTGGATTTCTTGGTGATGAAGAAATGGTGGAGAGGATTCAGAGGCGAGTTACAAAGATTGTTACAGATCTGTGGGATGTTTCCTATGAGGATAGATTGAAGATCTGTGGGCTCCAAAAACTAGCTGATAGACGTAGGAGAGGAGATATGATATAGGCATATAAATTATTAAAGGGATTTTATAGGATTGATACTGATGACATTTTTAAGACCAGTGCAGGAAGGGAGAGAGAACGAGGGGGCCATCCCCTGGAGATTATGTAAGAGTGTGGTTAACAAGGGTGTTAGGACTAGATTTTCTGCTTGGAGGGTTGTGAATGGGTGGAATGCGTTGCCAGAGGTGGTTGAATGCTTTCTCTGTGAATCAAAAAAAGTGTATCAAGACACATTGCTGGAACCTGTGGTATGGCTCCTGAACAATTCCTTGTTTCATGGTAGACAGTGGACCTACAACAGGACTCAGCTGTGCACAGAAGGTGAAGACCAAACAACAGTGGTTGGAGACAAATGTGCCCAACCACATACCACCATCTGGTTGGCCATCTGTCAGTCCTGATCTGAAACTTTTGGCTTCAAACTGTGGGTGGAGCTTGAGTGAGTAGCCTGCAAGAAATGACATCCCAGCATTGCCAGCCTTAAGGTGGATTTGGAGTGGGCAGTGTCTCCATCGGATGTTGTGTGTGCCAGCATGAATATGTGACCTCACAGACTTCAGGCAGTGTGAGGGCAAAAGGGGGACATTTTGAACACTGAGTGCTGCTATATGCATGTTACATATGTGGTTACTATGTGCTGAAAGCTGCAAATGATTTACTGTTAGATTAAAGGTTTATGCACTGTTCAAATAGAATGGAACTGGAGACTTTTGGAGTGGTGATTACAGAATCATTTATTCAGGTGACGAGACGACAAAAAATGGAGTCATTGTGGTTCTTAATAAGGAATGGAGAGGAAGAGTAATCAACTCAGTAAAATGTAGTAGTAGATTTATAATGGTAAAACTAGAAGCAAAACCAACAAATATTATAATAATACAAGCTTACATGCCTACTAGCGACCACAGTGATGATGAAGTTGAGAGAGTATATGTAGATATTGAGAATGTAATCAAACTCACCAAAAAGGAAGATAATCTTATTGTCATATGTGATTGGAATGCAATCACTGGTGAAGGCAAAGATGGAAGAGAGGTGGGAAAGTATGGACTTGGATGGCAAAATAGACTTTTGGAGTTCTGCCACCAATTCGATCTGATCGTTACTAATACCTGGTATGAAGTACCAAAAAGAAGAAAGTATACTTGGAAAATTCCAGGGGATATAGGAAGGTACCAAATAGATTATATTATGACAAGAAATAGATTTAAAAATTAAGTAAAATCATGCAAAAGTTACCCGGGAGCTGATGTTGATAGTGACCACAATTTGGTTTTATTGAAATGTAATCTGAAATTTAAAAAGTTGTCACAACCAAGGAAAAGGCCCAAATGGAACATAAGTAACCTGAAAACAGAGGAAAACCATAGAAACTATAAACAGCAAACTGATGAAAGCATTAAAACTGGAGAGAGGGGAAAGAAAAACATAGAGGAAAAATGGACTCATTTGAAGGATACAATCATCAGGGCCACCAATAACTGCATATGATTAAGGAAGAAGCAAATAAAAAAACCATGGATCACCCAGGACATTCTAGATCTAATAGATGAAAGAAGAAAATACAAAACCTCCCTAAAGGAAGAAAACAAAGACAAATATAAACATATAAAAAATATGATAAATAGAAAGTGTAAAGAAGCAAAAGAACAATGGTATACAGAGAAATGTAAAGAAATAGACGATCTAACAAAGACTGGAAGAATCGATAAAGCTTATAACATTATAAAAGGAATAAGCCAGCAAAACAAGACAAGAAGTACAATTATCAAAAATAAACAGGGTAACATACTTATAGATAAGGAAGAAATTTCGGAAAGAAGGAAGGAGTACTTAGAAGATCTATATAGTGGAAAAGATCTAGATGCCAAGGCTATAGAAGATGAAACAAGATTTGATGTGGAAGAAATTGGTCCAACTATACTAAAAGATGAATTTCAATGGGCACTGAATGAATTGTCAGCCAACAAGGCACTAGGCACTAATAACATCCCCTCAGAATTAATAAAATACTCATGAAACATAACTAAGTCATACCTTTTCAAGATCATAAAGGATATTTATGAAACAGGGATCATCTCCAAAGATTTTACACAATGCTCTATCATACCCATTCCTAAAGTAAATAATGCAAAGTGTGAAAATCATCGAACAATAAGCTTAATATCACATGCTTCGAAAATACTACTCAAAATTATACAAAAAAGACTAACAAAGAAGGTTGAAGAATATGTTGGCAATGACCAGTTTGGATTCAGGAAATAGCAGGGGACAAGGGAAGCAATCCTAGCTCTAAGAACAGTTATTGAAAGAAGATTAGAGAAGAATCAAAATACTCTGATAGTCTTTCTTGACTTGGATAAAGCCTTCGATAATATTGACTGGAATCAAATGTTTCACCTCCTAAAAACAATAAAGGTAGATTGGAGAGATAGAAGGCTCATATTTAATCTTTACAAGCATCAAGAAGCCCTAATAGAAGCAGCCAGCAATACAACAAAAACCGCAATAGCAAAAATACGTAGAGGTGTAAGACAGGGGTGCTCTCTTTCACCCATATTGTTTAATCTGTACACTGAAGATGCAATAAATAAACTGAAAGAACTAATAGAAACCGGAACTAAGATAAATGGAATTGATATTAACTGGCTACGGTTTGTGGATGATATAGCAGTTTTAGCTGATAACGAAAACAAACTGAAAGCCACCCTAACAAAGCTGGAAGAAATCTTCACACAGTACAGCCTAAAAATTAATTATACGAAAACAAATTATTAATTACAAGTAAAGCAAATCCAATGAAAATAAACCTGGAAATAAATAATAACCTACTACAACAGGTATCCTCTTTTAAATATCTTGGAAGTTTTATCAGGGAAGATGGAAGAAACCAATCAGATATTAAAGGACAAATAATCTTGGCCAAAAAGGCATTCTACAACAGAAGAAAATAACTTAGCACCCAGCTCAAAAAAAGGCTAGCGAAAACATACATATAGAGCATTGCATTATATGATTGTGAGGCCTGGACACCAACAAAACAAGACATGAAAAAGTTGGAGGCATTTGAACTTTGGTGATGGAGAAAGATGATGAAAATTAGTTGGACAGAAAGAAAAAGTAATGAAGAAGTTCTAAATATAGTTCATGAAGAGCAGTCACTAATGAACCACATCAACAAGAGAAGAAAAAGCCTAATTGGACACCATCTGAGGTATGAGGGGACTGATTACAGAAATAATGGAGAGGACTGTAGAAGGAAAGAGGCCACGAGGCAGACCAAGAATTTCATATATAAATAGCATAATGATGCTAATCGGTGCTAAGAGTTATGAAGAGATAAAAAGGAGGTCAGAAGACAGGATGTTATGATGTGCTGTTATAACTAACCAATCTTCGGATTGATGCACCAAAGAAGAAGAGAGGCATGGTTGAAAAAGGCTTTTGATAAACTGCCACATGATAAGTTGCTATTGAAACTAGAACAGTTTCACTAGCAACTTATTGATTAGATTAGTGCACTGGATTGGAGATTGGCTATCTGATATGTATAAGAAGCAATATCCTAGAAGAGATATGTCACTAGTGGTATATCTCAAGGATCTGTTTTAGGGCCACTGTTGTTTAACTTGTATGTTAATAATATTGGGGAAGGTTTGAATAGGGATACTCAGTTGCTTGCAGATGAAGCAAAGTTGAATAGAACTATGAAGAACAGAGCAGATGTTGCATCTTTATAAGAGGACTTCAATAGACAGAGTGAATGAGCACAGAATTGGGATTATCAGTTTAATGTTGCAAAGTGTAAGGTTTTAAACTTTGAAAAATAAAGACGGGATATAGAGGGGGATACACTTAGTAAGGATATATTGGATGAGGAGGTGTAAGAAATAAGAGATCTGGGAGTGATGAATCCCTATCTACATTTTAGATCCTTTAGTTTTCAAAAGGATGAAGAAATACTGGAAAGGATCCAAAGTATTGACTGAGATGGTTTCTGTAATGTTGAGTAAGAGGAAAGGTTGAGAAGCAGCAATTTACAGAGTCTAGTAGATAGGAAAAGGATGATATGATAGAGAAATATAAGTTGGCGAGGGTTCTTATCAGATTAATGTTGTAGAGGTTTTTCATAGACTGACTGGATATGGGCGGGGAAAACATAAGAGATCTGGGAGGGAGTGATGTATCCCTATCTACATTTTAGATCCTTTAGCTAAGGCCATGATTTGGCCACATATAGACTACAGTGTATAGTTTGGTCACATGGTTTTCAAAAGTATGAAGAAATATTGGAAAGGATCCAAAGTAGATTGACTGAGATGGTTTCTGTAATGTTGAGTAAGAGGAAAGGTGAGAAGATGCAATTTACAGAGGTCATCCCTGGAAGCTGTATAAGGATGGTGTAGCAAAGGAGTGAGAAGCAGGTTTTTTTGCATAGAAAGTGGTGAATGAATGAATGCTCATGAGTGTGGTGTCTGCAGAGAATGTGAATGTATTTAAGGCACAGTATGATGAGTTGTGTATGACAGGAGAAACTCTCATGATGAATGTTTAATTCTGTGGAGGACTGAGGATAATAATAATAATAATAATCTTCATAGGCAAAGTGGATAGTAAATCCAACATTATTTCAAAGCCGAATGTAGAATCTAGGAGAGTTTTGTTAGTTGACTAGAGAGCTTGCAGGAATACATTCCTCAGCATTCACGAGTTGCCTTAATGTGGACTGCTTAAAAGACATAGGTGCTGCAGTGTCTATATATTTGCCCTTTATTAGTCCACCTCGATAAGGTTTCACTTGCCTGACAGCTGTTTCGAACTGGTTATCCACTTTGCTTATGTAAAATTACATAGGCAAAGTGGATATTAAATCCAACATTATTTCAAAGCCGATTGTAGAAACTATGAAAGTTTCACAAGTTGATCCGACACTTGCAGGAATGCATTCCTCAGTATTCATGAGTTGCTTGCAAGGTCTCTGTCAACTTACAAAACTTTCATAGTTTCTACATTCAGCTTTGAAATAATGTTGGATTTAATATCCACTTTGCCTATGTAATGTTACATTGCTGAAATAAAGCCGAAAATTTTGGTTCTTTATTTTAGTAATTACTTTTACGCACAGATCGAGAGTTCGCTTATGAAAAATACATGTCTCTAACATTTCAGGTTTCTTGGTACTGAACGACAGTTTTTGCTTTCTTAAGGTTTCTTCATGTATTTTTCTTAAGGTTTCTTCATGTATTTTTCTTAAGGTTTCTTCATGTATTTTTCATAAGCAAACTCTGGATTTGTGCATAAAAGTAATTACTAAAATAAAGAACCAAAAGGCTTTATTTCAGCAATGTAACATTACATAGGCAAAGTGGATATTAAATCCAACATTATTTCAAAGCCGAATGTAGAAACTATGAAAGTTTTGTAAGTTGACCAGAGACCTTGCAAGCAACTCATGAATACTGAGGAATGCATTCCTGCAAGTGTCTGATCAACTTGTGAAACTTTCATAGTTTCTACACTCGGCTTTGAAATAATGTTGGATTTAATATCCACTTTGCCTATGTAATTTTACACTGCTGAAATGTGGCCTTTCGGCTCTTTAGTGATAAATAATAATCTTCATTTCTTCTGACAATGTGTTTGTTCCAGTAGCTGACTCTTTCCTTTTCAACCTGGTTTCCTGATGAAAACAGGGCCTTGTCTAGAGCAAAACTAGAGCAATGCCCTGCATTAAATCTCATCATATTGTTCAATCATGTTTACTTTTAGTATACGCCCTGATGAAAACAGGGCCTTGTCTACTACAGCAATGCCCTGCATTAAATCTCATCATATTGTTCAATCGTGTTTACTTTTAGCATAAGCCAGTAGAGAGAACAATTTGGTAGGTTAAGTCCCAAATTGCCAGCAATCCTCATTCTTTCGGTACTCAGTGGACTACTACTAAATTCCAACGACAATGCCTTACCCATAGAACTAAACCATATTCTCAACACTTTCTCAGCTAATGGCTACCCTCCCAAAACAATCCAAAAAATATTGAAACCAATAAACCACAACCCCCCCCCTTCACAAGAAGGATTACTCTAAATCCATCACCATACCCTATATCAGAGGCAGCTTGGAAAAAATTACAAAAATCCTAAAAAAACACGGCTTAACTTCTTGTTACAGACCATATAAGAAAGTGGCATCCCTTATCTGCTCCACTAAAGAACCAACCTCCCCCACTAGACCTACCTGGTGTATACCAGGTCCCTTGCATCTGTAAGCTGTCCTACTTTGGCCAAACAGGCAGGACAGACAATATCAGAATTACAGAACACAAGGACTACATCCGGTTCCACCAATGCAGACCATGCTCTGGATAGCCGCCATAGAATACGGTGGAAGAAAGCCACGATCATTCACCATAGTAAATACAAGTACGAAAGGCTTTTCATGGAATCAGCCTCAGCCCTAAGAAATAATCCAAACCTCAACAAATTTGGCTGCTTGAGACTGCCTCAAATTTGGGAAACCTACATCAGAAGACCTCAGCCCAATCGCCCAAGAATACCAACATTGCCTGCTAGGGGGCACCAGTAGGACTTTAGGAGAAAGAATAGCTTCCTGCTTCGTCCTCATTTACTGTTTGCTGTGCCTGCGTGCACGTGTCTTGCTCACAAGTTCCTGTTGAAAATGGCAACGTGACGTTGCCAAAATATTGGATTTGTATTAAAAAGTTATTTTAATGTATATCCTAGTCTACGTTGTTATTTCCCTAAAATATTTAATAATAATGCATAACCAACGTCTAAGCCTTTCCACTAGAATTATTACTACTACTAAAACAAGATAAATGATGTGAAGATGAGGACCAAACATCAAGTCAGATGCCCAAGTCAGTTCTCTGTATTCCTTAAAGCGCTGTGGAGGTCCTCTCCCAGTTATCTGGCTTTGACACTTACACAAACCAACTAAAGCAACATATACTACAATTTTGTTCTGACTGATAACTAGGATTATTATTATGAGAAACAAAGAAAGCAGCATGGATTAAAACAAATTATTATTTGTGTTTTAATTAGCCATTATTCATACATTTGATTAAACATATCTTCAATTATCTTACTTGCAGATGTCCATATTCTTCATGAGAAACAATGGGTTGTCCTGTTTGCAAGTCAAATTTACTATGCAATGCATACTGAGGAGACTGATTCATTTTGTAGTTCTCCATCTATAAAAAGTAAATTAAAATAAAACTTTCATAAATATATTTGGAATAATTCTTTTTTTGTACTGTATTTTAAAATATCTTCACAGAAAATAAATAATTACCTAACTTATTCTAAATATGAGATATAATTTTTTGGTGATATATTACCAATTAACTTCAGTCTAAAAAAGTAAATTAAACATAATCTAAATCATGCAAATTAACCAAATTAATTTTAGCATGATTTAGAACTTGACCAAATATTCAGCACTACTTTAACTTTCAAAAAACACTTTATTCAATTAAATTTCAATATTTAATTGAATATCAATAATTTCAAGGGGTCAGAGGAATCATCAACAGAGAGCCTATTTGAGTATCAAATACCTATTACATCTTTTCTTGGACATATGTACTAGAGATGCATTCATGATATCCAATGGTAGCACATTCTATAAATCGCCATGTACTGCAAGAAGAACTCTTGGACTTCACATGCTTCCTAACAACACTCCTAGCAAGCTTTCGTAGATGACATTGACTTCTATCTCCACCAGCCATAAGCTGCAAAATCTCACTTTTGTCTATACCAGTGATGAAAAATGAATTGAATTTGAATAAAAAAAAAACTGATAAAATGGCCATTGACTTAAATAAACAACACCAAAACTTGACATTACATTTCTTGAAAAACCTAAGTCAAAATTTGGACTGAAATTAAAAAAATAATAATAATAAATAAATAAAAAGCACAAATTCAAACATAGCTTAGTCACTAAAATCCTATGAGAATGAGTGACTTACTGAATTCTCATGGGTCAAAAATAATGATTAATAGTATTAACCAACACCAAGAGGGAAAAAAAATACATTTATTAAACTCACTCATATTTTGCAGGTTTTCTACTCAGCATCAGCACTACTGAAAATTGGGGTGCACAGCACCTAGGTTCTTATTCTTGAACCCTGTTAGTATCCATTAGGGGAAGCTAAAGATGCTATCAACCAAACGCAAGTGATCGAACTAAAATGCTCCCAAATTCCTGCCCTAAAGGATCCCACCTGGGGCAAGGCCAAAAAATAATATCAATTAATATTGAAGGATTCTCCAATATCAAGCAAGATCTCATTGCAAATATTTGCAGAGATAATGACTGTGATGTGCTCTGCCTGCAAGAAACTCACAGAGGGGAAGGTGCTACATGACCTTACAACCATGGCATGAAACTCATCAAAGAGATATCCCATGATAAATATGGTAGTGCAATTTTTACAAAAGAAAACTTAATTCCATCATCCATTGACTCAACAAACAACAGACACATTCAGATTATTACAATCACATTTAAAAATATCTCAATCACCTCAGTTTATAAACTACCAGAAGAAGCTTTCTCCTTCCCCAACATCCTCCTCAATAATAATGCATACATGACTAATGTTGTATTAGGTGACTTTAACAGCCATAGTATTAACTGGGGTTACACAAAGTCCAATGAAGATGGAGAACTTGTTGAAAATGGGCTGAAAACCTTTCTCTAAACCTGATACATAATCCAAAACTCCCTGCATCTTTCAACAGTGACAGATGGAAGCAAGGCTATAACCCAGACCTCATATCTGTTACCTCAAAAATATCCAACATTTGTGTAAAAAGGGTTTTCAATCCCATTCCACATACTCAACATAGACCTATAATGCTGCAATTCAATCCAGCCATTATGCCTACCACAGTCCCTTACAGACAACAATTTAATTTCAAAAAAGGCTAATTGGAATGGTTTCATGACCGCTTCACTTCTCCATAGAACCAGTCCTTCCAAACCCTCAAAAGTATCCCCAATTTATAAAAATACTGACGAAAATCTCTACCAAACATATACTCCGAGGAGGCCTTTCCTGGAATGTGGTTCCAGGAAAGACCTGGAACTACATTCCAGGCCTTTCCAGTGACATACAAGCCCAATATGCTAATTATTCACAACTTTACAACACCAACCCCTTCTCAGAGGAGACTATCCATGCAGGAGAAAAATTTTGCTCCAAGATGGCAGAGGAAAGGCGTTCCTCATGGAAAAAAGAAATAGAAGCCCTTCACATGACCTATAGCAGCAGAAAGGCATAGAACTTTATCAACAGAATTAGGAAGGATTTCACTAAGCCATATGAACATTCACAGGTAACAGTTAATCAAATTGTTCACCAGCTGTTGCTGAATGGAAAATTCCCTAAAAAGCACCCAAAAAATAATAAACTTAGAACCCCCAAGTGAGGAACAAAATATGATTAACTCAGTTTTCACCATCACTGAACTCAATGCTGCCATAAACCTATTAAAACCTAGAAAAATCTGTAGGACTTGATGATATCTGTAATGAACAAATTAAACATTTTGGAAACACACTTGTCTCAGAACCCTAAGGATACCAACCAGCTGGAAGCATGCTAAAGTGGTGGCCTTTCTGAAACTAGGGAAAATCCCAACTGAAACAAAAAATTACAGACCTATATCACTACTCAGCAACCTCTTTAAACTCTATGAACAATTAATCAGGCTGGTTTTAGACCAGGCAAATCCTGTACATCATAAATTCTCAACCTCACTCAATATATGGAAAATGGTTATGAGCAAAAACTATCCAAAGGAGCAGTCTTTGTAGACCTAACTAGCATATGATACCATAAACCATAGGTTGCCAAACTTTTTCAGGCCACCGCCCATTTTGCAAGACATAAATTTTGTTACCCCCCCCCCCCATTATAACAGTTTGAATAAAACCATATTTCAAACATTTGAGACTGAATAAAACCATATTTCAAATACTCAATACTGTATTGTCAACATTTCTTCTTATATTCGGACATAATGAAGTAATAAAATTTGCAAAAATATTCAGAAAATAAAAGATTTAATTTACACTTTGTATGACTCCACTTATCTATCACACTTTCAACTGATGATTGTTGGCAAAGCACACAAAAAATAATGAAACTTATCCCTAAACCACTGGTATTTATAGATTTGAAATCTAGCCCGAATCGACTTGCATGCATTGACTTGTTTGCGATACCATCGTACTCGTACTTTGAACAAGTCACTGCAAGCACCCATATTCCTGTCAAAACATGCTGAATTGAGTGAATTACCTATGTAATAGTTGGCCGACATACTACTAGTTAAGACTCGTCTGCTGCATGGATAGACTAAAGCCTGTATGGCACGATCAATTTTTACAATAGCAAAAAATGCATACATTTTTTAAGTATATAAAAAATAGAAGTTAAAATATCCTGTATGACACGTTCAATTTTCTCATTGACATAGAAAATTGACATCTATTTCTATCTGACATGGTAAATTTTCAAATGATTAAATAATTGAAATAGGAAATTGATAAAAAAATTGATCGTGTAAGACGGGCATAAGATGAATTAAAATTCAATATTTAAATTTTAAATGATTATCTAATCTAGAAGGCTTCAGCGCCCACTGGGGGGGGGGGGGCAGTACCGCCCACTTTGGGAACCTATGCCATAAACCATCTCACACTCAGAAATAAAATATAGAGAATAACTAGAGACTATCACCTTGTCCTCCTGATCCAATCGCTCTTGGAAAACAGAAGCTCTTCTGTAGACTGGGGGGGGGGGAGGTAAGAAGAGCCATTGGCATCCCCAAAAAAATGGCCTTCCCCAGGGAAGTGTGTTATCATCATTGCTTTTCAACATCTACGTCAATGATCTCCCCCATCTTTCAACGAACTAGAAATTTTATCTACGCTGATGACTTTGCCATAGATACTCAATCAAAAAATTTTTAAGTCCACTGAAACTACTCTATCACTTGCCTTAAATAGTCTAACCACATATTATAGCAGTAATCAATTAAAACCAAACCCCTTGAAAACTCAGATTGACCTTTTCCATCTTAACAATAAGGAAGTCAACAGGAAGTTGCAGATTTCTTGGGAAGACTCTAAAATAGAACATTCCTGGAACCCAGTCTACCTCGGTGTGACTCTCGATCGCACTCTTTCATATAAAACACACATAGAAAAAACAAAGGCAAAAGTGACTGCAAGAAACAATATACTAAGAAAGCTTATCTCCTCCAAATGGGGTGCAGACCCTAGCACACTGAGATCTACCTTGGCCCTTTGCTATCCCCAATCCAATTCTGAATATGGATTGCACTATACCCAAAGAATAATACTGGTATTCCAACAGCCAGATAATTGTGAGTGTGGGACAACCCAGCCAATGGAACACTTTCTTTCTTGTCTCCCTTCTTCAATCAACTTACACAAAAGAGGACCTTATATCTTGCACAGAAAGAACAGTTGATTGCACAAGATACTGGAGGAATATCTGACCATATTTATTGTATAACTTATGTAAAGTTTTTTCCTTCATATTTTACTTATTCCCTGTAATATTCACCTAACCAAATTTAAGCTGTTCTCATTTGTAATGTATCCTAATTTGTTGTAAATAATGCTGTGCAATTGTCTAATACTGTACTACCACTTGTGTTTGGATACGAAATAAAAATAACTAAGAAATTGTAGAAACAATTTAAATTGAAAACGACAGCTAATGTCCTTACATGGTACCCCTCTATGGGTCATATAACCACAAAAAGTTAATTTAGAGAAGTCTGGCTATTAAATCTTAAAACGATAGTCTTCGAGATCTTTGAAAAATTGATATAACCAAACTTGTAGGGGTCAGGATATTGCTTCATAGCTGAAGCTGATTCTAAGAACAGCTTCAGTTGTTCTTAGAATGGAGGTATAAAAGTCTTGCAGTGGCTAAACTGCATAGTTCAGAAGGCCTGGACAGAGGGATGAATTCCAGATGATTGGAGTACAGCTCTTTCATAGCACCCATATATAAAAAGGGAAATAAAACTGAATGTGAGAATTACAGAGGTATTTCTCTAATGAGTAATTCCTAGTAAGATTTATGCAAGTATACTTAAGAAACAGTTGAGAAGGTTTATGGAAGGGAAGTTTGGTGAAGAACAAGCTGGATTCAGGCAAAGAGAGGTTGTCAGGATCAGATTTTCACTATATGACAAATAGTTGAGAAATCGTGGAAATATAACAAAGATCTGCATCTTTCGCTTGGTTGAACAGCGGGAAGGAGTGATGACAAGAGGCCATCCCTGGAAGTTATGAAAGGAAACTGTGAGCAAGAGGGTAAGGAGTGGTTTCTTTGTGTGGAGGGTGGTTGAGCCGTGGAATGCATTGCCTGATGGAGTGGTGTGAGCGAGAACGGTCAGTGAGTTTAAAGAGTGGTATGATAGACTTTGTGTTTCTCAGGGGGGGGGACCTCCCCTCGATGAGTCTTGACAGACTTTATGTCTTAGGAAGGACCTCCCTCGATTAGTCTTTTGACTCCTTGGAGGCCTGAATAATAATAATAATAATAATAATAATAATAATAATAATTTAAGTTTTGTAGACTTGCAAAAGGAATATGACAAGGCCCCAAGAGAAATCCTTTTCAAAGCACTACAGTTATATGGTGTTAATGGGGGAATTATATCAATAAAACATTTTTCTTTATTTGAGTTGTAAGTCAGCAGTTAGAACTGAAAAAAGTACAGGAAGATGGTTCAATGTTAAATCTGGTGTCAGACAAGGATGTACATTATCTCCTCTGTTATTCATTATCTATATGGATCATATTATGAAGGAAAGTGGTATTAAAGATGATATCAAAATTGGATATGTTAATCTCAGCTCATTACTTTATGCAGATGATATTATCCTTTTAAATAAATCCAGTGCAAGTCTGCAAAATTCTCTGCATAAACTGAATAACTTCTGTAAGAAATTTGGTATGAAAATCAGCAATAACAAGACAAAGAGAATGAAAATAGACAGAAACACTGAAAATATGTTTTTAAATTTTCTGTGTTCAATGTTTATATGGAATAAGAGAGAAATTACTGAAAACACTAAATTAACTGTATACAAGACAGTGTTCAAACCAATTTAAACTTACAGATCTGAGAGCTGGGTTAGAAGTAAAAACTCGATCAAAGACCACAGATAGGAGAGTCTTGAGAAAGGTTATAGGCATGAACAGATGGCATCGATGGCAATATCATATTAAAAATGAGGATATTAGGAAAGTACTTGACATTGTTAGCATCCAGAAATGTGTTAGCAGAGCTAATCTCAGGTGGTATTGTCACTTAAAAGAATGGGAGAGAAAAGATTAGCAAAACAATTGTTTTGCTAAAAAAACAACTGCAAGGTTTGCAAGAAAAAGAACCAGAGTCAGACCTAGATATAGGTGGATTGATAGAGTAAAAAGTGCCTTATAAGACAGAAATATAAGATCTGATAATGCTGGAGTCTTGACAGATAACAGATTGATTTGGAGGAAAATTATTG
Source organism: Typopeltis vanoorti (assembly GCF_054136105.1). Taxonomy (NCBI): domain Eukaryota; kingdom Metazoa; phylum Arthropoda; class Arachnida; order Uropygi; family Thelyphonidae; genus Typopeltis; species Typopeltis vanoorti. Next base: position 60,976,741 of record NC_143557.1, read on the forward strand.
ATAGGATGTTAGTAATAAGTTTTTCATGTAGTACTATCATAATATCCTATACATCCCTTGAGTATAAAGAGCAGACCAGAATGGTGACACTTTTGCTGTCCAATATCCCAGACAGCAAAAGTGCAGTATGAGCAGAAATTGGAAAATCAACTCAAGTAAAACCTAGAGAGTTTTTCATATATTTGGCAATTAGAAGGACGAATGATTATGGTAAGATAACGTTAAAGGATGAGGTTGACAGAATAGTAGTAACTGCTAGGCTCAATTACAGAGAACATAGTTGAGGTCTTCAGTCAAAAATTTATAAGAGTGTTTCATCCTCATCAGGGTGAAATAATGAGAAACCCAACTGTATAGGAAACAGATGAGGATAGCTTAATCATGAGTGAGTAACAGATATATCGAAATACATAAGATTGATGTCAAAAAGGGAATAGGATTTGATGACATATCACTATGTGTCATAGTGGAATGTTCCAGGGAGTTTGCAGCAGCATTGGTACTCTTGTTTAATAACAGACTTACAATAGCACAGGAGAATTTAAAATTGTTCCACTTCACAAAGGTAGTGAATAAGGCTGCAGATACAAATTGTAGGCCAATCTGTATATCTGGTGTTGTGGTTAAGGTAATGTAAAGATTAATGAGAACCAACATAAGAAATGGTTGATAACAGCAGTGTTTTCGGTGACTGTTAGAATGAATATGTTAAAGGTATATCATGTTTTACTTAAGTACTATAACAAAGTGATGAATATATTGGACAATGGAGTTGCATAAACAGTGGCATACTTAGATTTTGCAAAAGCATTTGATAAAACTGCCACACAACAGGTTGTTAAATAAACTGAAATGGATGGAAATAGATAACAGACTAGTGAGTTAGATCAGTGACTGGCTGTCAGATAGGAATCAGAAAGTTATATATGGGAGTGCAATATCACAAAAGGAGAAAGTCACTATGTATGCCACAGGGGTCTGTATTGGGGCCATTGTGGTTCAACTTGTATATTAACCATATTGAGGGAGATTTAACTAGAGATATACAAACTGTCTGCAAATGATGCAAAATTGGGAAAAACGATGCAGAGCTCAGCAGATGTTGTGGCTTACAGGAGGACTTGAATAGATTGTATGAATGGTCAAGTAAGTGGAATTACCAGTTCAATGTTGCAAAGTGTGAGATTTGAAATTTGGTAAGCAATGATGGGATGCAAAGTATACTTAGTGGAGAAACTTTGAAAGAGATAAAGGAGTGATGATTGTGGACAAGGACCTGAAATTTAACAGGCTACATTGCATAAGTTGTGAAGTCATCACATTGGATGATGGATGGTCATCACATTGGATGATGGATGGGCCTTATAAGACAGAAATATAAGATCTGATAATGCTGGAGTCTTGACAGATAACAGATTGATTTGGAGGAAAATTATTGATAGGATGTTAGTAATAAGTTTTTCATGTAGTACTATCATAATATCCTATACATCCCTTGAGTATAAAGAGCAGACCAGAATGTTAAAGGTTAAAGATGTCATGTGACATCAAAAATGGTTAAAGATGTCATGTGACATCTTTAACCGGTGTTCCACCGGTGAAAGATGTCACATGACACAGTTCTGAGTGTAATTGGCTACTCTGATCCTAACAACTGAAGACTGCTATGTGCACTGACTTCTAAACCAATAGAATATCGTTTATAGGTCATGTGTTTGCAGGAGGGGTGGGGAGGAGCATCTCTTTTACAGTCATTCAGTAATGTGTGTTTGGTTTGTTTTTTTTAAAAATCAGCTAACGCCTTTTTATTCCCGTATACGGGGAGTAGACGAGGCCATTTAGCCCTATCTAACTTTTGGAGACTGAGTGGGCAGTTCAATCTCCACTGGTACCAATCAGAGATAGATGGTCCAAGGCTATCACTAATTAAGCGGTACTCAGTGAAGAGAGACAGCTCAAATGTGCCGCCATCTCGTGGTCCCTATCCCTAACACAATATATTTAATGTCTGAAATAATGTGGGTTCTACGGTCGATTTTCTTGAGTTTACAGGACGAAAAACCCGAGTTTCCGGGAGGAAAAACCTGCTTGCCCGTGCCAGAGATTGACTAACTCGGGAACCGGTCGAAAAAAGGCTTAGAAAAATTTCCTCTAGTCGCCGACTAGCCTCGAAACCAAGTCTTCCTTCGTGCGGCCAAGCGCCGTGGTTGGCAAATGCCACATCCACTGAGCTACACAGGCTCTTGTGTGTTGTGTAACATCGTAATATCGAACAGTCCATTTTTAATGTGTATTTAGTTTGTTGGTTGCCTAACATCATAGTAGCACACAATGGATAAATTTATTATTAAACGAAAACGTGATTCTGAGGCAAATATTAATGATGGGGCAAGTACAACTAGAAGTAGTAGTAATGACGTTGCTGCAAATATGTCTCATACAGAAGACAGCATTATACATAGTAAAATAAGAAATATTAAAAGACAATAGTCAGACGAATATTTAAATTACGGTTTTACATGGACCAGTGAGGAAGAATGTCCTATTCCCCAGTGTCTTGTATGCGGGGAGGAGGGGGCTATCCAGTAGCACAATGGTTCCTGCTAAGTTGAAAAGCCACTTTACTATGAAGCATGCCAATCTTGTTTCAAAAACTAAAGATTACTTCAAGAGATTGTTGGATATGCAAGTTACACAAATAAAATATTTTGAAAAGACTTAAAATTTCTGATAAGGCACAACTTGCATCATATAAAGTAGCTGAATTAATTGCTGTAAAATTAAAACCACATACTATAGCAGAGTATCTTATTTTACCGGTCTGTTGTGAAACAGTAAACATTATGTTTGGCGATGAAGCAAAAAAGGAAATTATGAAAATTCCTCATTCAGAATAAAAAATAAAATTAAAGATATGTCAGATGATATTGATAAAATGGTTACTAATAAACTTTTCAAACAACATTTTGCTTTGCAAATTGACGAGTCCACTAACATTAGCAGTAAAGCTCATATACTAGGATTCGTTCGTTTCATTAATGAAAATGAAATAGTGAATCAATTTCTTTGCTGCAGAGAACTTACTGAATGTACAACAGGACAAGATATTTTTGACTCTATTATGCCATATTTAGAAAATTTTAAAATTTCATCGGTGCTGTGTGAAGGAATTTGTACGGACGGTGACCATCAATGGTAGGCTCTATTAAAGGATTTGTTACCTTGCAAAGAAAATAAACCCAAATATTATATCTATGCACTATTTTTTGCACAGAGATTCCCTAGTTTCAAAAACATTACCAGCAATATTAAAACATGCACTAGACCAAGTTGTAAATATGGTAAATTACATCGTCAAGACCTTTAAAAGCATGCCTTTTTAAAAAACTCTGCATATCTATGGAAGCCAAGTATGAATCTTTGCTTTTGCACACTGAAATTTGATAGTTATCCAGGTGTAAAGTGCTATTCTGAATTTTAGAACTTAAGAATGAATTATTGGCCTTTTTCAAAATGAACATACAGATGCTTTTATAAAATGTCTTCAAAATGATATTTGGTGTGCTAAAATGGCATGTTTAGCCAATATTTTTAATTACTTAAATAGCATTAATACAAGTATCCAAGGGAAAAATGAAAATATTTTGACATCCACTGACAAATTGTCATCTTTTCAGAAAAAAGTATCTCTTAGGAAAAAACCGCATATCAGAAAAAAAATACAGTAGATATGTTTCCTTCGCTCCATAATAAAAATGTAGAGGGAATTATTTCCATTATAACAGAACATTTAACAATATCGGAAGAAAAAATTTCAAGTTACTTTCCTTCCTTAAATATACACAATTATGAATGGATACGAAATCCATTTGGCACAGTTAATACATTGAGTTGTGAATTTTCGTTACAAGAAGAGGAAGAACAATTAGTTACCTGGTCAATGGATCGTACTCTAAAAATGAAATTCACTGAAATAACTCTTGAGGAAATTTGGATTTTTGTCCAAGCCGAATACCCAGCTCACTCCACAAGGACACTGAAAATTTTGTTACAGTTTTCAACATTGTATTTGTGTGAGCTCGGTTTCTCAATATTATCATCATCATCATCATCAAATTCCTGCCATGTACAAATTCACTGAAATAACTCTTGAGGAAATTTGGATTTTTGTCCAAGCCGAATACCCAGCTCACTCCACAAGGACACTGAAAATTTTGTTACAGTTTTCAACATTGTATTTATGTGAGCTCGGTTTCTCAATATTATCATCATCATCATCATCATCAAATTCCTGCCATGTACCCTCAAGGGGGGTGTAAAGGATATGACAGTACTACATGAAAAAATTACATCATTACTAACTTCCTATCTACAATTTTCCTCCAAATCAGTCTGTTACTTGTCAAGACTCCAACATTATCAGATCTTATATTTCTATCGTCTAAGGCACTTTGTACCATATCAATCCACCTATATCTTGGTCTTCCTCTGGGTCGTTTTCCTGCCAACCTGGCAGAGAACACTTGTTTTGCTAATCTTTCCTCACCCATTCTATTTAAGTGACCATACCACCTGAGATTAGCTCTGCTAACACATTCCTGGATGCTGACAATGTCAAGTTCTTTCCTAACATTCTCATTTTTAATATGATAATGCCATTGATGCCATCTTTTCATGCCTCTAATCTTTCTCAGGACTCTCATATCTGCGGTCTCTAGTCTTTGGTCAAGTGTTTTACTTCTGACCCAGCTCTCAGATCCATAAGTTAAAACTGGTTTGAACAGTCTTGTATACAGCTAATTTAGTGTTCCGACTAATTTCTCTCTTATTCCATATGAATTTATTCAATTGACTTCCCACCATACCAGCTTTGCTGATTCTGTTGTCTATTTCTATATTTAATTTACCATCTTCAGTAAAAATCGTGCCTATGTAGCTGAAATGCTTTACCTGTTCCACAAGTTCTCCATTCACAACACAGTTGACATTTTCAATGATTCTGCCTATTTTCATTGTCTTTGTCTTTTTATTGCTGACCTTCATACCATATCTATTACAACAGCAATTGAATTTAGTCAGAGAATCTTGCAGACTTGTAGCAGATTTATTTAGAAGTATAACATCATCTGCATAAAGCAAAGAGCTGACATTAACATCTCCAATTTTGATATCAGGTTTAATACCACTTTCCTTCATAATGTGATCCATATAGATAATGTACATCCTTGTCTCACACCAGATTTAACATTAAACCATCTTCCTGTACTTACTTCAATTCTAACTGCTGACTTACAACTCAAATAAAGACTAAGTATTGCTTGATATAATGCCCCACTGACACCATATAACTGCAGCGTATTGAATAGCTTCTCTCTTGGCACCTTGTCATATGCCTTTTCCAAATCGACAAAACTTAAATACAGATCTTTGTTATATTCCCATGCTATCTTGACTATTTGTCATAAAGTTAAGATCTGATCCTGACAGCCTCTATTTGGCCTGAATCCAGCTTGTTCTTCACCAAGCTTTTCTTCCACAATTCTTCTCAACCATTTCTCAAGTATACTTGCATAGATCTTGCCAGGAACACTCAGTAGGAAAATACCTCTGTAATTCTCACATGCAGTTTTATTTCCCTTTTTATATATGGGTACTATGAGAGCTCTACTCCAATCATCGGGAATTCGTCCCTCTGTCCAGGCTTTCTGAACTATGTAGTGCAGCCACTGTAAGACTCTTATACCACCATACTTCAGCATTTCTGGTCGAATATCATCTACTCCTGCTGCCTTTCCACATTTCAAGCCTTTGATGGCTTTTTCTACTTCAAGTATGGATATGTATTCCTGACCGCATGCCTGGTCAGTGTTTTTTATCACTGTGCTGTCATCACTGCTTGTTTCATTTAGCAGTTTTTCAAAGTAATTACTCCATACTTCAAGGATATCTTTTTCTCCTGTTTTCATGTCAACTTTATCATCTCTAACTCCTTTACAGCACTCTTTCCTCCATTCCTAAGCTTATTCAACAACCTCCAGAATATTTTGCCACCTTCTTGATATTTATTTTCTATATTCTTGCCAAAGTCCTCCATGACGTTTGTTTAGCTAGTTTTACACACTGTTTAGTTTTCTTACATTTGTCTCTGTATTCTGTAAGAGTAAAAGCTGACTTATTTGTCAGGAACTTTTGATATGCTTTCTTCTTTTCCTTCACTGCCTCTTTAACTTCCTGTGTCCACCAGGGAGTTCTGATTTTTTTTATCCTTGCACACAACCTCACCACATGCCTCTCTGGCAGAATCAATCAATGTTTTCTTCAGAGTTTGCCACTGAATCTCCAAGGTTTCATTCCTGTTCTCAAACTCTTTCATTTTCTTTTCAATAATCTTTCTGTATTTTAGTCTACACTTCACATCTGAGAGCTGCTCAACTTTTATTCGCTTTAAAACTTTCTTACATGTTATTCTTTTCGATATGAAATTCAATTTTATCCTGCTCAAGACTAAATAGTGATCACTTCCAATTTCAAATCCTCTGTACACTCTGGTGTCCTGCACCAGGGAGAAAATATCACTATCAATGAGACTTTTCGTATTCCTAGCCTCTTCTCTCCATGTGAATTTGTGCACATTTTTGTGTTGGAACATGGTGTTAGTAATAACCAGTACATGTCCTGAGCAGAAATCCAACAGATATTTGCCATTATTATTAGCTTTGCTCTTTTCTCCAAATTTTCCCAAAATATTTTTGTATGTCTCACAATCATTTCCTACTCTGCTATTTAGATCCCCAACAAGGACCAACTTTTCCTTTTTCATTGTGTCAGTTGCTCTTTCTAAAGCATCAAAAAATTCCTCCACCTCTACCTTAGTAGAACCTTCTGTGGGACCATAGGCACAAATAAGTCTCATTGTCCAGTTCCCCATTCTCATATTTGCCCACATTACTCTACTTGAGACTGCTTGCATTCAAGATTAGCCTCTTATTTACTGTTGAATACTATGGCTACTCCTTCTTTTCCTTGATTTTCATTGCCTGAATATAACATTTTGTATTTATTGCTCAAAAAGATATCACCAGTTTTTGTCTTTTTTGTTTCAGTCACCCCTATTATGTCTCTGGTACTTATCTAATTCCTCAGCTAGCTCCATTTCTTTGCCATTCAGGCTTCTTACGTTGATAGTACCGATTTTTAACTCTGGTGATGTTGAGTTGGGGTTTGTTTTCAGATTTGTTCCAGTAGCTGACTTTTCGCTGTTTGCCCTGGTTCCCTGGCAAAAACAACGGGGGCCTTGTTTAACCATGCGATGCCCCAGCCGGCATGAAATTTTGTCATGTTGTACCATCATTTTTTATTTTGGTTTAACCAATAAGAATACAATTTGGTCGGCTAAATCCCAAATTGCCAGCCCATCCTCGTTCGTTCAGTATCAAAGTAGATACCCAACAGGGTGCACCACAAGAAGGTGAGGATTGGACATTAGGTCAGAAGCCCTAGTCGGTTCTCCGCATTCCTTTAAAGGCTATGTGAAGGTCTCCTCATAGTTAAACTAAACAGAATTAAAGACTTACTAATATAGACAAAGAGATGAGGGTAGCTATATCACATATTAGACCTGATATTGTTGAAATCTGCGAAAGACAACAAAGCTCAAGTATCGCATTAAAATAAGTTCCATTTTTATAAAAAGCAAGTCCATACATATTTTTATTGTCAGTTTTATGACCCTAATGCTTTTAGTGTTTCCCAAATTTTTCTTTTAATCAAAAGTGTTCTGTGACTTCAAAATTGCAGACTGGCTATCTGATAGGTATCAGTAAGTTATGTATGGGGGAACAATATCCAAGAAGAGGAAAGTCACTAATGGTGTGTCTGGGATGTCTGTTTTAGGATCATCATCATCAAATTCCTGACATGTACCCTCCAGGGGTGCACAGGATATGATAGTACTACCTGAAAAATTTACATCATTATTAACTTCCTATCTACCATTTTCCTCCAAATCAGTCTGTTACTTGTCAAGACTCCAACATTATCAGATCTTATATTTCCAATATACAAAATGATTATTTAAATTAAGGGGATATTAAATCCCACATTGTTTTAAAACCGAATAAGAAACTCAAAGATAGGAATCAAAGATCAAAGAGTTTCATGCCGAATATAGTATAGTAACTATAAACGTGTCGGCGACTACTAGAGTAAGCTAAAGCACGTAGTTCAAGTATGCAGTACAAACTAGGGCAACTCATAGCAAAGGTGGAGAAAGTTCTGATTGCTATTCTTAGTATTTTCCATAATGTAAAACCCATCTCCTAGGAGATGTATGATGTTATACATTATGGTGGGAGGTCACTACCCAGACCGGTTTCAATCTTTATTGAGATTTCATCAGTGAGTAGCTAGACCAAAGTATAAAAATATTCTTTGATCTTTGAGTTTCTTATTCGGTTTTAAAACAATGTGGGATTTAATATCTCCTTCATTTAAATAATGTTTTCATCACTGAAATGAAGCCTATTGGCTCTTTATTTTAAATAATTTATGGGTGCACCTTTTTGACAACTTGTATAGCAGAGTATTTAAGTTCTTTTCGCTATACCCTTAGTATTATACTTTGATCTAGCTACTCACTGATGAGATCTCAATAAAGATCGAAACCGGTCTGGGTAGTGACCTCCCACCATAATGTATAACATCATACATCTCCTAGGAGATGGGTTTTACATTATGGAAAATACTAAGAATAGTGATCAGAACTTTCTCCACCTTTGCTACGAGTTGCCCTAGTTTGTACTACGTACTTGAACTACGTGCTTTAGCTTACGCTAGTAGTCGCAGATACGTTTATAGTTACTATACTATATTCAGCATGAAACTCTTTGATTCTGATCTTTGAGTTTCTTATTTGGTTTTAAAACAATGTGGGATTTAATATTCCCGTAATTTAAATAATGTTTACATCGCTGAAATGAAGCGATGTAAACATCGCTTCTTTATCTTAAATCTTAAATACAAAATGATGGTTTTAGGATTATTGTTGTTTAATATAGATTTGTTAATGATATTGGGGAAGATTTGGATGGGAATATAGTTGTTCACAGATGATGCAAAGTTGGGATGAACCATGAGGAATAGAGCCAACACTCCAGAGTCCTGATACTTTGGTTATTCATCTTTGGACCCTCTCTAGTATTTCCACATCACAATGAAAACAAGGTGACCAAATCTAGCCACAATAGTCCATATGTGGTCTAACCAATGCCTTATATAGAGGCAACCACCTCCTTATCCCTACATGTCAATTTATTTTTTATCATAACAAGCAATACAATGTGCAGTCTTTGCAATATGTCTGAGGTATCCCCGGAACTTCAATACACCACCTACCATTACGCTAAGATCCTAAATCTTACCCACTTCCTGAAGTACACCTCCACCAATACAGTATATAGCCTTATATCTCTGTATCCCAAAGTGTAGCATGTTACATTTATTAACACTCATTTGTCCAAGCTAAAAGTCTATTCAAATCTTCTTGTAAAGAATTAACATCAGCACTACTCCTAATTATTCTACCTAACTTTGCATCACAGTAAACATTTGAGGATCCTCAGTCAATCCTCATGAAATATCATTAACAAATAAGTTAAAGTTAAGTTAAGAAACCTGAGGCACACGACCGATCACCTTTGTTTTCTGAGACATGGATCCATTACACAACTTGCTAGTATTATTCAGAGAGCCAACTTCTGATCCATCTAACCAATATACTATCAATTCCTATCCTCTGCAGCTTGTACACAACTTATCATGTGGTAATCTATCAAATGCTTTAGCAATGTCCAAGATTATCATGGTATATGATTCTCCCTTTTCCAACACATTCATCACCTTATCATAAAACATAAGCAGATTGCTAAAACAAGACCTGCTCTTCACAAACCCATGCTGACCATCATAACGAATTTTATGTCCATCAACTCAATCCTATATTCTATTTCTAACCAATTTTTCCAACACTTTGATCACAACTACAGATATACAGATTGGTCTATAAATGGAAACTTTTGTTTTCAAACCATGCATGCTTGTGGAGAGGTATTATTTTGCCTTTTTTCCACTTCTTAGGAACCTTCCCCCACTACAAGACTTTCCTTAAATAACCAAGACAAGGAGTATAACAAAGAGGATAGCTAACGCTAAATACACTGTTACTTCTCGTCGCAACACTCGATCTGATCAAACTTGTCACAAGGGCTTACTTGCAACTTACCATCTTGTGGTCTACCATCCAATCTCTGCAAATGGACTGCCAATTTCCTTTCTGATCATTCACTATGTATAATGATATGATTTCCTTTCTTCAGGGTCCCCATCAATGCTGAAATTCTCAGTGCTCTGTGCTTCTATCCACACTCTTTCTGCTATTCATAAACGAATAGCATAAATAAATAACATATTAATAAATGACCTTCTATCACTAACTCCAACTCCTAGTCACAATTTTGCTAATGGCAGTATTCTCTATTCCTCTTTTTCATCTGACATAACCTTGCAGTGCTCATATATATCCCAAGCTACAAAATGTTCCACAATCAGTGGCAGATCTCCTTGCTGCTTTAGTGAGGTGCAGTATTGAACAAGGTTTCACAGTGGGAAACCTTGTTCAATACTGCAAAATTTGTACGTAACAAATCAGGATCATTCACTGAAGATCTATCATGATGAACACCAGTGTAAAAAACACCAGATGGAATAAATTTGAAATGCCAAAGCATCTCAAGATCAGGTGAAGCTGATGTTATGAATTCTGTTCAATTCATAATCCAACTGAATAACCACTAAGCCTCGTATGTGATACAAAAACATGTGAAATGCAAGAATGTCACAACAGCACAAGTCCCTAAGGAGTAGAAGGAAGGTAAAATTGCTCCACTTCACAAAGGTGATGATAATTACAACAAATTACAATTTATAGGCCAATCTGTATATCTGCAGTTGTAGTTAGCATATTGAAAAGGTTGATGAGAGATAGGATACAAAAGTGGGTTGATAACAGTGGTATTCTTTGTGCTTGTCAGCATGGGTTTGTTAAAAGGGAGGTTGTGGTTTACCAACTTGCTTATGTAGTATAACAAGGTGAGGAATCTACTGGACAAGAGAGATGCATATACAGTGGTATACTTAGATTTTGCAAAGGCTTTTAATAGACTGCCACACTAAAAGTTGGTCACTAAATTGAAGCAGATGTGATTGGATGATAGACTAGTGAGTTGGATGTTTGAAATAGCTATCAGATGGGTATCAGCAAGTTGTGTGTGTGTGGGGGGGGGGGTCTTCACAACACATGACAACACAATGTGACGTCTTCACAACACACCACATGAGTTGTGAAGACATCACATCAGATTATGGCAATGATGCAGAGTTTCTTTCTTAACTTGTAGAAAGAAAGAAAGAAAGAGGCAGTGATGGCAAACCTTTTTACTCCGGTGTGTCAAACATCTTTTTTTTTTAAATATTGACGTTGTTGATGTGCCACTTGCATACATGCATTATAAAATTAACTACATAATCATAGATGGTGACTTATACATATCATATTAGGCTATTTATTTAATAGGACATTGATATAAAATCTACGAATTCATATTATACAATTAATTTAATAAAGTGAAATTACAAACTTACATTACATTTAATGACTTTTCTGTTCCTTCGCCTTAACTGAGAGCGATCTTACACGATTTATCGCAGTTTTTTCAAGAATACCAATATCTTTCAACATCCAAGGTGTGTCACCTGAAACCGTCAAGTGTGTCGGTGCTGACACACGTGTCATAGGTTCGCCATCACTGGTATAAGGCCATGATTAGAGCCTTGTATGGATTACTGTGCACAGATTTGACAGAAAAGGTTGACTAAGGTCATAACTAGTCTTTGGGATGTGGGATATGAGGACAGATTGAGGGAATGCAGTTTGTAAAGACTTGTGAATAGGAGAAAGAGAGGGGATATGACTAAGATATTTAAGTTGGTAAAAGGTTGTTACTAGGTTAATGTGGAAGAAATTTTTGAAAGAATGGGAGAAGAGGTAGAACAAGGGGACATCTCTGGAAGCTGTATAAGTAGGGTGTGAGCAGGAGAATAAGGAGCAGGTTCTTTGCATGGAGAATAGTTGGTGAGTGGAATGCGTTGCCTGACATTGTGGTGAATGCAGATATACCGAATGATTTTAAGGTGTGGCTTAATAGACTTTGTGTGTAATAGTGTTTGCCTCCTGAGATGAGTCTTTTGACTCCATGGAGTTCTGGTATTCATCATCATCATCATCATAGGTATCAAGGATTTAGGCCTAGCATGGCCTGTTCTGGCCTTAGAAGTCATCACTGAATCATTTAAGAGGACGTCCCGGTTTTCTTTTTCCTAATGGCTTGTACTTTAAGGCTTGTTCTGGTAATCTTTCTGTTTTCATTCTTTGAACGTGTTCCATCCATTTATGTTTATATTTTTTAATTTTTTCTATTACTGGTTCTTGGTTTAATTCTTTCATAATATCTTCGTTTCTTTTGTGATCAAATAGGGTATACTTTGCAGTTTTTCTCATAAACTTCATTTCTGCTGTTGTTAATCTTTGTTTGTCTTTTTGTTTTATTGTCCAGATTTCGCTTCCATACATTAAGACCAGTAAGGCTAATGTATTGTATACTTTTAGCCTGGTTTGTTTTTGAACTAGGTTTGATTTAAATACAGAGTTAATTACACCTGTTATTTTTAAATATTTTGCAGTTTTTACGTTTATATCTTTTTCATTTTCATATGTGATCATACATCCTAGGTAGTTAAATGAATTCACCTGTTCTAAGATCTTGCTATCTATTACTATTTTAGTTCTTGCTGGATCTTGTCCTTTAAAGGCCATAGTTTTTGATTTTTCTGTTGATATTATCATACCATAATCTTTGGATATCTCATTTAGATTTAAAATAGCTTTCTGTAAGTTATCTTCAGAATTTGAAATTATTATTTGGTCGTCTGCAAAGAGGAGAGTGTTTAAGTTAACTGTAGGTGAAAGTTTAATTCCTTGATGTAAATTTTTACTCCATTTTATTATTATTTCATTTAAGTAGGTATTAAAAAGAGTTGCTGAGAGGGGACATCAGTGTTGTACCCCTTGGTTTATCTCTCTTGTATATGATAGCTCGTGATTTAATCTTATTTGTATTTGATTATTTTCATATATACTTGTGACAGTTTTTAGGATATTATTTGGTATTTGTCTTTCTTTTAATATGTTAAATAATATATTTCTTTTAACTTTGTCAAATGCTTTTTTCAAAGTCAATAAATGCAATATGTGTTTCTAAATTGTATTCTCTTCTTTTCTCTATTATTAATTTTAGGCAAAAGGCTGAGTCTATACATGATCGTCCTTTTCTAAATCCATTCTGAACCTCTAGAATAAAGTTTTCGGAATATTTCATTAGTTTGCTATTTAAGGTTCTGCTATATATTTTGTAACAGGAATTTAGTATACTGATACATCTATAGTTTTTAGGGTCATCTCTATTACCTTTCTTAAAGATAGGAATCACAATTGCTTTTTTCCATTCTATTGGGGGGGGGGGGGGGATACCAGTTGACTAAATTTTATTTAAAAATAATAAGAGTCTTTCTTTGAATCTTGTTCCTGCATATTTATATAGTTCTGAACCTAGCTTATCTTCTCCAGGTGATTTTCCGTTTCTTGTTTCTTTCAGGCTGATTTCTAATTCTTCTTCAGTTATTTCCTTTTCATTTTCGTTAATTGTTTGCCAGTTGTCTTTTTTAAAATATTTGTCTGTCCACAGTTCTGTGTAGTAATTTAGAAATTCTTCTAATTTCAATTCAGTGTTTAATTTTATGTTTTCTTTGGTATCTGCATTTAGGTGTTTCAAAATCTTAATTACATTGGGTCTTATTTTATATAAATCATGTTCTAAATTAGAAACAAATTTATTCCATGATTCTCTATGGCTGCTTTTTCTGACTTTTCTTTTAGCTATGGCTCTTATTCTTTTATATTCTATTTCATCTTCTAATCTTTTACTGCTTAACCATTTGTGATAAGCTTCTTTTTTCTTTTTGATTATTTCTTTGATTGTATCATCCCAGATCTTCAGTTTTTTCTTTTATTGAATTTTTTGGTCTTTCATAAGCTTTCATTTGCTGCTGCATTTAGTATCGTTTTTATATTAAGCCATTCTATTGCTATCCCTTCATTTTGTTTTATTTTATCTAGATATTGGTTAATTCTTTGTTCATATAGCCATTGTACATTTGTGTCATTCAATAGTCTAGTTTTATAAACAAATGTTTCAATTTTTCTTTCTGTTCTTGTTACTTGTAGCCATTTAGGTGGTAATCTTAATTTTATTTTAACAAGGAAGTGGTCACTGCTTATTTCATATCCTCTGTGAACTCTAACATCTAGTGAAAATTTTGATGTCTTTTCATTTAACATGAAGTAATCTAATATTGATTTCCATCCTCTTGCTGCCCAAGTATATTTATGTATGTCTTTATGTTTATAGAAGGAATTCATTATTTTTAGGTTATTATAAACTACAAAGTCAATCAATTTTTTACCATTTCTGTTTAGAGTGTGTTCTCCATGTATTCCTATATTATTATTAATTTTCGTGTTTCCAATTGTAGCATTTAAGTCTCCTGCTAAAATTATGTAATCATTTTTATTTATTTTATTATATATGTTTTGTAGCTGATTATAAAAAGCAATATTATCCTGTTCTCTTCCTTCTTCTGGGGCATATAAACCAATTATTGTTAAATAGCCTCTATCTATTTTTATTCTAGCTTCTATTATTCTTTCATTCCATAATTTATAATGTTTTAACTGTTTTGAAAGGGAGTTATGAATCCAAATCATCACTCCTGCTTGTGCTCTTTGGTCTCTGTCAACTCCACTGTATATCACATTAAAATTTTCAGTTCTCATAGTTCCTTTTAATTTCTTTTTTGTTTCAGTGATTACTGCTATTTGAAAATTTCTTTCATTTAATAATTAGTCTAATTCTATTTCTTTATATGCTATCCTCTTACATTACAGTTTGCTATGTGTATTATATTTTGTTGTTTCCATTTTTGTTTTACCTTTTCCATTCCAGGGTCGTTTCCCATAGATTCAATCCGATTATCTTTTTCTGTCAGCTTACAAGTAGGATTATGTTCTCCATGTCAGGGGACTAGCCTGACGATGGAATAGTTCAGTGGTAGGGCTGCTACCTTAAGGCTTCTGAACTAGCCTTCTTCCGAATTTAAACCCATAGGAGGAATAGGGTATATTGAAGGGGAAAGAGTAGATTATAGAAGAAATATAGTAAGGTTTATAGAGAGGGCATAGTTGTAAGGCCAGAAATGAAAAGACCCCATGGCCCTCGAGTACTCTAATAGCATAAGGGTCATAAAGTAAGAAGAGTTGGCTGATAAGGCCTTATAGGAAAGATTAAAGTAAGTGGATCTTTCTCAAAGTAGAAGAAGGAGAGGATAGATCCAGCTAGGGGTCCATGGGAGTGCCGCTTCCCTTACAATCAAGATGATTGCCCCTTATGGCCCTGTTGGTCCACGAGTCCTTATTCAGTATATTTGGACCACCCCTCCATATACAGGGTGTTCGGGATAAATTTGACATATTTATAATTAATTATATTTTTCCGTAAGTTACATGTATTAACACACACTTCTCTTCATTTAAAAGTTTGGACCCTTCTTCATTCATATACAAGATGTCAGAAAGGATGGATAGCTGGAACCCACCTGAATCATGGAAGAGAATAACTTGTATCATGATGATTCGTGCCCGCCATCAAAATAAGGATATTACGACTGCTGCCCAATGCTCCCTGAATACAGTAAAAACAATCAGGCATGAACTAGAGACTTGCAATGGTGACTACGAGGATGTAGCAAGAAGAAAGATCCCTAGCAGACGATCTGATTGCGTTCGTACAGCAGAATTCCTCGCAAATCTGCAGGAACAGGTGTTGAAGAACCCTGGCATTGGAATTCGGGCTTTGTTCGTGGAGTTGCTAACTGTAGTCAAGCCCTGGATAACAAGGGTAGCCAATGGTAGGCCGTATGTATGGCAGCAGGATTCGGCCCCTTGCCACACCTCTGGGAAAAGTAAAAAATGGTTGTCTGAAAATTTCTAAGACTTCACCAGTCCAAATGTTTGGCCTCCAAACTCCCCAGACCTTAACCCCATGGATTATTTTGTATGGGGCGCAGTTGAAAAAGACACCAATCGCACTTCCAGTAATACAAAAGCCCAGTTAATGGATAAAATTAAAACAGTTTTTGCGGCCCTTCCCAGGGAGACTGTAGCATCAGCTTGTTCGAGGTTCCGAAGCAGAATTGAAGCTGTGATCGATGCTAATGGTGGTTATTTTGAGTAAATCTTGTTGATAGTATTGTAATTAACTCTGCCTGTAATGTTTTTTGTCAATTCATTAAATTTAATAGATACAAAGAAGATTTTCTTTTTCCTTACGAAACTGTCAAATTTATCCCGAACACCCTGTATATATATATATATATATATACATGCGCATGCATGTGTGAGTGTGTATATATATATATATATATATATATATATATATATATATATATATATATATACACACTCACACATGCATGCGCATGTAAGCACACACACACACATGGTGGGATCCCCTATCCGCCACCCAGGGGATGCGCTCTTTAGGGGTTACAGGGTCCCCTGAGAGGTTCTGGTATTAATAATAATATTAATAAATACTAGCATAAATATTAATTACAGAACATCAGAGAAGACATGATCAAACAGCAATTGAAGCAAAAAACAAGGTATGAAACTTCAAGATGTGGAAAGTCAATAATTAGAGTTCACAAAACATCAGAACTTAGCTATTCTAGGGAATACAAGTGAACACTTGTATAATAACTCACAAAATTCAAAGTAATGTTTTAAATATGCAAATAGATCAAGGTTATTTTATATAAGTGTGTATTTGTAGATTCTGTGAAAGTAGTCCTGACTGTGACATTGAATTATCAGTGGCAAAATCCACCAGCAATGAAATGAGCAACATAACATGATCTCTCTCTCTCTGACACAAATCAATGAACAATATATCAATGTATTTTTTTTAATTTGCTCTGTAGAACTTAATATGTTGCATTTTTTTTAATTCCCTTTATTTTAAATATGCTGCATTTTTTTTAATTTCCTTTATTTTAAATATGCTACATTTTTCCTGTAGTTTAAACATGCTCAGAAAATTTTGAATATGAATATCAAGAACTGGAATAAAGGAACTTATTTTTTTTTACAATTTATATCCAATTTAGAGTAAAATGATTCAATATTACCTTTTCTGTTGCCTGTCTCATCCAACAAAATAGTATTCCACGCATGCATTTTACAGCACTTTGTCCTAATTCATAGGCTTTGCCTCTATCATCATCAATTCGCCTAGGAAAATATAATTAACCAATTTGCAAAAACTAGAGAACTAACAATATGCAATATAATATAAGTTATAAGTAAACAGTATTTTACATAGCAGATAAAGTACTGCATAGTTTATATATTTTGTTGTACACATGTATTGCATAGTTTTGCAAAAATATAAATAGTGAATGCACACACACACACACACACACACACACACACACATATATATATATATATATGGATGTGTTTGTTTAAACATTTAATGGATATAAAGGAAAGATAGTGAATAAGATTTTACAACCCCATCCCCCAACATATCAACAAATGAACAAGGTTAAAGGTGCTGTCACCCTTCCTTATATTCATAATGTTAGACAAAACTGTCAGTTAATTCAATGTAATAACATTAAAATGGATTTCATTCCTCTATACAAAATCTCAAGATTCTTATATACACTGGGATTGATTCTTCCCTTAAGAAACTAGGTGGCTACAAAGTACACTATTTGTGCAGTATATGCTATGCAGGTCAAATGGAACAGTGCAGATAAAAATAGGAGATAAACACATACTCTAGAACATTTTAAAGGTATGGACAAGAAAATATACCTATATCTGAAATAAATTAAAGATGCTAAGAATTTATATTCTTGTTGATCCTTTATTCAAGTGTAAGCAAACAATGTTTGTGTGTGTAAATACATTAACGATTAAGCTACTTGTATACAGAGGCTAATGACTTCACATTATTTGCTTATACTTGGATAAAGGATTAAACAAGAATATAATTTTTCGGCATCTTTAATTTAATTTATAATCAAATGGGGAAACTTTCAACAATTCAATACCTGTATCTGGTTTGGCACATCACACAAACCAATGAAGGCCATTCTGTACTTTGGCAAAAAATATAAATGCTACAGTGACCATCCATAATTGTTTTATCAGGAAATTCAAAGAAGCTTCAGAAATTTTACACATGCATACTGAGCACAACAAAAAACAAAGTGTCATCATTCATCAAAAATTTGACATGACATATGTGAGGGATACAATACACATTTTATGTTCATCATGATAATACTAGCTAGTACATGCACTAACATGTATTCATTGTTTACATCATCATCATCAAATTCCTGCCATGTACCCTCAAGGGGGGGAGGGTGTACAGGATATGATAGTACTACATAAAGAATTTACATCATTACTAACTTCCTATCTACAATTTTCCTCCAAATCACTCTGTTACTTGTCAAGACTCCAACATTATCAGATCTTATATTTCTATCATCTAAGGAACTTTCTACAGTATCAATCCACCTATATCTTGGTCTTCCTCTAGGTCTTTTTCTTGCCAATCTGGCAGAGAGCACGTGTTTCGCTAATCTTTCCTCACCCATTCTGTTTAAGTGACCATACCACCTTAGATTAGCTCTGCTAATGCATTCCCGGATGCTGACAATTTCAAGTTCTTTCCTAATATCCTCATTTTTAATACGATATTGCCATTGATGCCATCTGTTCATGCCCCTAATTTTTTCTCAGGACTCTCATATCTGCGGTGTCTAGTCTTTGGTCAGTGTTTTACTTCTGACCCAGCTCTCAGATCCATAAGTTAAAATTGGTTTGAACACTGTCTTGTATACAGCTAATTTGGTGTTCTGACTAATTTCTCTCTTATTCCATATGAATTTATTCAATTGATTTCCTACCATAACAGCTTTGTTGATTCTGTTGTCTATTTCTATATTTAATTTACCATCTTCATTAAAAATTTCAGCTTGCCTAAGTAGCTGAAATGTTTTACTTTTCACAACACAGTTCTCCGTTCACAACACAGTTCACACTTTCAATGATTCTGCCTATTTTCATTGTCTTTGTCTATTTATTGCTGACTTTCATACCATATCTATTACAACAGTTATTCAATTTAGTCAGAGAATCTTGCAGACTTGTAGTGGATTTATTTAGAAGTATAACATCATCCGCATAAAGCAAAGAGCTGACATTAACATCTCCAATTTTGATATCAGGTTTAATACCACTTTCCTTCATAATGTGATCCATATAGATAATGAATAACAGAGGGGATAATGTACATCCTTGTCTTACACCAGATTTAACATTAAACCATCTTCCTGTACTTCCGTCAATTCTAACTGCTGACTTACAACTCAAATACAGACTAAGTATTGATTGATATAATGCCCCATTGACACCATATAACTGTAGCGTATTGAATAGCTTCTCTCTTGGCACCATGTCATATGCCTTTTACAGATCGACAAAACTTCAATATAGATCTTTGTTATATTCCCATGCTTTCTCAACTATTTGTCGTAAAGTGAAGATCTGATCCTGACAGTCTCTATTTGGCCTGAATCCAGCTTGTTCTTCACCAAGCTTTTCATCCACAATTCTTCTCAACCGTTTCTGATTTATGCAAGTATACTTGCATAAATCTTGCTAGGAACACTCAGTAGGGAAATATCTCTTTAATTCTCACATTTAGTTTTATTTCGCTTTTTATATATGGGTATTATGAGAGCTTTACTCTAATCATCAGGAATTTGCCCCTCTGTCCAGGCTTTCTGAACTATGCAGTGCAGCCACTGTAAGACTTTTATACCACCATACCACCATATAGATGATATTCGATCAGCATTTCTGATCGAATATCATCTACACCTGCTGCCTTTCCACATTTCAAGCCCTTGATGGCTTTTTCTACCTCAAGTATGGGTATGTATTCCTGACTGTATGCCTGTTGAGTGTTATTTACCACTGTATTATCACTGTTTGTTTCATTTAGCAATTTTTCGAAGTAATTACTCCATACTTCAAAGATACCTTTTTTCTCCCATTTTCGTGTCACCTTTATCATCTCTAACTCCTTTTACAGCACTCTTTCCTCCATTTCTAAGCTTCGTCTCACAACCTCCAAAATATTTTGCCACTTTCTTGATATTTATTTTCCATGTTCTTGCCAATGTCCTCCCATGACTTTTGTTTAGCTAGTTTTACAAAGTGTTTAGTTTTCTTACATTTGTCTCTGTATTCTCTAAGAGCACAAGCTGATTTATTTGCCAGGAACTTTTGATATGCTTTCTTCTTTTCCTTCGCCACCTCTTTAACTTCCTGTGTCCACCATGGAGTTCTGATTTTTCTATCCTTGCAGACAACCTCACCACATGCCTCTCTGGCTGAATCAATTAATGTTTTCTTCACTGAATCTCCAAGGTTTGGTTGCTGTTCTCAAGCTCTTTCATTTTTTCTTTAAATAATCTTTGTGTATTTTAGTCTAAAGTTCACATCTGAGAGCTGCTCAACTTTTATTCACTTTAAAACTTTCTTACATATCATCCTTTTCAATATGAAATTCAATTTTATCCTGCTCAAGACTAAATAGTGATCGCTTCCAATTTCAAATCCTCTGTACACTCTGATGTCCTGCACCAGGGAGAAAACATCACTATAACAATAACATTGTCAATGAGACCTTTCTTATTCCTTGCCTCTTCTCTCCATGTGAATTTGCGCACAGTTTTATGTTGATACATGATGTTAGTAATAACCAGTCAATGACCTGAGCAGAAATCCAACAGGTATTTGCCATTATTATTAGCTTTGCTCTTTTCTCCAAATTTCCCAAAATATTTTTGTATGTCTCACAATCATTTCCTACTCTGCTATTTAGATTCCCAACAAGGACCAACTTTTCCTTTTTCATTGTGTCATTGCTTTCTCTAAAGACTCAAAATATTCCTCCACTTCTATCTTAGTAGAGCCTTCCATGGGACCATAGGCACAAATAAGTCTCGTTGTCCAGGTCCCCATTCTGATATTTGCTCATAACTCTACTAGAGACTGCTTGCCATTCAAGAAGATTAGCCTCTTATTTACTGTTGAATACTATGGCTACTCCTTCTTTTCCTTGATTTTCATTGCCTGAATATAACATTTTGTATTTATTGCTCAAAAAGATATCACCAGTTTTTGTCTTTTTTGTTTCAGTCATCCCCATTATGTCGATCTGGTACTCATCTAATTCCTCAGCTAGCTCCATTTCTTTGCCATTCAGGCTTCTTATGTTGATAGTAGTGATCTTTAACTCAGGTTATGTTGAGTTGGGTGTGTTTTCAGATTTGTTCAAGTAGCTGACTTTTCGCTGTTCATCCTTGTTCCCTGGCAAAAACAAGGGGGCCTTGTTTAACCGGGCAAAGTCCCAGCCGGCATGAAATTTTGTCATGTTGTACCATCATTTTGTATTTTGGTTTAAGCCAATAAGAATACAATTTGGTCGGCTAAATCCCAAATTGCCAGCCCGTTCTCGTTTCTTCACTATCCAGGTAGATATCCAGGTGAAGATTGGACATTAGGTCAGAAGCCCTGGTCGGTTCTCTGCATTCCTTTATGTGGAGGTCTCCTCTCAGTTATACAGCTTTGACCCTTAGCACCCCCATTGTTTACTTCATTGTTTACACTGTTTACTTTTACCTTAATTTTCATCTGTTATATTCTATTCTTGTATCCTGTCATACAATTTGCTGGTTTTTTAACTCATTTTTTTTCATAAAAAATGTCCCTGAAAAAATGCACTTCATTAATATGAAACTAGCTGTGCAGCAAACAATTAATAAACTTATATATATATATATATTAATTTTCACCATGTGTCTTTATACCAGAAGTTTCAAGATGTCAATGCAACCACTGAAATCTCAGATATTCATAATAATAATTTTTTATGCCTGCTCTTCTCTTTACTGCAATGCAGCAGTTGTTCCATTGTTTCACCAGGAAAACATGTTTTGTGCACTTTATTAGTCATCACACCTCTAATGATCAAGTCACCATACAATGATATAAGATTATCCTTTGACTCTTTCTTCATAATATTAACTTCCTCCTTCTCATTCTCATCAGCCAATCTCTTCTATAGTTGTTTAATACCTTCTTTATATAATTTACCTGTACAGTAAGTTCATCATGTCTATGAATTACATTAGTTTTAATATGCATTAATGGTTATGAGAGTATGAAGGAATGATTTTTTTTTTATCACTCTCACAAATGAGAGGTGTCTATAGCAAATAAATGCCATGTGCAGGCAGGGCTCAGGAGAAGAAAAGAGTAATCTGTTGATATTCTTCTTAAACTGGTTGGAAGTTATAGTCCTTTGGAAATATTTAATGGGAGAGGTTGTTGCACGGAACTGAGGTGGATAGAATGAAAAATAACTGGGAGTAGCACATTCAGTGAGTATGCAGATCAACTGTAAAAGGATGTCGAGTAGCTTTTGCTGAGTTCCTGTAGATCTGGCAGAAATGGCTAGACGAGGTTATGGAGAAGTCACATCTAATAAGTGGTATCAGAGAAACTTGTTATAGATTCAGGAATGAGCTGTTATGTTTGCATCCGAATGCTAGAAGTATCAGAAACAAGGGATGTGAAATGGTTGCATTGACTGAGTTCATTTGTCTAAAAATTGTTGGAATAAGTGAGAAATGTTGGATGAATGACATCTTGACAGGAATAGAGATGGGCGGGTATGATATATTTCATGAAGATAGAAAAATTAAAAATGGAGATGGAGTGCTATTGTTGATGGGAAAGAAAGTTAAGTCCATACAAGATACAAGGGAGAAATAGTGGCAGTAGTTTTAAGACAGTATGATGTGAGATAGAAGTAAAAAGAATGAAATATTCAGTCAGATGTTGCTATAGATCTGGTAATGTGGAGGGTAGTGACCATGAAATGTATAAGAAAATTAGCCAAGCAAATGGGAACAGTGTGATCATTATGAATGATTTTAATTATGCCAGTATAGACCAGAATGATGAGACAGCAACTGGAAGTAAAGAAAATGAGTTCTTAGAGTTTTTGAGGGACAACTACTTCAGGCATTATGTAACACAGGTCACAGAAGGCTTGAGAGTCTTGGATTTGATCATCTCATCAGAGAATCTTATTATAAATGAGATATCAAATCTTCCTCCAGTTGGTGAGAGTGACCATGAAGTGATTACCTGGGTAGTTGCCAACCATGTGAGGACTTCGACGAGAAAAGAGTACATGTGAAACTACAAGGCTGGTGATTATGAGAAGCTCAGGAGACAGCTTGTAGCTGTAGCATGAAATGAGGAGTTGGGCAGAAAGTAGATCAATGCTGCTTGGGAGATATTCAAGAACTATCTAGTAAAAGCAATGTCTAAATGTATTTCAAGGATCAGAAGGCTAAATAAGGTAGGTGTGAAATGGATGAATGAAGATGCATACAATACAAAGAAAAAAGATATTATGTTAGCAACGTAAGTGATAATAATTAATTCCATGAGGAATACAAACAACAGACAAGGAAGGCAACTTGGTTGGTAATGGAAGCAAAAGTTCAATATGAGTAGCAGTTAGCTAATGATGCAAAAAAAGAAAGAAAAGAAAAGACAATCCCAGGAAGTTCTTTTGATATGTAGCCAGCAAAAAAAAAGAAAGAATGATTATGGAATGATGGCAATATGGAATAACAACTGCTGAAGAGGATATAGTTGAGATATTTAATGAACAGTTCATAAAGGTCTTTCATCCTTGTGAATGTGACATTATGGAGAGTTTGTGGATGATGATGAGAAGGAGAGTCTGACTTTGAATGAGCAAGAGATATATGGAGAATTGAGCAAATTTGATATTAATAAGGCTATGGGACTTTATGACATATTACCATGTATTTTGAAAGAATGTGTCAGGGAGTTGGCATATTTGTTTAATATATCTTGCATTGGATCAAGTTCCAAAGGAGCAGAGCACCACTTCCTAAGGGAGGTGACAGAACTCAAGCATCAAATTGTAGAACAATCTGTTGGAGAGGCTGGTTAGAACCAAGATCCAGAATTGAATTGACAACAGTGGTATTATCTTTGATGAACAGCACAGATTTGCTAAAGGGAGGTCATGTTTTAGCAATCTACTTATTTATTTATTTCGTATCCAAACACAAGTAGTACAGTAGTAAGTGGTATAACATGATTTACAACAAATTAGGATACGTTACAATGAGATCAGCTTAGATTTGGTAGGTGAATTATACAGGGAATAATAATTAAATATGAAAAAAAGGAAACTATACATAACTTGTATACAATAAATATGGTCAGATGTTCCTCCAGTATCTTGCACAATCAACTGCTCTTTCTGTGCAGGATATAAGGTCCTCTTTTGTGCAAGACGATGAAAGAAAGGGACAAGAAGGAAGGTGTTCCATGGACTGGGTTGTCCCACACTCACAATTGTCTGGACCAGTGAGGTAGCCCCATTTGATGAGGTTTTGCAGCATCCTGTCATTCGAAGTCTGTTGAGGCTTTTCCAAGTATTCCAGTCCAAGTGGGCATCACGTGGCAGATGTTTGGCTGTTGGAATACCAGTATTATTTTCAGGGTATAGTGCAAGCCACTGTTGAAGTCTCTGGGAGGTTTTTAGGTAGTTCAACAGTTGCCAGGAAGCTATGTCGGGATCTTGGTCTTTGGGACACTGAGGTCTGGCCAAATAGTGGGTGGTGTTCATCTTCATTTGTCTGCTTCTTTCATCAGCTGAGAATGCAGATCTTCCAATTGAAAGGGGTGTACCAGCCAAAGTATACAGGTCTTTTAGTGGTGTTGGTTTCAGGCATCCTGTAATTAAGCGGCAGCTTTCATTCAATGCTGGATCAAATTTTTCAGCATGGCAGGATTTGGACCATACTGGGCAGGGTATTCAGCAGAAGAATAGCAAAGGGCCAAGGCAAAAGATCTCAGTGTGCTAGGGTCTACACTCCATTTGGAGGAGGTAAGTTTTCTTAGTATGTTGTTTCTTGCATTCACTTTTGCCTTTGTTTTTTCTATGTGGGTTTTATATGAAAGGGTGCGATAGAGAGTCACACTGAGGTAGACTGGGTTCCAGGAATGTTCTATATTAGTGCCTTCCCAAGAAATCTGTAGCTTCGTAGCTTCCTGTTGGCTTCCTTATTGTTAAGGTGGAAAAAGCCAGTCTGGGTTTTCAAGGGGTTTGGTTTTAGTTGATTGCTGGTATAGTATGTGATCAGACTATTTAAGGCAAGTGATAGAGTAGTTTCAATGGACTTGAAATTTTTTGACTGTAGCTATGGTCATCAGAAAAAATAAAATTTCTAGTTCCTGGAAAGATGGGGAGATCATTGATGTAGATGTTGAAAAGTAATGGTGATAACACACTTCCATGGGAGAGGCCATTTTTTTGGAGGTGCCAGCGGCTCTTCCTACCCCCAAGGTCCACGTAAAAGCGTCTGTTTTCCAAGAGTGATTGGATCACGAGGACAAGGCAATAGACGCTAGTTATTCTGTATATTTTATTTCTGAGTGTGAGATGGTTTATGGTATCATATGCTGCAGTTAGGTCTACAAAGACTGCTCCTGTTGCTAGTTTTTGCTCATAACCATTTTCTATATATTGAGTGAGGTTGAGAATTTCTGAAGTGCAGCATTTGCCTGGTCTAAAGCCAGCCTGGTCAGCAATAAGATAGGGTTCGATTAGGGGTTGTAGCCTATTCAAAATTTGTCTGAATGACAAATTTTGAATAGGCTACAACCTATTTAAAGAGGTTGCTGAGTAGTGATATAGGTCTATAATTTTTTGCTTCTGTTGGAGTTTTCCCTGATTTCAGAAAGGCCACCACTTTGGCATGCCTCCTGATAGTTGGTATCCTCAGGGTTCTGGGGCAAGTGTTCTATAGGTTTAATAACCACTCTTTAGTCCTGGTTCCAAAATGTTTAATCTGTTCATTACAGACATCATCAAGGCCTGCAGATTTTTCTAGGTTTTAATAGGTTTATGGCAGCATTGAGTTCAGTGATGGTGAAATCTGAGTTAATCATATTTTGTTCCTCACTTGGGCTTCTAAGTATCTTATTTTTTGTGTGCTTTTTAGTGAATTTTCCATTCAGCAGCAGCTGGTGAGCAATTTGATTAGCTGTTACCTGCAGATGCTCATATGGCTTTGTGTAATCCTTCCTAATTCTGTTGATAAAGTTCCATGCCTTTCTGCTACTATGGATCATATCAAGAACTTTGATTTCTTTTTTCCATGAGGAACGCCTTTCCTCTGCCATCTTGGAGCATAATTTCTCTCCTGCTTGAATACTCTCCTCTGAGAAGGGGTTGGTGTTGTGAAGTTGTAAGTAATCAGCATACTGGGCTTGCATGTCAATGGAAAGGCCTGGAATGTAGTTTAGTGGAGATTTTCCTCAGTATTTTTATGAATTCAGTATACTCTTGAAGGTTTGGAGGTACTTGTTCTGTGGAGTGGTCAAGATCTTCCATGAAACCCTTCCAATTAGCTTTTTGAAAATTAAATCGTTGTCTGTAAGGGACTGTGTTGAATTGAAGCATTACAGGTCAATGTTGAGTATGTGGAATCAGGTTTAAAACCTTTTTAACACAGATGTTGGATATTTTTGAGCTAACAAATATGAGGTCAGGGTTATAGCCTCACTTCCATCTGCCACTTTTGAAAGATGTAGGGAGTTTTGGATTATGTATCAGGTTTAGAGAAAGGTTTTCAGTCCATTTTTCAACAAGTTCTCCATCTTTGTCGAACTTTGTGTAACCCCAGTTAACACTATGGCTGTTAAAGTCATCTAATACAACATTAGTCATGTATGCATTATTATTGAGGAGGATGTCAGGGAAGGAAAAAGCTTCTTCTGGTGGTTTATAGACTATGGTGATTGAGATATTTTTAAATGTGATCGTAATAATCTCAATGTTTCTGTTGTTCGTTGAGTCAATGGACGATGGGATCTTTTGTAAATATTGCACTACCATATTTATCGTGGGGTATTTCTTTGAGTTTTATACCATGGATGTAAGGTCTTCTCCTCTGTGAGTTTCTTGCAGGCAGATTACATTGCAGTCATTATCTCTGCAAATATTTGCAATGAGATCTCACTTGACACTGGAGAAACCTTCAATATTAAATGATATTATTTTTAGACTTGGGCCCAGGTAGGATCCTTTAGAGCAGAAATTTGGGAGCATTTTAGTTCCATCACTTGCGTTTGGTTGACAGCAGCTTTAGCTTCTCCTAATGGGTATTAACAGGGTGCAGGAACGAGAACCTAGCTGCTGAGCACCCTAATCTACTAACTTATTACAACAGAGTGATATCTTCATTGGACAAGGGGAGATAGATACACAGTAGCATACTTTTTTGAAAAGGATTTTAATAGATTACTGAATGATAAGTTGATAGTCAAACTAGAATGGGTGAGGGGGGGTGAATATTAGCATAATGCACTGGATTAGAGATTGGCTATCTGATAGGTATCAGCAAGTTGTATATGGGGAGAGCAATATCCCAGAATAGGAAAATCACTAGTGATATGCCTCAGCAGTCTGTTTTAGAGCCATTGCTGTTTAACCTGTATGTTAATGATATTAGGGAGGATTTGACTGGGGATATTCAGATGTTTCAGATGATGCAAAGTTGGGATGAACTATGAGGAGTAGAGAAGATGTTGTAGCCTCACAAGACTTGAACAGACTGAGTGAATGGTCACGGAAGTGTGGATGCCAGTTCAATGTTGCAAAATTTAAGATTTTAAAATTTGGAAAACAAAGATGGGATGTAGAATTTACTCTTGGTGGGGATATATTGTTGGAGGTGGAAGAAATAGATCTTGGAGATGGTGGTGGATAAGGATCTAAAATTTAGAGAACACATTGCCAAAGTTGTAAGAACAACATAACGAATTCTGGCAATGATGCATAGGATACTGACTTGTAGGAGTAAGGAGATTCTGGTTCTATTGTATAAGGCCTTGATTAGGCCACATGGGGACTACTGTGCACAGGGTTGGTCACCTGGTTTTCAAATGAAGAGGAATTGTTGGAAAGGGTCCAGAGGCAATTGTCTAAGGTAGTTTCTGATTTCTGGAATATGAAGAAAGGTTGATAAGATGCAATTTACAGTCTGGTGAATAGGAGGAAGAGAGGTGATATGATAGAGACATACAAATTGGTAAGGCAGCTGTTATAGGATTAATGTTGAAGAGGTTTTTCATAAAATGATGGTAGATTGGGCGGAGAACAAGAGGTCATCTCTAGAAACTGTATAAGGAGGGTGTGAACAAAGGAGTGAGCAGAAGGTTTTTTTGCATGGAGAATTGTGAATAAGTGGAATGCATTGCCTGAGTGTCTGCAGAGAATTTGAATCTGAAACAGGAATGGTATTATGAGAAGTGTGTATGACAAAGAGACCTCCTAGATGATTCTTTGTCTCTATGGTGGGGAGGGGGGTCTTAGGATGATAATAATAATAATGGATGAGTGGAAAGTGCTATGACCAGCAAAAACTATGACTATGGATTGGAGAAAACTATGAACAAATGCAAATTCTGATGCTCTATATATTAGTTACAAGTATTATCAAAATAAAATTAATCAAACTACAAAAAAGAAAAATGTGAGAAACTAAGATTTAATATAAAGATACTGAAAGATATGAAAATAAGATAAAAATTTACAGTTCAGCAAACAAATATGAAATTTTTAAATATTCAGATTATGGTGAATCAAGATGAAAGGACCAAACAAAAATTATTGGAAAGACTCAAAGGAATTATGGGGGGGGGGGGGGGGGCAAAGAGAGATGCATATATGGTGTGTACTTACATTTTTCAAAGATCTTTGATAGACTGCCACACGCCAATCCAGTAGTTATATTGAAACAGATGGGATTGGCTATCAGAAAGGTATTAGTAGGTTGTGTATGAAGGAGTGGTATCTCAAAACTAGTGGAGTGCCATAGAGATCTGTTTTGAGACCATTATTGTTTAATGTGTACATTAATAACAATGGGAAGAGCTATAAGAAGTGAGAAGAGTGTGGCCTTCCATCTGAAATAGATTAATGTGAGTGGGCAAACGAGAGTTCAGAGAGGATTTACTAAATCAGTATCAGGTCAATGGAATGTCAGATATGAGCAGATATTGAGGAAATGCAACTCACAGAGCCTTGTAAATAGAAGAAGGAGAGGGGGGATATGACTGAGCCATATAAGTTGTTGCGGGATTGTTACTAGATGAATGTGGAGAAAATATTTCTAGAGTAGAGGGCAGCAAAGGGTATAGAACTAGAGGCCATCCATCCATGGAAGCTGTATAAGGAGGATGTGAGCAGGGGAGTGAGAAGCAGGTTCTTTGCATGGAAAGTGACTGATTAGTGCAGAAACTGTGAATGGGTTTAAGGCATGGTTTGATTATCTTTTTGCATGAGTGAGTACAGATCGTCTGTGATGAGTCCTTTGACTTCATTAATAATAATAATAATTGCATACTAGATTATTTAATGAGAAATGGAAAATATACAGTGAAAAAATATTATCATAATCAAAATGGATTTAGAAAAGGACACTCTAAAATGGATACAACTTTTTTGTTTAAAATTACTTATAGAGAAAAGAAGAGAAAGATAATTTAATATATCTTTTGTTTATAGATTATGAAAAAGCATTTGACAAAGTAAAAATATAGTTTGATATAAAACAAAGAATAAATATACCTAATATTTTACTACATGCATTGAATATATGAAATAAAAATAAAAATAGATGAAAAAATATCTATAAACAAAGTAAGATAGGGATACCCT
Organism: Typopeltis vanoorti; assembly: GCF_054136105.1. Classification (NCBI taxonomy): domain Eukaryota; kingdom Metazoa; phylum Arthropoda; class Arachnida; order Uropygi; family Thelyphonidae; genus Typopeltis; species Typopeltis vanoorti. Next base: position 61,006,902 of record NC_143557.1, read on the forward strand.
CTGTCTGCAACATTTTTTAATATTTATATGAATGAAATATTAATAGAGTGAAACACCTTAAACAATCCAGATATAGAAATTTCATGGAATAATAAAATAAATACGCTATTATTTGCAAATGATCAGGTAATAATATCAGATAAGAAAAACAGTTTATAAAGAGCAATATATAATTTAAACATTATAGTAGAACAGTTTGGAATAAAAATATCCATAAATAAAACTAAAAGAATGGCATTTTGTGGACTAACTCCAGTTAGAAATAAAACAGTTATTAATAATAAAATATAACAGATAAATACTTTCAATTATCTTGGATGCGAAATATCATGAGGAGAAAAAGACAAAATTAAAAACTTCAAAATTTTTACAGATTATAGGCCTGATAAATAGGACACGCAATCCAAATATCATACAAAAGAAACATGCTTGAAATTATGCAATACTTCAGCAGTGCCTACATTTTTATATGGCAGTGAAATTTGGGCAATAAACAAACAAGATAAACAAAGAATAAAAATAAGTGAAATGAGATTCATGAGAAGAACTGCAAATATTATTACACAAAAATAGGAACTAAAAATAAACTCAACAGAATAATAAATAATAAATTACATGATAACCACAGCAATTACTTTAATGAAATGAAAGTACAGATATTTCATACTGAAAATGACAGTACATCATCAGTGTGTAGAAACAAGCAAAACAAAGGAACAGGAATACAAAGTACATACAGCAGTCGGTGGTTTACCAATTAAAAAACTGTTGTCACATGCTAGAAATTAATATTAATAAATACATATTAATATTAATTAAAATCATTAAAAATATCATTAAAAACTATTTTTGATGGTTACATAAGATAAGAATCTCCCAAAATTTTTGGGAGAGAGAGAGACAATCATTCTGATTCAGATTTGGCTGATGTAAAGATTAAAATCAATGGAAGAAAAACTAAACAGTTACAAACAAAATTGAAGAGAACATTTAAACTGAATGGCAAACACCTGATATCCTAAACAATTAATAAAATATAAACCAATTGGAAAGAGAAAGCTAGGTAGACCTCAAAAAAAAAAAAAAATATTAGATGGATAATGAGACTGGAACAGGCCAATGTGGTCTATATCTGTAATTAGCATTATAATGATGATGATGATAATTGCATAAGGTCTTGATTAGGCCACATATGGACTATTGTGCACAGATTTGGTCACATGATTTTCAAAAGGATGAAGAGGTATTAGGAAGGATCCAGAGACAATTGATTAAGGTGGTTTCTGTCTTGTAATGTTGAGTATAAAGAAAGGTTGGGAAGATGCAATTTTCAGAGTTCAGTGGATAGAAGGAGGGATGATATCATAGAAACATATAAGTTGGTAAGACGTTCTTATGAAATTAATGTTGAAGAGGTTTTTCATAGAATGCCGGAAGAATTGTGGGGAGGAGAGGGAGAAGAAGAAGAAGAAGTCATCCCTTTAAGCTCTATAAACAGGGTTATAAGTTATATAAGCAGGGTTTGAGCAGAGGAGTGAGAAGTGTTTTTTTTTTCTGGATGAAGATTTTGCAGGATTGATATCCACTGCCTAAGATTGTGGTATCTGCAGAGAATTTGAATGCATTTAAGGCAATGTATGATGAGCTGTGTGTGTATAAATGACAAAGGGGACCTTCCAAGATGAGCCTTTGACTATGTGGAGGTCTGAGGATAACAATAATAATACATATACAACTGTAATACTTCTTTTTTATGGCATTAGAGGAAGAGTCCTAATTATCAACCACATGATTGTGAGTATGTAATCTGGCACACCATCTAAGCACTGACACTAGCTGAAGACTTTGAAGAAGCAGAAGAAGAGGCTGCACATATGCCATTCCATTTCCCTAGCACCTGTTTGAAGCAGCTGTACAGTTGTGTTCCAGTTTTTATTTGGGTGTTGCCAAAGTGTATGCCTAGAGTTTTTGTCCTTTATTTGACCAGGTACACTCAATCAGAGAATCAGTTCTAAACTTCCATCTAACAAACCACAAGCAAGTAGGTTTCACAGAGTTTAAGGGAGGGAGGGTGCTGGAGTCACTGAAGAACATGGTGGTGGATTTGAGCTGTGCTAAAAAAAAAGTGTTTTTAATCTGTGTATAGTGTGACTTCTGTTGCAAATTGTGCAACATTTTTTTGAGTAATACTAGTGTCCTTCAGTGGTGCTGCTTTTGGAGTTTAGTTGTTGTTCATATTATGTTATTTTTGGGTTACCAAGAAGGCAAGATCAGAGTTCAGATGCATCTGCAGTGGAAGAGAAGAAGAAGATAAGTTTCCGTTATTTAGCATAGTTAAATATAGTATCGTGTAAGTAAATTAGTTTACAGTAGAGTGTATAACATAGTATAGTAGACAGTTTAGTTGTAGTAGTTCCTCGGCACTATTTGAATGATGGTGGCAGCCACAGTTCCAATTACAAATGGCATGTCACCAAGTCCTCCCTCATTTAAGGACTATATTTTTCATAACATACTACAGGATTTTGTGATATACAGTGTTTGTAGTATGTATGCATCCCAACAGTTGGATATATGGCAGGTGAGAGAAGGGGAAGTACATATATGAACAAAATGTAGGCAATGGGAAAAACTTAGTGAATTACCATAACCGACCTCGTTGCATCAGGGGTGGAAGAATCTCAACCTAGAGATAGAGGAATAGTGTGAGAGAGGGTGAGAATAACAAGCAAAATATGAAAAGTGGGGAGTGTGGAAAGTTTGAATGATTGCGAAGTGTTCAAAGATGGTATTAACTGGGAGGATGAATGGCGAGCAAGAGTGGCTAACTTGCAGTGAGAGATAGATGAGCTGAAAGAGGAGTTGGAATGTCTTAGGAATGAGATGAAAAGTGTGAAGGATGAGATTAGGCAAATGGAAGAGATGCATAGAAGGCAAATCAGAGTAGGAGTGAGAGAGTGTTATGGGAATGACAGAAGAGGAGAGAATAGAGACAGTAAAAGAGAGGGAATGAGAAGAATGCGAGGGAGTGCTGGAACCAGAGATAGAGTGATGCCAGGACAGTGCGTAGATAGTGGAATAGAGAGAGAGAGTGAGGGATGCAGGTGAGCAATCAAGGAACAGAGTGGTAAGAGGTGTAATGTATGGAGACTCGATGATCCATGGTGTGCAAGATAGGATGCCAGAGGAGAATTTGCCTAGAGGAACGACAGAAAGTGTAGCTATGGCAATTAAATGGAGTGAAAGGGCGGAAGAGATGATTGTGATGGTGGGAATGAATGACTTGAGAGGTAGTGTAAATCGGGTCTGCAAGAGATCTGAGATTCATGCCTGTGGTTGTACAAAAGAAAACGCAGAGAGGAAACATAGTATGTGTGTTGCCCAGGTATGATAATGACATGTTCAGCAGAAGAGCAGTAATAACAAATAGTATAATAGCCAGAATGTGTCAGAAGAGAGGACTGGAATATGTGGATGCTTAGAGGACATTTGAGGACAGAAAGGAACTGTATGCAAGAGACTGCTTGCATTTAAAAGAGGAAGGATGTAGGCATCTGGAGAGATTGTTGTTTTCTGAATGAGTCAGTGTGTCAATGCAAGAAAACCAGAATTCCCAGGGTGGATGGTAGCAGAGGTGGCCTCTTGTGGGAATGGGTACTTGGGGGAAGGGAGATGACATCAGGTAACACTGAGTCCATTGGAGTCTGGAGGAGATAATCATATGTATAGAAACAGTCACATTTTTATGCTACATACTAATGCCAGGAGTATCTGGAATAAAGGAAATGAATTGGTGGAGCTGATAGCATCAGCTTAGTCAAAGATTACTGGGATCTCTGAGACGTGGTTGACAGGAGATATAATAACAGGAACAGAAGTAGCAGAGTACAGCATTTTTAGCATGGTAGTGGAGTACTGCTTATGATAAGTGATGACTTATGTCCTCTAAGAGTGGAGGCTTTGGAAGGCAGTGACACTAATGGCTTTGAAAGCATATGGTATGAGGTAGAGGTGGGCAAGACAGGATATTTAGAGGAGTGTTGCTACAAGCAGCACAGAGGATGGGGAGAAAGAGATGTTTAGGCCGTTGAGCTTAGCAAGTGCAAGAAGAATGATTGTTATGGGAGATTTTAATTACAGCAGTATAAGTTAGAAAGAGGAAATTGCATGTAGTAATATGGGAATGGAATTTCTAGAATTCTTGAGGGATAAATGTCTTAGGCAACTTGTAATAGAAGGTACAAGAGGTTCAAGAGTTTTGGATTTGGTCATAGGATCAGAAGAGCTGATAATAAATGATTTAACATCTCTCCCCCCCCCATGTTGTTTTGACTTGGAAGATGAATAGACATGCAGGAGTATCAAAGGAAATGGTTAGCCAAGTGGTTAGAGTATCCACTTTCCAGCCAAAAGGCTGAAGGTTCGAATCCTGCCGTGGGCATGGATGGTGGTGGTGGTCGGCGGTAGATGGCATTGGTGTAGATGAAGGTAGTTGCGACTGGTGGAGTGGTAGAGACGGAGAGTTGTAGAGTGTGTGTGCCTTCCCTCGATGAGTCTTCGGACTCCCTGGAGGTGTTATGTTACATAATAATAATAATAATAATAATAATAAAAGGGAACATATGTGCAATTATAAGGCGGATAATCCTATTAGTCTTAGATATCAACTTGGAGCAGTTTCATGGAGGGTAGAATTGGAAGGTCAGGATATCATTAGTGCTTGGGAAATTGTGAAGGAATATTTGTAAGCAGCAATATTAAGCTGTATTCCACGAGTGAAGAAGAGGACACAATTTGGTGTAAAGTAGATGACAAACAATATCAAACAGGAACTGCAGGTGAAAAAGAGGTTATGGAAGAGATATAAGGAGAGGGGTGGAGAGCAGATGCATGAAGAATATAAGACTCAAGCCAGGAGAGTGACTAGGATGGTAAGGCAAAACTGGAATATGAGAAGAGATTGGCACTAAGATCCAAAGAAAATCCTAGGGAATTTTTTAGCAACGTGGCCAGTAGGAGGAAAAATGACTGTGGAAGAATGACATTGTGGGAAAAAAATGGGAATAGAGTGACTGATGCAGAGGACATAGTGGAGTTGTTCAATGAACACTTTATTGGAGTGTTTCATCCTGGAGAAGTAAGTTTTAATACTAGAGGGATAAGACAGGTTCGAAGTTTAGAGATGCAAGAGGAGAGTGTGTTCCAAATACTGAGTACTCTGGATGTCAATAAAACTGTGGGACTGGATGGAACTTCGCCACAGGTTTTGAGAGAATGTGCTAAAGAACTAACAGCTCTGTTGACCTGGCTTTTCAATGAGAGTCTGGCTTTGGGAAAGGTACCCAAGGAATGGTAAGATAGTGCCATGGCATAAGGGCAGTAGCAGACTGGAAGTGTCTAATTATAGGCCAGTTTGTGTTTCATCAGTAGATGTTAAGATCTTGGGAAATTAGTGAGACGATATACAGCATTAGGCTGATGAGGGTAATGTTATCTGTGAGAGCCAACATATATTTGTTAAGGGGCGCTCTTGCCTTAGTAATATGATTGCCTTTTATAATAAAGTGACAAGAGCAGTTGATGAGGGAAAGGCATATACTGCCAATGTTTTGGATGTTGCAAAGGCATTTGACAGGGTGCCACATGATAAGCTGATATTTAAGTTGCAGCACATGGGTTTAGATGTCGGGAATGTCAACTGGATTCAGGATTGGCTGTTTGATAAGTATCAGAGAGTTGTGTATGGCGGGGCAATATCAAGAAGGTCCCACAAGGCTCAGCACTGGGACCTGTATTGTTTAACCTTTATATCAATGATACTGTAAATGGATTGCAAGGGGATATTCACTTGTTTGCAGATGATGTGAAGCTGGGAAGGGTTATTAGTAATAGTGCAGATGTGGCAGCCCTACAAGAGGATTTCAATAAACTAGACAGATGGGCAAATGAATGGGGTTTTGGTTTAATGCAGCAAAATGTAAATTCTTGAAGTTTGGGATACGTCAACGGGAGGCCGCATACTCGATTGGGGGAGCTGTACTGGAGGAAGTACAGCTCCCCCAATTTGGAGCTAGGGGGATTGATAGAAACCTGAAATTCAGAGAACATATTGCAAAGGTGGTGAAGGTAACACAGAGGATTGCTGCAATACTGAGAAGGACACTGACCTGCAGAGATAAAACAGTTATCATTCCATTGTATAAGACCCAGATCAGACCACACTTAGGCTATTGTTTTCAAATTTGGTCCCCAGAATTTGAAGGGGATAAATTAACTCTGGTTTCAGGACTGTACAATGTTAGTTATGAGGATCGGCTGAGGGAATGTGGACTGCAGAGTTTGGTAGATAAAAGAAGGAGAGGTGATATCACTGAGACTTTTAAACTGTTGAGAGGTAGTTACAAGTTGACACTGGGAAGTTCTTTTGCTTGGTGGAACAACGGGAATGGAGCGATGACAAGGGGGGGCCATCCCTGGAAGTTACAAAAGGAAGCTGTGAGCAAGAGGGTGAGGAGTGATTTCTTTGCATGGATGGTGGTTGAACCATGGAATGCATTGCCTGATAAAGTGGTGACAGCAAGAACGGTCAATGAGTTTAACGAGTGGTATGATAGACTTTGTGTTTCCTAGGAAGGATCTCCCGCGATGAGTGTTTTGACTCCATGGAAGCCTGAATAACAATAATAATATTAAATTAATTTGGCTCCTGAAGCTTGTTCATATAATCTGTGTGCTGCATGGATTAGTTTTATTTCATCATCATTACATATCATAATGGCATCATTAGCATGTGCTGATAGGCTGATTTTCAGATAGTCTGTTATGCTGGTTCATTTCAAGATCACGATGCTGTGTATCTTTTTTAAGAAAGGCTCAATTGCTAGTGTAATATAGCTGTCAAGAGAGAGGATACCCTTGCTTGTTCCCTCAAAAATAAAGTAATGTGCAGGCAAGTTGGATGTTTATTTTTAACAGAAAAGTGCATCCCTCATATAGAAGTTTGACTGTTTCAATAATGAGAGGATAATATTCATATGCTCAGAAGACTTTATAAAGGAATTCGTGTGCTCTATTCTGTCAAAGGCTTTTTCCTGATCAAGATTGATGAGTGTCAGGTTTTCATTTTGGCTACTTGCAATGTGGAAGAGATCTCTTATTAGATGCAGGTTATCGCTAAAACAGAATAAATTTGGGAATTACCAGAAACTTCATGCAGAGTGGGCTTTAGTTGGTTTGCAATAGCTTTGGAAATGATTTTGCAGACTGTGTTGTTAGTGGTTATTGGCTATTTTTGGCTGCTAAGAAGTTAATGTTATCAGCACTACTGAAAGAAGTCTTTTCTCATAATTTAGTTAATAATGATAGGCTAATTCATTGTAGTTTTTTTTTGTTTCATGTGACTGTATGACAGTCTGAGTTATTCAACTGTAAGTAAATCTTGTATTTTTATTTAAATTAGATATTGTTGATATGGTGTGATAGAACAATGGTAGTAAAGACATTTGTTGGGTACAATCAATTTGAGTGACTTTGTTCAGTGCAGTGTGCATGAGATGTACTTATTCAGGAGAATGAAGTAGACCACATAAAAGTGTACTAAGGAAATAGTACACTTTTATGTTATCCTTCACAGTACAAAACAAGAAAAATTGCAGAAACATCAAGAGATTAACAAAGTAGGAAAATGAAAGAAGCAGGAGGTCCAAGTTAAGAATCAAGGTCATGTGAATAAGATTGAAAAACAAGGTAATGAAAAAAATTTTTATGGAGATTCTATTGTCAGAGAAGTACTTAATAAAATTATAACAACCTCTTGTTTTCCTAGTGCAAAATTAACAATATTAGTGATACAATTTAGATGCAGAATGGTAAGGTGAAAAAAGAATTGTCTTGGTTGACACTAATGACCAGAGAGGCAAGAAGTATTATAGGGAAAGTTTGAAGGAGTTATTAGATGAAGAAAAAAGAGGAGCGAGAAGGTTAAGATTGTAAATCTCCTGCCATGCAATGATGGTTACATAGGGTTTGTGGACCTATGGTCTGAGTTTGATGGAAAGAAGGATTTGTGTAATGTTGACTAACTACACCTAAATGGTTTTGGTGTCAGGAGTCTGAATAAATCAGAACAAAGAGAAGGAGAGCTTTGTTCACTGAGAGTGCTGAAGCACAAAGTCAGAACATAAGTATTTAGGGTGGATGCAGATGAGTGTGTGAATGCCCCCATGAAGCGAGTAAGTGTGAGATGGCCATAATAGGGTAGTCAATTCGAAATGCAAAGGTGGTTGGGGCCATAAAGATATGCCACAATTTCTATACACAATGTCAGAAGTATAAGGAATTGGTTAGTGCAACCTTGCTGAAAGTTATAAGGATTAGTGAGACTTGCCTAACAGCAGATGTAGTTACAGGGAGAGAGAATGTGAAGGGTTTAGTATCTTCAAGGAGGATAGAGAAAATAGGATGGGGATCATCTAATGATATCAGATGAACTGCAACCCAAAACAAATAGAAAAGGAGGGAAGGTGGTTGTTCTTTTAACCTAGTCTGGTGTGAGATTGGGGCCAATAAGACAAACCATACAGTTCCATTGTTGCTGCTATAGGCCAGGGTGTTCTTGGGATAATCTGGAAAACATACACCAGCAAATTAGTACAATGAGTGCAAGTTGAGTAATTATTATGGGGGACTTCAACTATGGAGACAGGGATGAAGGAAAAGAGATCACATGCAGGAAAGAAATGGGATTTATACATCTAATGAAAGATTATTACTTAAGGCAACATATGATGGAGGGGACCAGATTCAATATGAGCGAACTGGATCTGGTTATATGATCTGAAGAGCTATTCATAACCAAGATGGCCATGTTATCTCCAATTTTGGGAATGACCATGCAAGTCTTGATTTGGGGAGTTGAAAAACATGAGGAATATTCTGTCAAGAAGGAGGTATATGAGGAACTACAAGGCAGGCAATTATGACAAGTTTAGCAGGAAGCTTTAAGCAGTTCCATGGCATAAAAACCTGCATGGAAAATATGTTAATATTGAATAGGAGATAGTTAAGAGGTATTTGGAGGAATCAATATCAGATTAAATACCCAAGGTCATGAGGGTTAACTAGGCAGGAGTTAGATGGATGATTAGTATCATTAAGCATGAGCTACAAAAAAAGAAAATGTTGTGGAGGGTAACAAGCAAGCTCGTGAACAGTACAAGGATCAGGCAAGAAAGATGAGCCTTAGTAAGGAATGCAAAATCAAATTATAAGAAGAAATTAACTGAGCAAAAATTCTTCTTTATGTGGCAAGTAAGAAAGAATGACTATGGACAGATAACCTTAATGAATGCTGATGGTGCTGGTGAGGTGACAGAAGCAGATAAAATAGCAGTTACTGAATGAGCACTTTGCAAGGATATATCATCCAAGTGAGGTTACTGCTGTAACATATGTTATTGAGACTAATGCAGGAACAGAGGTGGATGAAGTGGAGGTTCTAAGGATATTGCAGAATCTCAATCTAAATATGGCTCTGGGATTAGATCCAGTGAGAGCAAACAAAGTTTGCACCTGAAAATATCTTCAGGACTGAATATAGTGTTGTACTATCTTATCTGGGTAAGTAGTACAACACCAGGCAACTCGTAGCAAAGGTGGAGCAAGCTGCCAACACTCCTATCCCAGTATTTCCCATATTTCCCATAATGCAAAATACGTCTCCTTGTGGATATGTATATTGTTATGCATTAGGGGATTGGCCACTACCCAGACTAGTTTCGACCTTTATTGAGGTCTCTTCAGTGGGAGCCAGGCCCAGAGTTGGAGATTGGAGATACCAGGCAGAAGCAGTAGCAAGGTCATCTTTACCTATAGGAGTTGCCAAAAGGTTTGCCACCATTTTTTATTAAATTACTCTGGATTTAGAGAAAGATGTTGAAAGTTTATTTTTCACTAGGTTAGACTATAATAAATTTAGTTTAATCCTTTATCCCAGTGAGAGCAAACAAAGTATGCACCTGAAAATATCTTCAGGACTGAATATAGTGTTGTGTTGTACTATCTTACCTGGGTGAGTAGTACAACACCCGGCAACTCATAGCAAAGGTGGAGCAAGCTACCAACACTCCTATCATCAGTCCTGAAGATATTTTCAGGCGCAAACTCTGTTTGCTCTCACTGGGATAAAGGATTAAACTAAATTTATTATAGTCTAACCTAGTGAAAAATAAACTTTCAACGTCCTTCTCTAAATCCAGAGTAATTTAATAAAAAAAGGTGGCAAACCTTTTGGCAACTCCTATAAGTAAAGATGACCTTGCTACTGCTTCTGCCTGGTATCTCCAACTCTGGGCCTGGCTCCCACTGAAGAGACATCAATAAAGGTCGAAACTAGTCTGGGTAGTGGCCAATCCCTTAATGCATAACAGTATACATATCTACAAGGAGATGTGTTTTGCATTATGGGAGATAATGGGATAGGAGTGTTGGTATCTTGTTCCACCTTTGCTATGAGTTGCCTGGCGTTGGACTACTTACCCAGGTAAGATAGTACAACACTATATTCAGTCCTGAAGATACTTTCAGGTACAAACTTTGTTTGCTCTCACTGAGATAAAGGATTAAACTAAATTTATTATAGTCTAACCTAGTGAAAAATAAACTATAGACCAATCAGTATCTCAGGAATGATGTTAAAAATACTGGAAAAGTTGCTGAAAAAGAGAATTCAGGAGGTGGATAATAATATCTCAGGAGTGATGTTAAAAGTACTGGAAAAGATGCTGAAAAAGAGAATTCAGGAGGTAGATAATAATATGATACCCCATGAGGGACAGCATAGTTTTGTGAAAGGTTGGTCATGCCTTAGCAATTTACTTACTTTTTATAATATGTGATGCCTGGGTTGGATAAAGGGAATAGCTACAAGATGATTCTCCTAGATTTTGCAAAGTCACTTGACAGAATACCACATGGAGCTTTGTTACACAAATTAGAACAATTAGGGATGGATATGATACTGGTTATATGGATACAAGGTTGGCTGATAGACAGATACCAAAAAGTGGTATATGGAGAAGCACAATTCAAGCAAAAGCAAGTGACCTACTTTTTGACTAGTTTTACAGAATTTTAAGAAGTGATCCAAATTGAACTTAGAAGACTTGGAAGAACTCTGTTGTGAGTCCATCTAGGTAAAGGGATTTGTTCTTTGGTAAGGATTTCCATGCAGTTTGAATTCGTCTAGAATGATTGGTTTTTCTAGATAGTTCTGATCTGCTTAGTTCCAGAAATATAAGGGTTCCGATCCCTTATATTTCTGGCATCTCGGAACCGATTGGTAGAATTCTGAAGAAGTATCATCTCATTTCCATATATTTTCTGATCAACAAAATTTCTCATCTGTTGCCATCTACAAAAGACAAACTGGCACCTCTATCATTAGCTGGCATTTACCAGATACCATATGAATGTAATCTAGCATACTTTGGACAAACAGGCCATTCTGTAGAAAAAAGAATTAATCATCATCATCATGCATAGCAAGGATTTAGGCCTAGCGTGGCCTGTTCCAGCCTTAGAAGTCATTGTTGAATCGTTTAAGAGGACGTCCTGGTTTTCTTTTTCCTAATGGCTTGTGCTTTAAGGCTTGTTAGGCTTGTTTTGGTAATCTTTCTATATTCATTCTTTGAATGTGTTCTATCCATTTATGTTTATATTTTTTAATTTTTTCTATCACTGATTCTTGGTTTAATTCTTTCATAATTTCTTCGTTTCTTTTGTGATCAACTAGAGTATACCTTGCAATTTTTCTCATAAACTTCATTTCTGCTGTTATTAATCTTTGTTTGTCCTTTTGTTATATTGTCCAGATTTCACTTCCATCAATAAGACTGGTAGGGCTAATGTATTGTATACTTTTAGTCTGGTTTGTTTTTGAACTAGGTTTGGTTTAAACATAGAGTTAATTACACCTGTTATTTTTAAATATTTTACAATTTTTACGTTTATATGGTGGATATAAAATTACGTTTTATATGGTGGGCTCCCTGGATGGGGGAGCCCACCATATATGTATGTGTGTGTGTATACATCTATGTGTGTGTGTGTGTGTATACATCTATGTGTGTGTGTGTGTGTGTATATGGTGGGGTGGTCCAAATATACTGAATAAGGACTCGTGGACCAACAGGGCTATAAGGGGGACAAACATCTTGATTGTAAAGGAAGTGGCACTCCCACAGATCCCTAGCTGGATCTATCCTCTTCTTCTTCTACTTTAAGGAAGATTCATTCACTTTATCTTTCCTATAAGGCCTTATCAGCCAACTCTGCTTATTTTACGACACTTATGCTATTAGAGTACTCGAGGGCCATGGGGTCTTTCCATTTCTGGCTTTACAACTATGTCACCCTCTATAAACCTTTACTATAATTCTACTCTATTCCACTATAATCTACTCTTCCCCACTTCAATATACCCTATTCCTCCTATGGAGGAATAGGGTATATTTAAATTTGGAAGAAGGCTAGTTCAGAAGCCTTAAGATAGCAGCTCTACCACTGAACTAATCCATCAGGCTATTCACCTGACATGGCGAACACAATTCTACTTTTAAGCTGAAAGAAAAAGGTAACTGGAATGAATCTATGGAAAACGACCCTGGAATGGAAAAGGTAAAATGAAAATGGAAACGACAAAATATAATACATAAAGCAAACTGGAATGTAAGAGGAATAGCATATAAAGAAATAGAATTGGGTCAAATATTAAATGAAAGAAATTTTCAAATATCAGTAATCACTAAAGCAAAAAAGAAATTAAAAGGAACCATGAGAACCGAAAATTTTAATGTGATATATAGTGGAGTTGACAGAGACCAAAGGGCACAAGTAGGAGTCATGATTTGGATTCATAACACCCTTTCAAAACAGTTAAAATATTATAAATTATGGAATGAAAGATTAATAGAAGCTAGAATAAAAATAGATAGAGGTTATTTAACAATAATTGGTTTATATGCCCCAGAAGAAGGAAGAGAATAGGATAATATTGATTTTTATAATCAGCTACAAAATATATATAATAAAATAAATAAAAATGATTATGTAATTTAGCAAGAGACTTAAATGCAAGAAACAGAAACACGAAAATTAATAATAATATAGGCATATATGGAGAGCATACTCTAAACAGGAATGGCAAAAAATTGATTGACTTTGTAGTTTATAATAACCTAAAAATAATGAATTCTTTCTATAAATATAAAGACATACATAAATATACTTGGGCAGCAAGAGGATGGAAATCAATATTAGATTACTTTATCTTAAATAAAAAGATATCAAAGTTTTCGTTAGATGTTAGAGTTAACAGAGGATATGAAATAAGCAGTGACCACTTCCTCATTAAAATAAAATTAAGATTACCACCTAAATGGCTACAAGTAAAAAGAAAGAAAGAAATTTAAAATATTTGTTTATAAAACTAGATTATTAAATGACACAAATATACAATGTCTATATGAACAATGAATTAACCAATATTTAGATAAAATAAAACGAAATGAAGAAATAGAAATAGAATGGCTTAATATAAAAATGATACCAAATGCAGCAGCAAATGAAAGCTTAGGAAAGACCAAAAAATTCAATAAATGGAAAAAATTGAATGATACAATTTGGGGATGATACAATCAAAGAAATAATTAAAATGAAAAAAGAAGCCCATCATAAATGGTTAAGCAGTAAAAGATTAGAAGATGAAATAGAATATAAAAGAATAAGAGCCATAGCTAAAAGAGAAGTCAGAAAAAGACAGAGAATCATGGAACAAATTTGTTTCTAATTTAGAACATGATTTATATAGAATAAGACCCAATGCATATAAGATTCTGAAAAACTTAAATGCAGATATTAAAGAAAACATAAAATTAAACACCGAATGGAAATTAGAAGAATTTCTAAATTTTTACACAGAATTGTGGACAGATAAATATTTTAAAAAAGACAACTGGCAAACATTTAATGAAAATGAAAAGGAAATAACTAAAGAAGAATTAGAACTCAGTATGAAAGAAACAAGAAACAGAAAATCACCTTGAGAAGATAAGCTAGGTTCAGAATTATATATTCGGATCGTGAGTGTGATATTTTTGTCAACCTTCAGAATGAAGGAAATAGGGATATGACAAGAAACGGCAAGGTTGTACAAGAAAATTGTGAGAGTGTGAATGTAGAAATTGTGAATGATAGCATAAATGGTTTCTCAGAGAACAAAAAAGATGAGATAGATGCATTGAGTGAGATCGCGTTGTTGAATAGTGCGATAGAAAGAGCAAAACAGCAGCTAGAGTGCATGAACAAAAGTAGACTGAATGAACCAACCAATAATAAAAGGTATGACAGGAAAAATAGACGTATGAATGTGAACATGAGCAAAATGAAGGATAGAGTGCTGTATGGAGACTCGTTAGTACGAGGTGTGTTAGTAGAGGATTTGACAAAATCGTACCAACCTGGTGCGACCATAAAGGACGTAACTGCGTCTATTAGAGAGCAAAAGGAAAGGGTGAAAGAAATGATTGTTGTGGCAGGTACGAATGATTTGAAAGGAGATAAAATGGAAATGATAGAAGACCTGAATGAATTGTTTGAGGTAGCAAAAGAAAAGAGTGAGAGAGTTAGAATGATTAGTCTTTTGCCACGGTATGACAGTGAAATGTTTAAAAGGAGGGCTATAATTGCAAATGATTTTATGCGTGGGTTATGTATGACGAGTGGTGTGGAATTTGTGGATGTGTGGAGTGAGTTTGATGGGCGAAAGGATCTATATAAGATGGATGGCTTGCATTTGAATGGTTACGGTGTAAGAAGACTTGAGAAAATGTTGCTGAATGTAGTGGATGTGCAAATTCAGGGAAACTAGATTTGTTGGGGGGGGAGTAGAGATACAGTCCTTATGGAGGCAGTTGAATGTAAGAATGAATATAATATGCCAGAGCAAATAAGGACAACAAATCAGAGTGGGATAGTTAATATAAGGCATCAAGGTAGGGTTGGGGCTAATGGGGGTCTTAAATTCATGTACACTAATACTAGGAGTATTAGGAACAAGAAGGAAGAGTTTTTGGCCATGGTTGGCACTTCCAGACCACAGGTTATAGGTATTAGTGAAACATGGCTGACTGTAGATGATATAACTAGTAGGATTGAATGTGATGGGTATAGTGTGTTCAGGAATGACAGAGAGAATAAAATGGGGGGAGGAGTATTGTTGATGATAGCTGATGAGCTCCAGCCAAGGAGAATAGAAGTTGAATTGCGGGATAGAGAAAAGAGCACATTTGAGGCCATTTGGTGTGAGATTGTGGCTAGCAGAACTAAATATACAATTGGGTGCTGCTATAGACCAGGTGATGGAAAAGATGGTGGTGACAGTATGCACAAGCAAATAGAAGAAATGGGTGGAAGGAGGGTGATTATTATGGGAGATTTCAACTATGGTCGCATTGATTGGAGTGAGGAGAGGACACACGGGAGGAAGGAACTGGATTTTATGCGGTTATTAAGGGATAACTATCTGCGACAGCATGTAATGGAAAATACTAGGGGTCAGAGAGTGCTTGACCTAGTAATTACATCTGAGGATTTGGCTGTAACAAATATGACCACATTGCCACCAATCGGTGAGAGTGATCATAGGGTCTTAACTTGGGAGGTGGCTAAAGGTGTAGAATTTTCAATTAAGACAGGGTACATGTGGAATTATCGGGCAGGAAAGTATGACAAGCTTAGGAGTTTGATTGGTTCAGTGCCATGGTATGTACAACTGCAAGGACTAGAAGATGATAGTGCATGGGAGGTAGTTAAGAAGTGCTTGCATGAAGCAATGGCTGACTGTATACCTAGAGTCCGAATAATAAATCAAGTAGGGGTTAAATGGATGAATAACACCATTAAGCTTGAGTTGCAAAAAAAGAAACAACTATGGAGGGAATTTAAGGAGAAGGGTGACCGGCAGGCACATGAACGGTATAAAGCGCAGGCCAGAAGGGTGACGAGTGTGGTAAGAAAAGCAAAAAAGGATTACGAAAGAACATTGGCCATGCAGGCTAAAGAGAATCCTAAACAGTTTTTTAGATATGTAGCAAGTAAAAGGAAAAATGTACATGGCAGATTGATTTTAAAGAATGCCGATGGTAGGGAGGTAACTGAATCAGTTTAGATAGTTGAGTTACTGAGTGAGCACTTTGCAAAAGTACATCATCCAGGTGGTGACATTGCAGAAACGAATAAACCAGTAGATTATACGGGAATTGTGGTTAATGAAGTGGAGGTGAGTAGTCTATTGCATAACCTCAATGTCAATACATCTGTGGGATTGGATGGTATACCAGCTCGTGTTGTACGAGAAGCAGCTAAAGAATTGTCAGTACCCTTGACCATTTTGTTTAATTTGAGTCTCGGGTCTGGGTTAGTCCCGAGCGGGTGGAAAGAGGGGAAAATAGTTCCACTGCATAAAGGTGGTTCCAAGACTGCTGTTGTAAATTACCGACCGATTAGCATATCAGGAATCATTGTCAAGGTCTTAGAGAAAATAGTCAAGAGGAAAATACAAGATTGGATAGAAGAAAATGGGATACTGTATCGGGGACAGCATGGTTTTGTGAAGGGTAGGTCATGCCTCAGTAACTTGCTCACGTATTATAACACAGTGACGGCTGAACTGGATAAGGGTAATGGGTTTACGGTGATTCTACTGGACCTTGCCAAGGCCTTTGACAGGATTCCACATGGAATTCTAATCAGTAAATTGCAGCATATGGGAATGGACATAGGGTTGGTGAGATGGATAGGAGGGTGGTTGACGGAGAGATATCAGAGAGTGGTTTACTCGGGAGTAGAGTCCACAAGACGGCCTGTGACTAGTGGTGTGCCACAAGGATCTGTTCTTGGACCACTGCTGTTTAATTTGTTCATAAATGATATAGGAAATGATCTGAGAGGAACAGTTCATTTGTTTGCGGATGATGCGAAGTTGGGTAGGGCAATAGCGAATGCAGATGACGTCAAAATTTTGCAGGATGATTTGGATAGATTGGAGGTCTGGGCTAAGGAGAATGGATGTCAGTTTAATGTGGCAAAATGTAAGGTTATGCATTTTGGGGTGAAAAGATTGGCGGCAGTTTACTGCATTGGTGGAATCCTGCTCCAGGAAATTGATGAGGCACGAGATTTAGGAGTGTTGGTAGATAAGGAATTGAAATTTAGGGGACACATTGCAAAAGTGACCAAAACAGCTCATCAAATCACTTGGTTGCTGAAGAATACGTTGACAAGCAGAGACAAGCAGGTTATTGTTCCTCTGTATCGAGCCTTGACAAGACCCCATCTAGACTACTGTGCTCAGATTTGGTCACCTAGGTTTCTTCTTGATGGGGAGGAGGTGGAGAGGATCCAGAGGCGAGTGACCAAGATGATAGCTGGTCTGTGGAATGAACCGTATGAGAACAGGTTGAGGATTTGTGGGTTGCAAAAATTGGTTGATAGGCGGAGGAGGGGAGATATGATTGAGACATTCAAATTACTGAAGGGTTTCTATAAAATTAATTCAGAAGATATTTTTGAGAACAGGGCTGGTTGTGGGAGGACTAGGGAACATCCATGGAAACTGGGCAAAAGTGTGGTTAGTAAAGGTGTTAGAGCTGGGTTCTTTACTTTTAGAGTAGTGAATGAGTGGAATGCGCTCCCTGAGTCTGTAGTGGATGCTGTGACAGTGAATGAGTTTAAGGCAAGGTATGATAGATACTGTATGAATGTCAAATAGTTGTGATGAATATGATTTGGGCCTCCCTCGATGAGTCTAATGACTCCTGGAGTTGCCCGTAATAATAATAATAATATAAATATGCAGGAACAAGATTCAAAGAAAGACTCCTATTATTTTTAAAAAAGAATTAATGAGCATCAGTATCATATGGAATACATGAAATCTCAAAAGTCTGGTCTGGCACAACATAGTATTGACACTAAACACAATATCCAGTGGAATAAAGCTTGTCTTCTCCATAGATGCAGGTTTAAATATGAATGCCTTTACAAAAAAAGTTGTGAAGTCTTTTTACGTCAGCCAAATCTGAATCAGAATGATTGTCTCTCTCTCCCAAAACTCTGCGAGATTCTTATCTTATATAACCATCAAAAATAGTTTTTTAATAATATTTTTAATAATATTATTTATTACTACTAATTTCTAGCATGCAGCAACAGTTTTTAATTGGTAAACCACTGAATGCTGTATGTACTCTGTAATCCAGTTTCTTTGATTGCTTCTTTCTACAAACTGATGATGTTAATTTCAATACCAAATATATTTATTTCAATATCAATACTTTCATTTCATTCAAGTTAATTACTGTGGTTATCGTGTAATTTATTATTTATAATCATGCCACAGGTACCTTTAATGATTGTATGTATTCTTGCAGTATTGTAAGATTTCAGTAGTGATTTCATTTGGATATTTTGTGATGCTGCTACCTTGTAGGATAACTACTGAGATACTGTTTACTACTTGGTATTTTTTTTTCCAGAGAGAAACAATATTTTGGGGTGTCTGCAAAGTTTATATGTGTGTGCGCATGTAATATCTTCAGTTTGCTGTCTGCACCACTGTAAATGTATATTATTTTTTCTGCCTATATATGTAATATCTCTTTATTTTTACTCTCTTCTATCTTTATTCTATTCGTAATTCTTTATAGCTTTGCTCTAATGCGCTTTTTCTCTCTCATCCTTTCTCATTTACTCTACTGCGTACTATGATTATCCACCTTCCGTGTTTACTAGTCGAATGCCTATGAATATTGAAAATTTATTTTTGTCAGACTGCACCACAAAATGTATCATTTCAATGGCATAAGACTAAATAAAACTTCTGGTAGATTTCCCTCTCTCTCACGAGTGAAGTTTCTTTTATCAATGTTTACTTTAACAGTCGTAGTTCATAAGTAACTGAATTGCATTTTTATTGCCTTAAATTATTTCCCACTCACAAGTCCGATTTATTTAAGAACAGTGCAGTTGTAAAATAAAAGATCAGGCAGCACTCTTTTAACAAATAATTAAAACACATTTATTTACATATTACACATGAATTAAACAAAAGGGAGATTGCTTTCTCTATCCATTTAAAAAATCTTTAGCATAAATTATAACCTATTTACTTTAACACTAATCAACTTCTTTAACTCACAATCTTATTTACTCTCCACTTACAAATTCAACTTATTAAACTTCTAGTTTACTTGCAAAGAGGTTAGCTAACTCTCTGTTAAGTTATCTTTACAATTTTTATATCAACTTCCAACATGCCAATCGATTCTCTTAATGACACTTCTTAAAAGTCTTTCTATAACACACTATAAGAGGAATTGTACAAAAGTATGGAATTTATAAATTCAGTCAAAATTCTTCCACAAAAAGTTCTAAGGCAATTCTTTCATCTCAGATCTTGAGCGTCCTCAGGAATGTCTAGCTTCCGTACTATTTCATCGAGAAAATAGCGGGCTGTGGACTGTGATACTCATACAGCTCCAGAAAAAGGTTGTTCTCCCACAGTGAAAATAAAAAATTCCGTGCAAAGCTACCTCGGGTAATTTACATTGCCTTTTCTCCTCTGTTTGGCTCGCCGAAATTGCTTGGACAACTGCCATCTCCAATAGCTCAAACTGCCGCCTCCAGGAAACTGAAACTGCCGCCGACTCTCAACCGGGATCACTCTCTCTGGCATCTGGAAGCCTTTCCTTCTTTGGCAATGTCTGGAAGCCCTCTCTCTGGTCTGGAAGTTCCTCTTTCTGGCAACGACTGGAACCGGGAAGCCCCTTATGCTTGGCTCAATCCCTTTTTATTCTCCGATCTCGGAACCTTGCACTAAGGGTAGTAAACCCCAAAGAATTCGGCATGACTCTTTAATTTTCTTTTAAGTTTAACCCGCTCTTTGTTCTCCCTGTGCAATCTTTTGATCGTATTTTTCCGGGGACGGAAACTTGTCTCTAAAACTAGCGGACCTCTTTCATACTTTGCTTCTCCTTTCGGGAACTGCAGAAACCTCACTAAACCTAGCGGCACGCTTGTAAACTAACTTTAAAGCTGTTAGCGCAGAAAGCAACTCTTATATACAAAACTAGTAAACAACTTTTCCTGCACTCTTACACATAACTATATACATATACAAAGTTCTCCTGGGAAAGCATTGCGTTTGTTTTTGACGTTAAAACAGTAAATACATTCACTTCCCACAAAGTTAACTACATTAATATTTTGCAAAATATACATAGAAACAAACAAGGTTATTTACAGTTCTCATGGGACTTGACCTATGTAAAAAAATCGATGTAATGTGCTTTGGAATTTTTTTTTTAAGCTACATCATGTTTTTACACGTGTGTGTGTGTAGTATGGGATATATTAAAAAAAGTTTTTATTTTAAACCTGTTTGCTGTTTTTTCTAACATTTTTCCAAGTGATTTATTTAATTATTAACAGTTACTTTCCAAAAAAAAAAAAAAGGGGGGGGGGGGGTTGGAATCACTCTTCTTTTTCTTTCTATTCAAATTTTTTATACTGACACTCCTTGTATTTCATTGACTGAAGCCTTTTCTGGGTAGGAATTTTCTGTACGAGCAAACTCTATGTTCTTATATGCAAGTAAGTGCTGACTATTCGTAACCTTATGCATCATCATCATCAAATTCCTGTCATGTACCCTCAAGGGGTGTACAGGATATGACAGTACTACATGAAAAAATTACATCATTACTAACTTCCTATCTACAATTTTCCTCCAAATCAGTCTGATACTTGTCAAGACTCCAACATTATCAGATCTTATATTTCTATCATCTAAGGCACTTTGTACCGTATCAATCCACCTATATCTTGGTCTTCCTCTGGGTCGTTTTCCTGCCAACCTGGCAGAGAACACTTGTTTTGCTAATCTTTCCTCTCCCATTCTATTTAAGTGACTACCACCTGAGATTAGCTCTGCTAACGCATTCCTGGATGCTGACAATGTCAAGTTCTTTCCTAATATCCTTATTTTTAATATGATATTGCCATTGATGCCATCTGTTCACGCCTCTAATCTTTCTGAGGACTCTCATATCTGCGGTCTCTAGTCTTTGGTCAAGTGTTTTACTTCTGACCCAGCTCTCAGATCCATAAGTTAAAACTGGTTTGAACACTGTCTTGTATACAGCTAATTTAGTGTTCCGACTAATTTCTTTCTTATTCCATATGAATTTATTCAATAGACTTCCCACCATACCAGCTTTGCTGATTCTGTTGTCTATTTCTATATTTAATTTACCATCTTCAGTAAAAATCGTGCCTATGTAGCTGAAATGCTTTACCTGTTCCACAAGTTCTCCATTCACAACACAGTTGACATTTTCAATGATTCTGCCTATTTTCATTGTCTTTGTCTTTTTATTGCTGACCTTCATACCATATCTATTACAACAGCAATTGAATTTAGTCAGAGAATCTTGCAGACTTGTAGCAGATTTATTTAGAAGTATAACATCATCCGCATAAAGCAAAGAGCTGACATTAACATCTCCAATTTTGATATCAGGTTTAATACCACATTCCTTCATAATGTGATCCATATAGATAGTGAATAACAGAGGGGATAATGTACATCCCTGTCTCACACCAGATTTAACATTAAACCATCTACCTGTACTTCCTTCAATTCTAACTGCAGACTTACAACTCAAATAAAGACTAAGTATTATTTGATATAATGCCCCATTGACACCATATAACTGCAGCGTATTGAATAGCTTCTCTCTTGGAACCTTGTCATATGCCTTTTCCAAATCGACAAAACTTAAATACAGATCTTTGTTGTATTCCCATGCTTTCTCGACTATTTGTCGTAAAGTGAAGATCTGATCCTGACAGCCTTTATTTGGCCTGAATCTAGCTTGTTCTTCACCAAGCTTTTCTTCCACAATTCTTCTCAACCGTTTCTCAAGTATACTTGCATAGATCTTGCCAGGAACACTCAGTAGGGAAATACCTCTGTAATTTTCACATGCAGTTTTATTTCCCTTTTTATATATGGGTACTATGAGAGCTCTACTCCAATCATCGGGAATTCGTCCCTCTGTCCAGGCTTTTGGGTCAACACTAACTTATAGGAATAAGAAAGTTATTATTTTTGTACTGTCCAAGGTTTTTAATAAGACCACATGTTGGTGGCCTCGTCAAAGCCAAATTCCCATCAGAAAGTAACCAAGATGATATCTAGCCTATGGAATTATTCATACAAGGACATATCAAGAGAGATATGATCTTCAAAGTTTGAGTAATAACCAGGAAGAAAGAGGATATAGAAGTATTATATATGGGTACTATGAGAGCTCTACTCCAATCATCGGGAATTCGTCCCTCTGTCCAGGCTTTCTGAACTATGCAGTGCAGCCACTGTAAGACTTTTATACCACCATACTTCAGCATTTCTGGTCGAATATCATCTACTCCTGCTGCCTTTCCACATTTCAAGCCTTTGATGGCTTTTTCTATTTCAAGTATAGATATGTATTCCTGACTGCATGCCTGGTCAGTGTTTTTTATCACTGTGCTGTCATCACTGCTTGTTTCATTTAGCAGTTTTTCAAAGTAATTACTCCATACTTCAAGGATATCTTTTTCCACTGTTTTCATGTCACCTTTATCATCTCTAACTCCTTTTACAGCACTCTTTCCTCCATTCCTAAGCTTCTTCAACAACCTCTAGAATATTTTGCCACCTTCTTGATATTCATTTTCTATATTTTTGCCAAAGTCCTCCCACGACTTTTGTTTAGCTAGTTTTACACACTGTTTAGCTTACTTATATTTGTTTCTGTATTCTGTAAGAGTAAAAGCTGACTTATTTGCCAGGAACTTTTGATATGCTTTCTTCTTTTCCTTCACTGCCTCTTTAACTTCCTGTGTCCACCAGGGAGTTCTGATTTTTTTATCCTTGCACACAACCTCACCACATGCCTCTCTGGCAGAATCAATCAATGTTTTCTTCAGAGTTTGCCACTGAATCTCCAAGGTTTGATTCCTGTTCTCAAACTCTTCCATTTTCTTTTCAATAATCTTTCTATATTTTAGTCTACAGTTCACATCTGAGAGCTGCTCAACTTTTATTCGCTTTAAAACTTTCTTACACGTTATTCTTTTCTATATGAAATTCAATTTTATCCTGCTCAAGACTAAATAGTGATCACTTCCAATTTCAAATCCTCTGTACACTCTGGTGTCCTGCACCAGGGAGAAAGCATCACTATCAACAATAGCATAGTCAATGAGACTTTTCTTATTCCTAGCCTCTTCTCTCCATGTGAATTTGTGCACATTTTTATGTTGGAACACGGTGTTAGTAATAACCAGTCCATGTCCTGAGCAGAAATCCAACAGATATTTGCCATTATTATTAGCTTTGCTCTTTTCTCCAAATTTTCCCAAAATATTTTTGTATGTCTCACAATCATTTCCTACTCTGCTATTTAGATCCCCAACAAGGACCAACTTTTCCTTTTTCATTGTGTCAGTTGCTTTTTCTAAAGCCTCAAAAAATTCCTCCACTTCTACCTTAGTAGAAGTAACCTTATGCTTCAACTATAATTACTTTAGATCTACTTAAAAAGCATACACGTTGTTGAAGATTAATAATGTTAAGTTCCTTTATAATATTTTCATGTTTAACATGGTTGCCTATTGATGCCATTTGTTCACTCCCCAAAATTCTCTTAGTACAGGTAACCCTCGTATAACGCAGTACTTATACAACGCGGTTTCGATATAACGCAGTCTAGAAATTGTAGTAACCCTTGTTCAACGCGGTACTTATACAACGCGGTTTCCATAAAAACACAGTCTATAAATTATAGTAACCCTTTATCTTTTCATATATTTTTCACCACACAAATTAAAAATTTTATCAAATTTTATATTCCTTTAAATTTGTCTGCCCGTATCGCGCATGTAGTTATAAGTAGCGATTAGGGGAAATACCCTTTAGCACACGTGTACATCAACGGCTTAACGTATAAAGTGTTTATTGTTGAAAGTTGTCTTCGTTTTCTGCCAGGAAAGTGCATTAAAATTCATGAGTGTTAATCTCAAGCTGAGCACTTTATTTTCTGGTGAGTTTCATATGTAATGCTTTTTTGTATGTAAAAAATTTATTTTTATAGTAATGGCCACTTTTTGCAATATGGTTGAAAACGAAATTAGTGAATTAATTGATGGGGAAACATATTTAAATGAAGAGGAGCTGGTACAATTAATAGATAACGTCAAACCAAATGGTGGGGAAAGTTCTGCCGAAGATTCTGATTGTGATAAATCCGTTAAAGAATTCAGTTTAAAGAAATTAGCAGACAGATTGGACTTGGCTAGAAAGTTAGGATGTTATTTTATGGATAATGATCCCTCAATGGAGCGCTCCCCTCGTAAATCAAGAACATCTACGAAATGTTCGTTTTGAAGACTGATGACGATTAAAATATGCACTTTATTTTATTTTGCCTAAAACATTTATGCATTATGTGCAATGAAGTTTACGTACAATTTTATTTTTATAAGTTTCTACTATGTATTTTGTTTCATAGTTTATGTTTTCTTAACTTACATGAATTACCTGAATTAAATAAAAATATTTTTTGTTGGATATGTCATTGTTGTTGTTTATATAATTAAAAAAAAAAAAATGATTTCGGAACATAATCCTACTTTTTCTGTGTGATCTGAGTCTCACATAACACGATTTATATAACATGGCATTTCTGTGGAATCTAACATCCGCATTATACGAGGGTTACCTGTACTTTCATTTCTAATGTGTATAATTTATAGTCTTTGATGAAATGAACTATTGTATTTTGTCTCTTAGATCAGTACATTAGAGTTGGACTGAGCATTGTTTTAAATTTCTAAGAAGATTTTTGGCTGATTTCTCACTTTGTTTTTTATGTTTTCTTGTCTTTCATATCTGATTCATTTCAGTAGTTAGATAACTTTGTTAAAGAATACTGGAGGTATTCTTTAACTAAAAATTAACAAATATTAATTATTAACATTTGTTTAGAAGGATAACACCATCTATAAACAACTAACATCAGATTTAACATTTTCATAATGTGATTCATATCACATTATGAAACTGTAGGCCTTCTATGAACATTATGGTAGTGGTCTTACACACTGATAACAGATCTCATCTATTATCTAAAGACAAATACAAATATCAGTACCACATAAGTATTAAGAATTAAGTAACAGGGAAGATGGAGAGATGTATGTAGTGGAGTAGAGTAGATTGTCCTCTCGCAATGAGTCCTTGGAGATGTCATGCAATAATAATAAGTCAGCAGCTAAATTCTGACAAAAAACAAGATAGTACTCTTAATCTCAAGATCATATGCTTGGGTAGCCAACTGGAGAGGGCTGCAGATTTTTTACTAAGTAGATGCAGATTAGAATCCTCATTCTGGCACGAATGCTTATGAAAATATTCAGATGATAGATGAATTTGGTTGTGTAAATAACATAGTGCAAGGCCATCACTCAGTTTACTGGAGATTTTAAAAAACATGCTTAATTTTATCTCTGATGTTAATTACCATACATATAGCATTAACGTATCATAGATTTCCACTTTTGTGGTGGTGGACATAAAAACAAATAAAAGAAGTGTTTGTATCTAGGCAAGTGTCCTGATGGTTCTTCCTATTTTTATTTTATTCTCTTAAAAATGTACTATTAGCCATATTAAAGGAACAATATATTATTCTGTGTGTTATAAAAACAATTTAAACAAATTTCTCTTCAAGAGGAATTAGCATGAGAACAGTCAGGCATTCTCTATCAATATTTGCAATCCAGAAAAGGAATGTTTTAATGGCCCTGAGAGGGACATTTTTGTTTTTATACTGTTCAAAATTTATACATATCTTGAACAGTATGGAACACCCTAAAACAAGGTTGAAAGCACAAAGCAATTTTATATTCAGGACACCAGTTTATTATCTCCTTCATGATTTTTTTAAGCAGACATAACATTTGGGGTCCGTTTTTTTTTTTTAAACTTTTAAACTATGGGTGGAAAAATTTCCAGGAAATGGTAAAGTTAGTAGCGCTGAACCATGGAAGTCTGGACAGATTGCCTATTTTCCTGCTCACTGAAGAAGGAGAATAAACTTGAAAATGCTTTCAAGATTTCTACTCTGTAATCTAGACATGTTATGGCAGATATATATTTTTACTTTTACAGCAGGAAACTGTTCCAAATAATAAAATCCGATATATGTCCAAACACTTTTTTTTTTGTAATATTTTTATGTTGTTTGCTCATTACAGAGTAAAATGATAGCTACTGATGACATGTGTAGACTCAGCCCATAGTGTTATGCACATACAACAATGGGTTTGTTTTTCTTGAAAAAATGCTTCTCCATGGATTCCACTGATGGATTGTGTAGGGAAGACAGCAGAAAAACATCTTTTTGTCTTTCCAATGTAGTGCAAAGACTCCCTCACTAATAAGTTTGGATTTATGCCAGATCTGCAGTCATGTCTCGTCTTTTTGCATTTATGATACAATAACTATCCGTACGATGTTGTAAAAGCAAATCAGCAAGTTCAGGACAGATATAGTAGTTATCCATTATAACTCAGTAACCTTTCCCCAGTAAAGGGGGGGGTCTAGTAACTCCATTACTACACACATCAACAACTGTAGATCCGAATAATTATCATGCTCAAGTACAGGCTGATTTCCCATATAAGATATGCACTTTACACTTTGCAAAGCATAAATTTATTCCATACTTTGCTTTCTTTTGGGGAATATACTGCTTGCATTTCAATTTGCTTTAACATCACATAAGGCTTTCATCATTACTCACGTCTCTCTCAGGAATGTTCTGATGAAAATTCATCGGAAGATGAATTTTCATCAGAAAATCAAATATTTTATTAAAGAGTAGTCAAGGATGTGTTGCCTGATCATATTCCTCATTATCCTGAAAATGCAAATACTTCAAGATGAGGAAAGTTTATTTTTCACTAGGTTAGACTATAATAAATTTAGTTTAATCCTTTATCCCAGTGAGAGCAAACAAAGTTTGCACCTGAAAATATCTTCAGGACTGAATATAGTGTTGTACTATCTTACCTGGGTAAGTAGTCCAACACCAGGCAACTTGTAGCAAAGGTGGAGCAAGCTACCAACACTCCTATCCCAGTATCTCCCATAATGCAAAACACATCTCCTTGTAGATATGTATACTGTTATGCATTAAGGGATTGGCCACTAACTAGTTTCGACCGTTATTGAGGTCTCTTCAGTGGGAGCCAGGCCCAGAGTTGGAAATACCAGGCAGAAGCAGTAGCAAGGTCATCTTTACTTATAGGAGTTGCCAAAAGGTTTGCATGTTTTATTAAATTACTCTGGATTTAGAGAAAGATGTTGAAAGTTTATTTTTCACTAGGTTGGACTATAATAAATTTAGTTTAATCCTTTATCCCAGTGAGAGCAAACAAAGTTTGTGCCTGAAAATATTTTCAGGACAGAATATAGTGTTGTACTATCTTACCTGTTATAGTATACAACACTATATTCAGTCATGAAGATATTTTCAGGTGCAAACTTTGTTTGCTTTCACTGGGATAAAGAATTAAACTAAATTTATTATAGTCTAACCTAGTGAAAAAGCTTTCAACATCTTTCTCTAAATCCAGAGTAATTTAATAAAAAAAAGGTGGCAAACCTTTTGGCAACTCCTATAGGTAAAGATGTCCTTGTTACTGCTTCTGCCTGGTATCTCCAATCTCCAACTCTGGGCCTGGCTGCCACTGAAGACACCTCAATAAAGGTCGAAACTAGTCTGGGTAGTGGCCAATCCCTTAATACATAACAGTATACATATCCACAAGGAGATGTGTTTTGCATTATGGGAGATACTGGGATAGGAGTGTTGGTAGCTTGCTCCACCTTTGCTACAAGTTGCCTGGTGTTGGACTACTTACCCAGCTAAGATAGTACAACACTATATTCAGTCCTGAAGATATTTTCAGGTGCAAACTTTGTTTGCTCTCACTGGGATAAAGGATTAAACTAAATTTATTATTGTCTAACCTAGTGAAAAATAAACTATAGACCAATCAGTATCTCAGGAGTGATGTTAAAAGTACTGGAAAAGTTGCTGAAAAAGAGAATTCAGGAGGTGGATATCTACAAGGAGATGTGTTTTGCATTATGGGAGATAATGGGATAGGAATGTTGGTAGCTTGCCCCACCTTTGCTACAAGTTGCCTGGTGTTGGACTACTTACCCAGGTAAGATAGTACAATACTATATTCAGTCCTGAAGATATTTTCAGGCACAAACTTTATTTGCTCTCACTTGGATAAAGGATTAAACTAAATTTATTATAGTCTAACCTAGTGAAAAATAAACATTCAACATCATTCTCTAAATCCAAAGTATCTTAAAAAAAAAAGGTGGCAAACCTTTTGGCAACTCCTATAAGTAAAGATGACCTTGCTACTGTTTCTGCCTGGTATCTCCAACTCTGTGCCTCGCTTCCACTGAAGAGACATCAATAAAGGTCGAAAGTAGTCTGGGTAGTGGCCAATCCCTTAATGCATGACAGTATACATATCCACAAGGAGATGTGTTTTGCATTATGGGAGATACTGGGATAGGAGTGTTGGTAGCTTGCTCCACCTTTGCTACGAGTTACCTGGTGTTGGACTACTTACCCAGGTAAAATAGTACAGCACTATATTCAGTCCTGAAGATATTTTCAGGCACAAACTTTGTTTGCACTCACTGGGATAAAGGATTAAACTAAATTTATTATACTTCAGGATGAGAGTGAATTGTTTTTCCATCATAATATCACGAAACATTGCCGTGTTCAGAATCCATTCTGTAGACCAATACATTTCGAGGGCGAGCTTTTTCCCGATACCTTGTACAATCAAAAGCATTAAAAATGTAAGTATCATGTCGATATCTATTGAGCTCCAAAGTTGTGTAATGTGGACTCAACTTGCTGATGTTGTTGGCAAGCACAGAGGTGTCAGTTTCACTATGAAGAAAAGAATATCTTTGTCATGAAATAGACAGAAGAAGCATAAAATGTTGCTGTGTCAAAATCTTCAGTAATCCTGTCTTATCTATGAATGGGAACTGTAAATAAGCTGGTGTGCATTTAAGAGCTACTTGAAAGGCGAAGGCTCCAAATTTTCTTTTTTTCTTTTTTTTTTTAGCCCGAATGTTACTACTACTGTTGCTGCTACTTGCCATCTCAGAAATGAATTGCGTCTTAGATATATTTACTAATATTCCTTTCTGCTTGAATAAAAGGCTGTAAACTAATGAAGATATTACTGAGAAACAGAGGAAAGAACACATCTCAATAAACACACTAAAAAAGTCCCAAGCAACAGACAAATAAATGCAGAAATTTGTTAATTTGTTTA
Organism: Typopeltis vanoorti; assembly: GCF_054136105.1. Classification (NCBI taxonomy): domain Eukaryota; kingdom Metazoa; phylum Arthropoda; class Arachnida; order Uropygi; family Thelyphonidae; genus Typopeltis; species Typopeltis vanoorti. Next base: position 61,036,455 of record NC_143557.1, read on the forward strand.
TCAACTTTCTGATTGATTAGCAGATATTAAATTTTATTCTGATATTGCTTTTATAGGATCACATTGCTTTGTAAACATTAAGTTCCCCAATTACCCAATATTCCTGATCTATAATAATCAGGAAATAATATAAATGAGAAAATGTACAAAATTTGCTCATTTAGAATAATCGCAATTTCATTTTGGTATCAAAAAATTAAAACTTATCTGGTACAATTACTTTGGAAAAAATAATGAATTCAAATGAAAGCAATGTGCAGTTATGTTTACCTAGAAGTTTTTTTTTTTTTTTTTTTTTTTTTTGGTGGGTGTTAGCCATCAACAGAGAAATACAATTTTAACTCTGTTATGAAAAATTTGGAAATAAAATTTCACTTCTGATGTATTTTCCTGTACATGTTTCCAATGATAAACTATAGGCAAAGTATTACTGCTTCAAAACTACCGCACAATATCTAAACTAGCAGAAAATATGTACATAACAGTTTACTTCATAAACAGCCATTTATTTCAATTTGTAATGAGTGATTCGGGGAAGCCAAGAAATTTGAAGTGCAAAGAACTACACATTATGCGACCAGGGCTTCTAACCTTTGTCCATTACACATAATGTATAAAGATTATACATTTTAAAAATTTATGGAATTTACAACTGTGTTAAAAAACTTTTTAACACGGTTGTAAATTTAGGTATATATTCAACCCATGGAACGTTCCTCACTAAGAACAACTTTTAAGATAGTGGATTTTCTACAGTCCTAAAAAGGACTGTAGAAAATCCAGTATCTTAAAAGCAAAAATAAGAATTGTAACATTAAAAATAGGACATCATTGTTTTTGAAAGAAAACCATCAGAAAGAATGTTTATTCCTTTCATTGTAAATAGAATTTAGCTTGATGTAATTTAATTTTTTTTTTTTCACAAGAGGTCATGCCAGTAGAATAACATGTGATCATATCATTGTTTCTTTAGCTTACAGTTAATAATGTAACTCAGCTTGTCTGAGTTACATTATTAACTTATTATTAATTATTATTATTAGTTATTATTAATGTATGCTCCAGATGATGATGTTGATGTGAAGTTCAAAACATCGGGATAATAAAAAAGTTTTTTAACATGGGTGTAAATTCCATAAATTTTTAAAATGAATGCTGATCACCGTGTAACTCTAAAAGAAAGGATATAAAGATTATACATTATGTGATATGATTCAAGATTATTCTATTTGTTCTCTATAAAGCAAAATTGTAAAAGTGTGAACCTTTATGCAATATGTGAACTAATTTCACAGTTGCAATTTCAATTTCTTAGTTTTGAGTCTGGTCCCCTGGGGTTTCTTGGGGATGTGAAAGTGGTGGAGAGGATTCAGAGGCGAGTGACTAAGATGGTGAATGGCCTGTGGAATGTGCTCTATGAGAATAAATTGAAGGTGTGTGTATTGAAGAAGTTGGTTAATAGGAGAAAACGAGGGGGGATAGGATAGAAACATTTAAGTTGCTTAAAGGATTTCATAGAATAGATGTGCAGGGGAAATGTTTCAGCAATTTACTAGAGGGACCAGAACAAGGGGTCATCCATAGAAGTTGAATAATGATTTGATCAGTAGGGGTGTGAGGACTAGATTTTTTGTTTCGAGAGTGGCAAATGGGTGAAATGGGTTGCCAGAGTCAATTGTGAGTGCTTTTTCTGTTAATGGGTTCAAGGAGAGGTATATGACAGATTGTGTGGATAGATTGGGTCTTCCGTGATGAGTCTTCGGACGCCATGGAGGTGCCCGTATAATAATAATAATAATCTTCGAACTAAAATTATGAATAAAAAAATAAAATAACTTAATTTGAAATAGATGGGGAATGAATTCTGTTAACATTCAGATTTCCATTTATAAAATAACTGTTTGACAAAAATAATTATCTCGAATCAAATTCTGGAAGATTAAATGTATTGGCGACTAAGATAATTAGTAAAAAAATTGAAAATTGGTCTTATAAGGTGATACAATATTTAAGTTTGATACTAATAATTAAGGAATTGACAGCATACACTAAAAATATAAATTAAAAACAACTTTAATAAATTCTTTCCGATATTTCGGCAACGTCACGTTGCCATCTTCTTGGGAACTTAAAGAACAGGTGCACGCGAGTGCTACATAACAGCAAGTGAGAAACAAAGCGAGGATGCTACCGTTTTCCTAAAGTCCTGATGGTGCCCCCCGGTGGGCTATATTGGTAATTATTGGCCTTTGGGCTGAAGTTCTTCTGATATATGTTTCCCAAATTTGGGGCAGTCTTATGCACCCAAATTTGTTGAGGTTTGGCATGTTCCTAAGGGCTGAGGATGATTCCATGAATAGTCTTTCATATTTGAACTACCTGCAGTGTATTACTGTGGCTTTCTTCCACCTTCTTCTGTGGCAGGTATCCAGAGCATAGTCTGCAAGCCCAGAGTGGCTGTACTGGTGAAATCGGATGTAGTCCTTGTGGTCTGAGATTCTGATAATTTGCTGTCCTGCCTGTTTGGCCAAAGTAGGACAATTTACAGCTGCAAGGAACCTGCTATACATCAGGTAGGTCTAGGGGAAGTGGCTGGTCTTTAGTTGAGCGGATAAGGGATGCCAATTTTCTATATGGTCTGTAACAGGTGGTTAAGTCATGTTTTTTTAGAATTTTGTTGATTTTTTCCGAGGTGCCTCGGATGTATGGGATGGTGATGGATTTAGAGTAATCTTTTTTGTGAAGGGGGGGGGAGGTGGGTTGTGGATAACTGGTTTAAGTATTTTTTGGACTATTGATTTTCTCTTTTTCTAGGATGAACTTGAGTCTAGGGTGTTGGTTGTTTAAGTGTGTTAAGAAGGAGAGGACTGTATCCAGGCCATGTGGCCAAACAGCGAACACATCATCAATGTAGCGAAGCCATATGGTAGGTTTTTGTGGGGCTGAGTTCAAGGCTTTCTCTTCAAAAGTCTCCCTAAAGAAGGTGGCAAGGGTGGGGAAAGTGGTGAACCCATGGCTGTCCCCTCTATCTGTTTGTAGAATTTTTCCTGCCAAACGAAATAGCCTGAGTTCATTGTGAACTGAAATAGGGCTGAGATATCGGGAGGAAATTTAGCTTAGATTAGCTCTAAGGTTTCTTTGAGGTGGGGGGGGGGACATTTGTGAATAAGGAGGAGATGTCAAAACTGACCATTAAGTTGGAGTGTAAGGTTATCTATACTGGCTTTGAAGTGGGCTGAGTTTTTTTATGTGTGATGGTGTATTGCCATCACACATTTGGCAGGAAAAATTCTACAAACAGATAGAGGGGACAGCCATGGGTTCATCACTTTCCCCACCCTTGGCCAACTTCTTTATGGGGACTTTTGAAGAGAAAGCCTTAAACCCACAAAAACCTACCATATGGCTTCGCTACTTTGAGGTTGTGTTCGCTATTTGGCCACATGGCCTGGATACACTCCTCTCCTTCTTAACACACTTAAACAACCCACACCTTAGAAAAAGAGAAAAACAATAGCCTCCCCTTCCTAGACACACTAATCACCCACCAACCTGATGAAACCTTGGTTTTCTCAGTTTATAGAACACCTACCCATACAGGCAGATACATTCACCAACAATCCCCACTCCCTCACAACAATATGGAGTTATTAAGACACTATTCAACAGGGCAAAACTTATCTGTTCAAATGATCAAGCTCTAACCACTGAACTAAATCACATCCTTAACACTTTATCAGCCAATGGCTACCTGCCCCCCCCACAAAAAAAAATCCAAAAAATACTTAAACCAGTTATCCACAACCCACCTCCCCCCTTCACAAAAAAGATTACTCTAAATCGATCACCATCCCCTACATCTGAGGCACCTTAGAAAAAATCAACAATATTCTAAAAAAACATGACTTAACCACCTGTTACAGACCATATAGAAAATTGGCATCCCTTATCCGCTGCACTAAAGACCAGCCACTTCCCCTAGACCTACCTGGTGTATAACCAGGTCCCTTGCAGCTGTAAATTGTCCTACTTTGCCCAAACAGGCAGGACAGCAAATTATCAGAATCTCGGAACACAAGGACTACATCCGATTTCACCAGTACAGCCACTCTGGGCTTGCAGACCATGCTCTGGATACCCGCCACAGAATAAGGTGGAAGAAAGCCACAGTAATACACTGCAGGAAGTTCAAATATGAAAGACTATTCATGGAATCAGCCTCAGCCCTTATGAACATGCCAAACCTCAACAAATTTGGGTCCATAAGACTGCCCCAAATTTGGGAAACACATATCAGAAGAACTTCAGCCCAAAGGCCAATAATTACCAATAGAGCCCGCCAGGGGGCACCATCAGGACTTTAGGAAAACGGTAGCTTCCTCGCTTCGTTTTTCATTTGCTGTTATGTAGCACTTGCGTACACCTGTTCTTCATTTTTAGTTCCCAAGAAGATGGCAACGTGACGTTCCCGAAATATCGGAAAGAATTTATTAAAGTTGTTTTTAATTTATATTTCTAGTGTATGCTGTCAATTCCTTAATTATTAGTTATCATGTTTAACCAGCGTATAAGCCTTTCAACAAGAATTACAATATTTAAGTGAAACATGCATGAAAAAGGGATGCTTAACGATCAAAGCTGTATAACTGAGAGGAGACCTCCACATAGCCTTTAAAGGAATGCAGAAAACCGACCAGGGCTTCTGACCTAATGTCCAATCCTTACCTTCTCGTGGTGCACCCTGTTAGGTATCAACCTGAATACTGAACGAACGATGATAGGCTGGCAATTTGGGATTTTGATAACCAAATTGTATTCTTATTGGCTTAAACCAGAATACAAAATGATGGTACAACATGACAGAATTCTAAGCCAGCTGGAGCATCGCCAAGTAAAACAAGGTCCCTGTTGTTTTTTCCAGGGAACTAGGGCAAACAGCGAAAAGTTAGCTACTGGAACAAATCTGAAAACACACTCCAACTCAACATCACCAGAGTTAAAGATCGGTACTATCAACATAAGAAGCCTGAATGGTAAAGAAATGGAGCTATCTGAGAAATTAGATAATTATCAGATCGACATAATAGGGGTGACCGAAACAAAAAAGACAAAAACTGGTGAGATCTTTCTGAGCAATAAATACAAAATGTTATATTCAGGCAATGACAAACAAGGAAAAGGAGTAGCCATAGTATTCAACAGTAAATATAAGGATAATCTTCTTGAATGGCAGGCAGTCTCAAGTACAGTAATGTGGGCAAATATGAGAATGGGGAACTGGACAATGAGACTTATTTGTGCCTATGGTCCCACAGAAGTTTCTATTAAGGTAGAAGTGGAGGAATTTTTTGACACTTTAGAGAAAGCAACTGACACAATGAAAAAGGAAAAGTTGGTCATTGTTGGGGATCTAAATATCAGAGTAGGAAATGATTGTCAGACATACAAAAATATACTGGGAAAATTTGGAGAAAAGAGCAAAGCTAATAATAATGGCAAATACCTGTTGGATTTCTACACTGGACATAGACTGGTTATTACTAACACCATGTTCCAACATAAAAATGTGCACAAACTCGCATGGAGGGAAGAGGCATGGAATAAGAAAAGTCTCAGTGACTATGTTATTGTCGATAGTGATGTTTTCTCCCTGGTGCAGGACACCAGAGTGTACAGACAATTTGAAATTGGAAGTGATCACTATTTAGTCTTGAGCAGGATAAAATTGAATTTCATATCGAAAAGAATAACATGTAAGAAAATTTTAAAGCCAATAAAACTTGAGCAGCTCTCAGATGTGAACTGTAGATTAAAATACACAAAGATTATTGAAGGAAAAATGAAAGAGTTTGAGAACAGGAACCAAACCTTGGCGATTCAGTGGCAAGCCCTGAAGAAAACATTGACTGATTCAGCCAAAGAGGCATGTGGTGAGGTTGTCTGCAAGGAGATAAAGATCAGAACTCCATGGTGGACATAGGAAATAAAAGAGACAGTGAAGAAAAAGAAGAGAGCATATCAAAGGTTCCTGGCAAATAAGTCAGCTTGTGCTCTTAGAGAATATAGAGAAAAATGTACGAAAGCTAAACACTGTGCAAAACTAGCTAAACAAAAGTCATGGGAAGACTTTAGTAAGAACATAAATAAAAACAGAAAATAAATACCAAAAGGGTGGCAAGATATTCTATAGGTTGTTGAAGAAGTTCAGAAATTATTATTATTATTATTATTATTATTATTATTATTATTTGTCACCTCCAGGGAGTCCATTGAGGGAGAGCATCTACTCTACAACTCTGCTTCCACCACTCACAATCCACCAATCGACCGCAAACACACCAATGCCATCTACCACCGACCGCCACCATTATTTTTTCCACAAACAATCACAAACGTCCATGCCCATGGCATGATTCGAACCTGCAACCTCTTGACTGGAGAGCGGACACACTAACAATTTGGCCAGCCTGGCTGGTCGAGTGGTTAGCATGTGAAAACTGGAGAAAAATATATCCCTCGAAGTATGGAGTAATTATTTCAAAAAATTGCCAAATGAAACAACAGTGATAGAACTGTGGTAAAAAACACTCAACAAGCATACATTCAGGAATAAATATCCATACTCGAAGTAGAAAAAGCCATCAAAGGCTTGAAATGTTGAAAGGCAGCAAGAGTAGATGATATTAGACCAGAAATGCTGAAGTATGGAGGTACAAGAGTCTTACAGTGGCTGCACTGCATAGTTCAGAAGGCCATGACAGAGGGACGAATTCCCGATGACTGGAGTATTGCTCTCATAGTACCCATATATATTAAAAAGGGAAATAAAACTGAATGTGAGAATAACAGAGGTAATTCCCTACTGAATGTTCCTGGTAAGATTTATGCAAGTATACTTGAGAAACGGGTGAGATGGATTGTGGAAGAGAAGCTTGGTGAAGAACAAGCTGGATTCAGGCCAAATAGAGGCTGTCAGGATCAGATCTTCACTTTACGAAATATAGTTGAGATAGCATGGGAATATAACAAAGATCTGTATTTAAGTTTTGTCGATTGGTAAAAGGCATATGACAAGGTGCCAAGAGAGAAGCTATTCAATATGCTACATGGTGTCAATGGGGCATTATATCAAGCAATACTTAGTCTTTATTTGAGTTGTAAGTTAGCAGTTAGAATTGAAGAAAGTACAGGAAGACAGTTTAATGTTAAATCTGGTGTGAGACAAAGATGTATATTATTCCCCCTCTATTATTCATTACCTATATGGATGACATTATGAAGGAAAGTGGTATTAAACCTGATATCAAAATTGGAGATGTTAATGCCAGCTCTTTGCTTTATGCGGACGATGTTAAACTTCTAAATAAATTCGCTACAAGTCTTCAAGATTCCTTGAATAAATTTAATAACTGTTGTAATAGATATGGTATGAAGGTCAGCAATAAAAATAGGCAGAATCGTTGAAAATGTCAAGTGCATTTTGAATGAAGAACCTGTGGAACAAGTAAAACATTTCAGCTACTTAGGCCCGATTTTTAGTGAAGATGGTAAATTAAATATGGAAATAGACAACAGAATCAACAAAGCTGGTCATCTGAATAAATTCATATGGAAGGTCATCTGAATAAATTCATATGGAATAGGAGAGAAATTAGTCAGAACACTAAATTAGCTGTATACAAGACAGTTTTCAAATCAGTTTTAACTTATGGATCTGAGAGATGGATCAGAAGTAAAACACTTGACCAAAGACTAGAGACCGCAGATATGAGAGTCCTGAGAAAGATTAGGGGCACGAACAGATGGCATCAATAGCAATATCATATTAAAAATGAGGATATTAGGAAAGAATTTACCCATTACTAACTTCCTATCAACAATATTCCTCCAAATCAATCTGTCAAGACTGCAACATTATCAGATCTTAAATTTCTCTCTCTCTCTCTCTCTCTCTAAGGACACTTTTTACTGTTTCAATCTGCCTATATCTACATTTCCTCTGGGTTTTTTTCCTGCTAACCTGGCAGAGAACACTTGTTTTGCTAATCTTTCCTCTCCCATTCTGTTTAAGTGACCATACCACCTGAGATTAGCTCTGCTAATACATTCCTAGATACTAACAATGTCAAGTTCTTTCATAATATCTATATATGGACTTTTTCAATTGAAAATGAATTAGCCGATCTCACAGAGGTAGCAGGATTTTTTCTTACGGAAAAACATGAGTTTTTCATCCCATATGCAGATAAATCGGCCCTTCAGAACACACACAATTTACAGATTTACAGCTAGAATACAGGTTCGGTGTTGTTGGTAGATGAAAGGAAGATGGAGCTATAGAGTAGGTGTACTCTATCGATGATTTTTCAGACTCCTTGGATGTGTCACGAAATAATAATAATAATAATAATAATATCTTCCTTTTTAATATGATATCACCACTGATGCCATCTGTTCATGCCTTAATCTTTCTCAGGACTGTCCTATCTGTGGTCTTTGGTCGAGTGGTTTACTTCTAACCCAGCTCTCAGATCCTTAAGTTAAAATTGATTTGAACACCATCTTGTATTGTTAGATTGTGATATAGTGGAAAATTATGTATTCCTATCTTATCTCAGTCTAACATGCTCTTCCAAACAAAAGAATGAGAGAAATACAGTAAATTGCCTCTAAGTGTAAAATAAATAATGTGCATATATAAATCAAGTGAGTTCTTTAATGGAAGGGTATTTTGTGCCGATCATGAATGTGATTAAATTGATATTGAAGGTATAAAACATTAGCAGAGCATTATAAAATATGTATAAAAGAATTATAAAATGTAAGCGCAAATTCAACGGTTGGGGGGGGGGGAGTCAAGTCCAAAGGTTATGGAGTTGTAATGTGAGAGAGCAGATCGCCCCGAGTAAACAATGACGTCAGCGTATGTGCGATTAGTAGCAGAGACGATGGACGGCATGTTCGCTGGACATCGAAAGGGGCGAGAAATGCCGAGAAAAAGGAGGGTAATATAAGGGTCATGCAACCCTGTAGCAAGGCTTTTTTTTCTCCTGGATCTCTGGTGTGTTCCCCCCTCATGGCGAGGAAGGGTGCCAGTGCCCGGTACCTGCAGTCGTGGGTTTTGGCGACAGTATCTCCGCGGAAAAGTCCAGCTGTCCACAGAAGGCCAGTTTCCTGTGAATTTATGATGCCATAAAGAGCCATAAAGGAAGATAAGTAGATTCTGTTTGTGTTTCACTCGATATGAATGAAAGATTTGTGCCACGTTAACATGTTATAAAAGGGAACATTAATGATATAGGATAAGGTTGTACTGCCTAGGACTTTAGAAGGATATTGAATTTATGTTTATTATCTGTCATTGTGTTAAAGTTCCCCATTATATTGAATGAAATCAAGGATATGTTAAGAGTAAAGAATTGGCATAATATTAAGAGATTGTGAAAGATATGAATGTTATCTTGTGTAGTCTGACAGAGCTACGGAGTTTTAGATTGATTGTGATAATAGTACATGATTAATGCATTAGCGAAGGTTAATATAATTCTTACTTTAGGAAGCTACTGTATAATATTTTATAAGTGTAATAGTAGTGTTTTAATTTTATATACCTTGTCTGAAACTCCCTTAAGATGGGATTTGATTTAGTGTTATTATGTGTATCAACTTTTGAGTATAATAAACCTTGCTTTTGATTCTAACAAAGAGTTTCTGTAATTTCTGGAATCCGATGCACCGCTTATAAAATATTAATGCGAACCTATGCGGGATATTAAAAGGGATATTTGAAAAGGGTATATTTTGGCCACGTCTGCAGAGTTGATAGGTATCATTAAGTACTGTCCAGAGATTACCTCTTGGTTGTTAATGTTTAATAATCTAATAGCGCTAAGTGCCGCAGCGAAACAAATAAATTTCTTGGCGTTTTACGAGAGGTAAATCTTAGACACTCTGATACTCTGGTACAGCCTCTATCTCGAGGAAATTCCATTGTCACTCAGAGGTACCACGTGCTACCCGATAGTGTATTACAGAGATAAAGCAACAAAGGTTTAAAATAAGTATGAATAAGAAGAAGCGACACAACATAAATGGCGCAGCGGTAGGATAGTTATAATAAGGAAGAAAAGGTTACAACATAAATAGCGCAGCCGATAAGGTTAATATAGGAGGAGGTTTAGTTAGAAAAGATTGAATAAAAAAAAAATACAACCGTTGTACAATAAAAGACAAGAAACGTTACAACAGTATACAGCTAATTTAGTGTCTTGACTAATTTCTCTCTTATTCCATATAAATTTATTCAATTGACTTCTTACCATACCTGCTTTGTTGATTCTGTTGTCTATTTCCATATTTAATTTACCATCTTGGTCGAGTGGTTAGTGTATCTACTCTCCAACCAGAAGGCTACGGGTTTGAATCCAAACATGGGCATGGATGTTTGTGATTGTCTGTGAAAATACTACTGGTGGTGTGCAGTAGTTGTGATTTGTTGTATTTATTTGGTGGATTGAGTGGTGGAGACTGAGAGTTGTAGAGTAGGTGCTCTCCCTCGATGAGTCCCTGGGACTCCCTGGAAGTGTCACATAATAATAATAATAATAATAATCTTCACTAAAAATTGTGCCTTAGTAGCTGAAATGTTTTACTTGTCCTATAGGCTCTCTATTCACAATGCAGTTGATATTTTCAATGCTTCTGCCTATTTTCATTGTCTTTGTCTTGTTATTGCTGATTTTCATACCAAATTTCTTACAGCAGTTATTTAATTTATGCAGGGAAAATTGCAGACTTGTAGTGGATTTATTTTGAAGTATTACATCATCTGCATAAAGAAAACAGCTGAGATTAACATCTCCAATTTTGATATCAAGTTTAATACCACTTTCCTTCGTATTGATCCATATAAATAATGAATAACAGAGGGGATAATGTACATACTTGTCTGACAACAGATTGAACAACATCAAACTATCTTCCTATACATCCTTCAATTCTAACTGCTGACTTACAACTCAAATAAAGACTAAGTATTGCTTGATATAATGACCCACTGACATCATATAGCATTTTGAATAGTTTTCTCTTGACTCCTTGTTACATGCCTTTTGCAGATCTACAAAACTTTAAATACAAATCTTTGTTAAATTCCCACGATTTCGTAATTATTTGTCATAAAGTGAAAATCTGATTCTGATACCTTATTTGGTCCTTATTTGGCCTGAATTCAGCTGGTTCTTCACCAAGCTTCCCTCATTCTTTCTCAACCGTTTCTCAAGTATACTTGCACAAATCTTACCAGGAACACTCAATAGGGAAATACCTCTGTAAATCTCACATTCAGTTTTATTTCCCTTTTTTGTATATAGGTACTATGAGAGCTCTACTCCAATCATCTGGATTTCCTCACTCTGTCCAAGCCTTCTGAACTATGCATTGCGGCCACTGCAAGAGTTTTATACCTCCATACTTGAGCATTTCTGGTCGAATATCATCTACACCCGTTTCCTTTCCACATTTCAGTCTTCTAATGGCTTTTTCTACTTCAAGTATGGACGTGTATTCCTGATTGTATGCCCTCTGCACAGTGGTAAACATTTTTTACCACTGTGCTATCACTGCTTGTTTCATTTAACAATTTTTCAAAGTAATGACTCCATACATCAAGGATATCTTTTCTCCAGTTTTTGTGTCACCTTTATCATCTCTAATTCCTTTTACAGCACTCTTTTCTCCATTTCTGAGCTTTTTCAACAGCCTCCAGAAGATTTCTCCATCTTCCTAATATATATATTTTCTATGTTCTTACCATAGTAGACCCATGACTTTTGCTTAGCTAGTTTTACACAGTGTTTAGCTTTCTTACATTTGTCTCTGTATTCTCTAAGAGCACAAGCTGACTTATTTGCCAGGAACTTTTGATATGTATGCTTTCTTCTTTTCCTTCACTGCCTCTTTAACTTCCTGTGTCCACCATGGAGTTCTGATTTTTTTATCCTTGCAGACAACCTCACATACAGAGGTTACATACATACCTCTAGGGCTGAATCAATCAATGTTTTCTTCAGGATTTGCTACTGAATGAATCTCCAAGGTTTTGTTCCTGTTCTCAAACTTTTTCATTTTTTCTTGAATATGAAATATTCAAGAAAATTCTTATGTTGATAGTGTTGAGTTGGTGTATGTTTCAGGATTTGTTCCAGTAGCTGACTTTTCGCTGTTAGCCGTGGTTCTCTGGATAAATCAACGGGGACCTTGTTTAACTGGGTGATACCCTAGCTGGCATGAAATTCTGTCATATTGTACCACCATTTTATATTGTGGTTTAAACCAATAAGAATACAATTTAGTTGGCTAAATCCCAAATTGCCAGCCTATCCTCGTTTGTTCAGTATCCAGGTAGATACCTAACAGGCCATAAGAAGGTGAGTATTGGACATTAGGTTAAAAGCCCTGGTTGGTTCTCCACATTCCTTAAAAGGCTACATGGCGGTCTCCTCCCGGTTATACAGCTTTGACCCTTAAGCATCCCTGCAGCTTTCCAAGATGACCTAAATAGACTGTCTGAATGGGTGATTATGTGGGATTGTCAGTTTAATGTTGCAAAGTGTAAGGTTTTAAAATTTGGGAAGCAAAGATGGGATGCAGAGTATAAGACTGGTGGGGATATTTTTGGAGGAGGTGGAAGAGATGAAGAATTTGTGGTTGTGGGATAGAGACTTCAAATTTTATGGATATTTTGCTAAAATTGTGAGGATGTTACAGCGAATTATGGGAATGATACAGAGAACACTGACATGAAGATGTAAGGATGTTCTGATTCCACTGTACAAGACTTTGATGAGGCCACATGTGTATTACTGTGCAGAGTTTTTCAAAAGGATGATGAGATGTTGGAGAGGGTTCAGAGACAATTGACTAAGTTGGTTTCTGGTCTTTGGAATATGGAATATGAGAACAGATTGAGAGAATGTAAACTGCAGAGCCTAGTGGATAGAAGGAAGAGGAGAGACATGATTGAGACGTATAAGTTGATAAAGGATAATTACCAGATTAATTATCCTGTCTCGATATATATCTTTACTTTCCCACTCCTTTTGTCTGGCTATCCTGAAAGCATTTTTGACAATTTCTTCATTATCTAGACTTGCATACAGGTGATCATAGGCTTCAGCTTTAGATCTTGCTACTGCTCTCTTTGCCTGCTTCTCTATATTCTATTCTACTATTCTCATCTCTTAATCTGTCCCACTTCTGCTTAGCCATTTTCTTTTCCCTAAAAGAAAATGGCCTTTTCGTTGTCCACCTTAATATTTCTTGATGGAAATTTTTTCAGTTGGCTATGCCAGGGGTCGGCAACCTGCGGCTCGCGAGCCACATGCGGCTCTTTGGATGTGAAGCTGCGGCTCTTTAGTTCCATACGCAAATATTATATTATTTATTTTATCAAAAAAAAAAAAAATTTAAAAATCGTTCTGAATCGATTAACGAGGATTAGGCACCGATTCTATCTCTCAGCCACTTGTACTCGCTTTTCACCGCACCCCTCCCCCGTGACACGCATCGTCACTGTCGTCAGTCCGTCGGAAGCGCTCGGAAATTTATATGTTTGGCAATTTTCATTGATTTCGGCACAGCTGGGCATAACACCTTTACTCGTAAACTAAGTATCTAATATTTGTAGTATCTAACAAACTAGAGGAGAAGATATAGCGAATGCCGTGCAAAAATGCCTTGAAGACAATAAGATCTTGTGGCTCTTTAAAAACTTTTTAAAATTTTGTGGCTCTTTAAAAACTTTGAAATTTTGTAAATTGTAATTTTTGACTCTTCCGACTCAAAAGGTTGCCGACCCCTGGGCTATGCTATCAATTATATATTTGGTTTAATCCTTTATCCAAATGTAAGCAAACAAAGTTTGCATCTGAAGTATTTTCAGGACTGGGACAACTCATGGCAAAGGTGGTATAACTTCTCATCACTTGCCCTAGTATCCCATAATGCAAAGCACATCTCCTTGCAGACATGTATAATGCTATGCATTAAGGGAAGGGTCACTGCATCAGTCCTGAAAATACTTCAGGTGCAAACTTTGTTTGCTTACACTTGGATAAAGGATTAAACCAATATATAATTGGCTTAATATTTCTTGTTGTTGTTTGGCCCAATGCCTTTTTCCCAATATTACAGATGTTTTTCAATTTGTTTTCCCATTTTCTATCTCCCTCGATTCACTTTCAGCAATGGTTGCTTCCGATTTACCAATTTTAGTGTCACTTGGCAGAGTAGGAGCATGTGATGCTCTGCCACTCTCTCTCCTAGTATTACTCTACAGTCTGTGCGGTTAGCCTAGTGGCTGTGCGCTTCACAACCATATGCCTGGGGAAGGAGTGTCCTAGGTTCGATTCCCGTCGAAGATGTGAGGAACAGAAGGATCTTCCTCAGCCATAGCCAAGTTAGCCGGTCTTGGTCGTGGACAGTAGGGTTTTTTCCCCATTTATCCTGGGGTTTTTCATCCTGCAAACAGGCAAACCGAACCCATGAACATATAGGATACAGCCAAAGGACATATAGACGAATACAGAAGAGGAGATGGGCGCCATTTGTTTTAATTCACCGCTCATTAGACATTCATGGCTTAGCTATGAGTGACCCAATCTATCTATCTCTCTCCCATAGTCCACTAAGGACTATGGGAGAGAGATCGATAGATTACTCTACAATCATTTACCTTCTTCATATATTCTCTTCACCTGGGAGTTCCCCCCCCCCACTGCTGTATGTGTACTGGTGGTTTGCTGTAGATGTTCAACATAGCAAGGTTTCCAGGCCATCTTTGAGAATCAGCAATTCTATCACCTTCATTGTTCCTTTCCCTGACTGCATGTCTTTCTTGTACTGTCTCCCTACCTTCATCACCTTTACCAACATGACCATTTAAGTCACACCACACACATACACAAAGATCCATTGCTTACTTTGTAATCTACTTATTATACATTCTAGGTCTTCCAAAAATTTTCCTTTTCATCTTCTTCACAGCCAGCTTGAGGTGCATATATGCTCACTAAAATCAGAATTTGTCATATCTTCATGTTTAATAAATACTTGTACCTACATTATTTACTGCAATTTTTTTTACCAAGGTCTATATGCACCACAATTATTCTGTCTGCTATTCTATTCACTTATAACACATTTTCTTTAAGTTCCTGATTGAGCACAATTTTCACTCCAATCCACTGTCTGTTCATACCACAATAAAATAACTTGCACACACACACACACACACACACACACACACACACACACACACACACACACACACACACACACACAGTATCACCAGCCTTCTCCACTGAATCAAGTCTACAGCCTCTCAGCTCCTTCCATTGAGGGAACCCACATTCGGGGTTCCTATCTGATATGTGAAGCCCTTTTCAACTCTGGCTCTTCTCTTCTCCTCTGAGCTATTTTCTTTAGCCACACCTGCTCTTGATATGGTTGCCCTTGCCCACTTCTTGTGTGGGGCCAGGAGAAGCCTACACATGCATCCCTTCTGGGGTATACCTTAATCCTATCCATTTCCTTGAGGTCTATCTGCATTCAGATGATCTGGTAAGTTTTATAGCTGCATGCCCTTGCTGACCAATTTTGCTTGCAATAACAAGCAAAATGACTCTCCAGACCTTGGCAAACAAGCAATAAAACATAAAGAAAAAACACTGCAAATATAATATATGATGGTACAAATTAAGTGGATACAAAACTAAACTGTCTCACTGATATAACTCATTTTTTTCACCAGTATCATTCCAAGAATTCAAATACAGTTTTTCTAGAAACATAACAAACGCATGAATTGTGCATCTTTTTATGTGACTCCACTGATGAAATATTGTAAACACATAACACATTAGCATGGTGGATGGGGTTTTTATTATATATATATATATATATATATATTGTATTTTTACATAATATAGAAACCCCTGCTCTAGAGACCAAACATGGAACTTTTTTCCCAAGCCACTTCATATCTCCAATAAGTGAGGAAGTAGTCTTGCACTCACCAATTAAATTCATCTTCCACGTCAAGATATTCAGAAACATCCATTCCCATGGTGAGATTCAAACTCACAACTTGTGGAATGGATGGAGAGCAGGTTATTCACTTGGCCAACCAAGCTGGGGTAAAAAAAATAGCTTCACTATTCTCTCCAAACATCTCAATAATACAGGGTTTCCACATTGGACCACCCTAATTTCAATGTGTTGCTACTACTTAAGTGTATGGACCATGATGTCAAAAGTGTACAAATGAGAAGGAACACTCACCAAGTTTTTGTATAAAAAATTCTGTATGAAACTTGTAGCGTCTCTAGAAACGTTCGAACAAACCAAACTTTACACAGTTCCGCATTTCGGTTTCTTGCCGTTCTTTGAAACTAGGGAAGTCCAATATAGACACCCTGTATATTTGAAATAATGCCACTCTCAGTGTTTTATTCAGCCGTCCACTAATTCCTTCAATATCCTCTTTCACATCAATTTGTCATTGAATCAACTGTATCCACTAATACAATTCTGTTGTATTACACTTTTCCTTTTTTTTTTTAACAATAAATTAACATGTTTAGTTTAAGATTATTTATAAACTCACAGTTCAATATATTTACATGAGGATTTTATAATAAAAGAAACAATATACAGGTATCCCTCGATTAATGTAGATAATTAATCCCTCGATTTTACCGCATATATCAAAATCACGTTAATCAAATCTAATAATCAATTGTAAAAATTAAAATTCGTCCATGATTGATTACTGTATTAATAATTCGTTTTATATGGTACTCTTTTAGGAAAGATCAAAAATGAATGCAAAGTAAATGTTTAATAAACACTTGTACCTGCATTATTTACTGCAATTTTTTTATCAAAAGAAGTTATCAAGAGTCGTTTGAACAGTTTTAGATTTTTTCTTATCGGCATAAATTCTGCAATAACAAGCAAAATGACTCTCCAGACCTTGGCAAACAAGCAATAAAACATAAAGAAAAAACACTGCAAATATAATATATGATGGTACAAATTAAGTGGATACTGATTCCAACACTATTTCATAGCCGAATATAGAAACTACAAGAGTTTCGTGCTGAATATATAGAAACTAAAAGTTTCGGCAGATGCAAGCATGAGCAACCTTATGGGCAACTCGTAGTAAAGGTGGAGTAAGTTCCAAATCACTTTCCTTAGTATTTTCCATAATGTAAAGCCCATCTCCTAGAGGATGTATGATAAAAAAGCCTTTTGGCTCTCTATTTCAGTAATACATGATGGTTTATTTATTTTCAGTTACAATCTAGAAATTATTGAACAAAAAATAAAAAAATAAACCATACTATACTGACATCGGAGGTCGCGGTATCTCTCAGATACAATTTACTAACAAATATCACAAACCTTTACATAACATGTGTTAAAAAACCAAACTGACAGCAAAAAACAGTGCGGAATATCACTTGTAACATATGAATGCACGGCTACTCATGACCTCCAAGTATTCTTACACTGAATTGTGTAAGAATACTTGGAGGAATATTTATATTAAACATTTTGCATGTATCTATTAAAACACTTAAGGAATAGAACAATGTAGTCAAGGATATAAATTAAATTAAACTTTAATAAATATTTTCCGATATTTCGGCAACGTCATGTTGCCATCTTCTAAAGGAACTTACAAAAAAGTTACGTGCACATAGGCACTACAACACAAAAACTGGGAATGAAGAGATGAAGCTATTGTTCTCCTAACAGTCCTGATGGTGCCCTCTAGCGGGCTAAGTAGGTGTTCTTGGCCGTTGGGCTGAAGGTCTGCTGATGTAGGCCTCCCAAATTTTGGGCAGTCGCATACAACCAAATTTGTTGAGGTTTGGAGAATTTCTTAGGGCTGAGGCTGATTCCATAAAGAGTCTTTCAAATTTGTATTTGCTACAGTGTATCACTGTAGCTTTCTTCCACCGTATTCTGTGGCGTGTATCCAGAGCATGGTCCGCAAGCCCAGAATGACTGTATTTGTGAAAACGGATGTAGTCCTTGTGTTCCGAAATTCTGATATTCACTGTCCTGCCTGTTTGGCCAAAGTAAGACAGTTTACAACTGCAAGGGACCTGGTAAACACCAGGTAGGTCTAGGGGAAGTGGTTGGTCTTTAGTGGAGCAGATAAGGGATGCCAATTTTCTGTAAGGTTTGTAACAGGAGGTCAGGTCATGTTTTTTTAAGATTTTGGTAATCTTTTCCGAGGTGCCTCGGATGTAGGGAATGGTGATGGATTTAGAGTAATCCTTGTTGTGGGGGGGGGGAGGGGATCTGTGGTTTGTAGGTTCTAATATTTTTTGGATTTTTGCGGGGGGGGTAGCCATTGGCTGAGAAAGTGTTGAGGATGTGATTTAGTTCAGTGTTTAGGGACAAGTCGTTTGAACAGATTAGTTTAGCCCTGTTGTATTAGTGTTTTCACTACTCCATATTGTTGTGAGGGGGGGGGGGGATTGTTGGTGAATGTATCTGTCTGTATGGGTGGGTTTTCTGTAAACTGAGAAAACGAAGGATCCATTAGGCTGGCGGGTGACTAGTGTGTCTAGGAAAGGGAGGCTGTTGTTTTCCTCTTTTTCCAGAGTGAATTTGATTCTGGGGTGTTGGTTGTTTAAGTGTGTTAAGAAGGAGAGAAGTGTTTCAGAGCCATGTGGCCAAATAGCAAACAACGAAAGCGAAAGAGATACAATCGCACGGAAGGCCCGCCAATACGGTAAATTGAAATTGAAGCTGTCTAGACAATTAAATCGTCTAGTGTTTCTGAAACGCTGCCAGGATAATAAAGTAATCCCAAACTGTGTAAAATTTAAGCACCGGTTTGTGTCACAAAAAGCTGTCCGAATATATAACCGCGCTAGCTACGCGTTGCTACGTGAACAAATCACCGCCATGCGGTCGCTCTTAGCAGATATTAACGAAGCTATTCGTGCTGTCGAAGATGAGCTTTCGTGCACTTTGAACCACAAACTTTGGTCGATTTTACATGACGCCTCATGTACTGCTGCCAAAAAAGAATTTAAAAAAATACGAGGCCGACAGATGAAAAAGTTCGAAAAATTAAAAAAGAACTCTACCGTCTTTCCAAAACCTGCTACCAACACTTTAATCAACCTTTCTTCAGTCACCCTGAAGCCTGAAGCACTCAACGTGCTGTCACGTGGACACAACTTTGCCATTGCTCCCAATAAAATACCTAGTGAAGATATTATGATCCAGATCAAGCACAGAATCCGCCACCTTCCACATCAAGTCGCCAACAGTGTAAGACTGGATGAAGCCTGTGTCCTTTCCAAAGTAAGACCACCAAAAACCAACATATCAAACAAGGAATATAAAGCTCTACAGGAAATGAAGAATAATAAAGAATTAGTTATCACCAAAGCGGATAAGGGAAATGCAACTGTAGTACTTAACGAAAAGGACTACACAGTTAAGCTGAATGCTCTTCTATTAGATCGGGCCACTTACCTCCCTATCAATTACAATCCCACCAACTCTCAAATTAGAAAACTTCACAGGCTCCTTAAGAGAGTCACGTCTTGGCCCGTAGAAGTTACCAACAGATTAAAGCCGTTTAACTCTATACCCCCCCCCCCCGTATTTACAGACTCCCAAAAATACACAAAGAAAATGTGCCATTACGTCCCATAGTGGATGGCATTGATTCCCCCACATACAAATTAGCTAAACATTTGGCCAAAGAGCTCACACACTATACTGGCAACACACCATCACACAAAAAAAACTCAGCCCATTTCAAAGCCAGCATAGAAAACCTTACACTCCAACATA
Source organism: Typopeltis vanoorti (assembly GCF_054136105.1). Lineage (NCBI taxonomy): Eukaryota > Metazoa > Arthropoda > Arachnida > Uropygi > Thelyphonidae > Typopeltis > Typopeltis vanoorti. Next base: position 61,056,348 of record NC_143557.1, read on the forward strand.
CTGACATAATGGTCAGCTTTGATGTCTCCTCTTTATTTACAAATGTCCCACTCAAGGAAACTTTAGAGCTAATCCAAGCTAAATTTCTCCCGATATCTCAGCCTTATATCAGTTCACAACGAACTCGGGCTATTTCGTTTGGCAGGGAAAATTCTACAAACAAATAGAGGGGACAGCCAAGGGTTCACCACTCTCCCCACCCTTGGCCAATTTCTTTATGGAGACCTTTGAAGAAAAAGCCTTAGCCTCTGCCCCACAAAAACCAACCATATGGCTTTGCTATGTGGATGATGTGTTCACTATTTGGCCACATGGCCTGGATACAGTCCTCTCCTTCTTAACACACTTAAACAACCAACGCCCCAGAATCAAATTCACTCTGGAAAAAGAGGAAAACAACAGCCTCCCTTTCCTAGACACACTAGTCACCCACCAGCCTAATGGATCCTTGGTTTTTCTCAGTTTACAGAAAACCCACGCATACAGGCAGATACATTCACCAACAATCCCACCCCCTCTCACAACAATATGGAGTAGTGAAAACACTAATACAACAGGGCTAAACTAATCTGTTCAAACGACTTGGCCCTAAACACTGAACTAAATCACATCCTCAACACTTTCTCAGCCAATGGCTACCCCCCAAAAAAATCCAAAAAATATTAGAACCTACAAACCACAGATCCCCCCCCCCAACAAGGATTACTCTAAATCGATCACCATTCCCTACATCTGAGGCACCTCGGAAAAGATTACCAAAATCTTAAAAAACATGACCTGACCTCCTGTTACAAACCTTACAGAAAATTGGCATCCCTTATCCGCTCCACTAAAAACCAACCACTTCCCCTAGACCTACCTGGTGTTTACCAGGTCCCTTGCAGTTGTAAACTGTCTTACTTTGGCCAAACAGGCAGGACAGTGAATATCAGAATTTCGGAACACAAGGACTACATCCGTTTTCACAAATACAGTCATTCTGGGCTTGCGGACCATGCTCTGGATACACGCCACAGAATACGGTGGAAGAAAGCTACAGTGATACACCGTAGCAAATACAAATTTGAAAGACTCTTTATGGAATCAGCCTCAGCCCTAAGAAATTCTCCAAACCTCAACAAATTTGGTTGTATGTGACTGCCCCAAATTTGGGAGGCCTACATCAGCAGACTTTCAGCCCAATGGCCAAGAACACCTACTTAGCCCACTAGAGGGCACCATCAGGACTGTTAGGAGAACAATAGCTTCATCTCTTCATTCCCAGTTTTTGTGTTGTAGTGCCTACGTGCACGTAACTTTTTTGTAAGTTCCTTTAGAAGATGGCAACGTGACTTTGCCGAAATATCGGAAAATATTTATTAAAGTTTAATTTAATTTATATCCTTAACTACGTTGTTCTATTCCTTAAGTGTTTTAATAATGCATAACCAACGTATAAGCCTGTCTACGAGAATTTGCATGTATCTGTCAGATCAGCTGTGAGCTCCACAGGGTTAAAGGCGTGTTAATCAAAACTCTTGCAGCATATATCAGGGGATGGCCGCAATTAATTTCGGTGAGTTAATCAAATCCCGCATTAAGCAAGGGATACCTGTACTGTAACTATCCCATCACCAAAAAAAGTAATCACAGGAGTAATATGCGAGAAAAATTTAAAAAGATTTATTATAGATTATTTTATTTTTTATGGTAACAATACCTGTATGACTGATATAAACTCCAAATAGCAACTGCACAATAAATACTGTCCCTAACATGTCCTTCATATTTATTCTGTGACAACCTTGGGAAAAGACCTGTTGTAGGACTCTGATAATTAAGGAGTTGTCGCTTAACTGAAATAAAAACACAACAAAATTCTAAATATACAATTCAGATCATTGGTTCTTAAAGAATAATTCAGCCTCTCACATGCAATTATTAGTTCTATATTTGAAAATGCAAGTTAAGTATTATGAGTGGTGTAAATTATCCAAACAATGATTGGATTAAAAAAAAAAAAAAAAACCCTCCTGTTATGAGTGAAGAAGAATTTGTTGAATTGTTAAGAGACAATTTTCTCAAGTAGCATATAAAAAAAAGTAACCTGAGAACAAAGACCATTATATTTGATTATAGTGTCAGGAGTCCCAGTCAAAGATAGGACTGTTTTGCCACAAGTTGGAGACAGTGATTGTGACATAATGACCTGGGTAGTAGTAAACTATATGAATGTTCTAATCAGAACATGTTACATGATGAATTACAATGTTGGAAATTACAACAAACTTTTAAATGAATATTATCTTTGGTCCCATGTTATAAGTTATTGAATTTGATAACAGCAGTGCATGGGAATCTTTGAAAAGATAAATAACGTGGGTTCAGAATGTGTCCCTCAAGTTCAAAGAACAACTAGGATTGGAATGAAATGAATGTGCAACCTTATTAAGCAAGAGATCCATATGAAGATGTGGAAGGAATATCATAAAAATAAGAGTGAGAGGAATTATGAAATATAAAAATACAGACCAGAAAAGTTAAAAGTTATAGAGAGCTAAGTTGGAGTAGGAAAAGAAATTGTTGGCACAGGCTAAAGACAATCCAAAAGAAATTTATTATTATACTGCGAGTAAAAGAAAGAATGAATGTGGAAGAATAACTTTACTGGATGCAGATGGTAAGCTTGTACCATAAGCAGATGTCATCAGAGCTCCAGAAATCCACTTGCCACAGGCAAGTAAACAGAGATAACTGGTGAATGAATTTTTGGCCTCATGCTAAATTCATTCAATTTTTTTTTTTTTTTGCATAATTTACACTTTTTTCCCCCTTAAAACATCTCATATACTGTCAAGTTAGTTGATCACAGGTGGCTGCCAACAAATTCATTAGAGAAGTTTTTTTTATATTCCAGAGAGCTGGAAATAAAAATTTGGGATCTGAAATCATTAATTTCAACACTACAGCATTCTATTTTAAAGAATAGCCAAAACAATTGCAATTTTAGTTGCTAGTTTTCTCTAAAAGTCATAACATAAGCCTTCACTTTCTTCCCTCCTCTAAGGTTAGAACTTTATTTTTCTTTCTAAATGAAAGACTGTTCATTTTTTTGTTGTAATTAAAACCTCAACCTGCAGTAACTTAACCCCTCCCCTAAAAAAAAAACAGTTGTTCTATATGTCATTATCATATATTAATTGATAACTTTTAAATATTTTTCTTTCCATATGAAAGACTTCATAAATATCTGCTTTCAAGTTCCAAAAAATCTCCTTGTTTCTCTCACAGCAATATTATAGGATTCTTTTCACTCCAAGCATGCTTTACTATGCGACACATAGTGTACTGTAGAGGTACTGCGGTTATCATTTCCATTAAAAATTAATCAAATCAATGGATTCATTTAATTCAATATTAAAACTATGTAATAGTGTTAATATAGAAATATGTATAGACATATGTAATAGACAATCTATTCTTTTTAAAAAAAAATAATTGCACTTTTCTTAAGAAATAATTTCATCATCAAAATAAATCGATAATGATAAACACAAAAATTAAAATTGACACAATCTAACTAAATACTGCAGTACATCTACAGTAGCAAACAAATTAACCCAAACACTCATTTTAAAGAAAAATTTTAATTGCACAAGAAAATAAGTACAAAAATTAAACTCCAACTGTGTATTAGGAACAGAGGACCACATAACAATTTATGTGCTCCTCTGTTCCTAATACATAGTGTGTCCATTAAGTAATGAGACTGATTTCTAACATTTAGGCAGTCCTTTGAATAAAAGTAACAAACATGTTTATAGTTTTGACCACTAGAGTGTTGTAATTGCAGGTGCAACTTTCAAGTTAGGTGACACAGCAGTTTTCGTGTGGCAACTGTTGAAATAAGAGTGTGTGTGTGAGTGGAACATGTCAGAAGTTGTATTCCTAATTTAAGGTAAAATTTTACTGTAAATTAGGAAAAACTGCTACAGAAGTGTGCCAAAACCAAAAAAAAGGTATAAGGTGATGACTGTGTGAGCTGTGCACAGGTATTCTGCTGGTTTTTAATGGTTAAAGAGGAGAAGAAGTCCTTGGAGGATGAATTCCCACTGTGGATGGCCAGTTTCTGCATGGACAAATGAAAATGTGATAAAAGCTAGAGAAATCGTTGCCATGATAGGCAAATAACCACTAGGCTACTCGCTGTACAGCGAGTTGTTGTGGTTCCATAACAACAATTGGTTTCTGTTGCATGACAATATGCCCATGCACTGTATGCTGCCTATGAAGCAGTATCTGGCTTCAAAGTCAATCTGTGTGATCGAACATCCAACCTCCATTTGTCAGATTTGGCTTCAGCAGACTTTTTCTTCTTCCCAAAGATGAAGTGTGCCTTGAAAAGGTAATGCTTCAGCAATATTAAGGACAGCCAACACAGTGTGGTCGAGACACTGAAGGAGGTTCCTGTTCAGAACTTCCACCGTGCCTTAGAACACCTGTACAACTATGTTTACATCTCCTTGATATAAACATTGTGTGGAGTTGGAGGGAGATTATTTTGAATCTGTGTAATTGACAATTCCAAATATAGTTCTTTGTTTTGATATAATAATTGTTGTCTCATTACTTAACAGGCAAATTGTATAAGTTTATTAATTCAATGAGGTATGGATTCTACCAATGTAGAACACATTTTTCTCATTTCCACATCTCAAAACCATTCCTTTATAATGGATTGTATTAAGTTATCCTATACATCACCATTTAAGTTTCAAGTCTCATTTTCACTATGGTCCACAAATTTTCTATTGGGTTAATGTCAGTTATCTGGCCACTGAAGCAATTCAATGTTGTGATTTCTGAGGAACTCTTGCACTTTTTTTTTTTGTAGTAGACAATGTGTTGTCTACTGCTCTTACAAAAAAGAAGATGTACTGGACCAAACAGTATTCTAAGGATTACATACAATTCGGTTTCATCAAGATGACAAATCATTATGTGTTATTTGTTGTGCAGCACTTTCAAATGAGTCCATGAGACCATCAAAGTTAAAGTGACATTTGGAATTGAAACATCTGAACTACAGTAATAAGCCAATAGATTTCTTTATAAATAAAAAGAGAGAACTAATAGCTACCAAGAAGATTATGTCTTCGAATTTTTCTCACAAAGCTCAGTCTGAAAACCTTGTAATGGCTTTTTATGAAATATTAAAATTAATTGCTGAAACTGGTTATCCTCACACAGTTGCCGATAAATTAACAGTTCCAGCAATGAAAATGTTAGCATCTCAAATATGTCATAAAAAACAGGAGAGCCAAGTAAATATGCTGATGCTATCAAATAACACAGTGAAGCGTAGAATCATAGAGATGGAGATAATATCGAAGAAACTGTCATAGGTCACTTAAAAGAGTGCAATTTTTTTTCCTTGCAAGTCGATGAAAGTACAGACATATCAGACAATGCCAATTTAATGTGTTTTGTGAGATATGATTGTGACAATACAACTCACACAGAATTTCTTTTTTGTAAAACTCTGACAACAAGAACAACAGCTGAAGAAATTTTTAATATGATTGGAAATTACATCAATGAAAAGAGCATTCAACAGATGAAATGTGTGGCATTGAGTAGCGATGGAGCTCATGCAATGGCAGGCGCACGTACTGGACTTTTTCTGAAGATCAAAACCGTAGCACCAGACTGTGTATAGGTGCATTGTAACATTCACGGAGAAAAATTGGCCGTCAAAAGAATACGAATACCATTGCTTTTAAATGCAACTATGCAAGAGTGTGTACAATTTATAAACTTTATAAAATCTTGTCCATTGAATTCAAGAATATTCTCTGTGTTGTGCAAAGAAATGGGAAGTGAACATGAACATCTTCTTTTACACTGCGAGGTGCGATGACTGTCAAGAGCGAATGTTTTAAGAAGACTTATTGAAATGAAGGATGAAATTTTAATGTTCTCAGACCAACATCCCCCAACGGCTAGGGATGTAATATTTGAATTCAAAGACAGTTTTCATGATGTCAATTGGTTAATCGAGGTTGCCTACCATTGTGACATTTTTGATTTTCTGAATAATTTAAATCTGACATTACAAAGTAGCAATATAACTGTATTTAAAGTGCAAGAGAAGGTGGAAGCTGCAACAAAAAACTCAATTTGTGGTCCTGTCATGTGGAGGCAGGGAATTACAAATCTTTTACAAAGCTAACAGAATTACAAAAAGAGTATAATATGAGTTCCATGCCAGATGAGATTTCAGCTGTTATCAAGGAACATATGCTAGGACTGCAGGCAAGTCTGAAGGAATATTTCTCCCCAATCAACAGCAACAAAGCATGGGTAAAGAACCATTTTACAGTGAACGCAGAATCTGAGACAGAATTGCCAGATTCAGATATTGAATCTATAACTGAACTGTTGTGTGATACGCCACTCAAAGACATCTTCAACATAATACCACTGATGAATTTTTGGCTGTCTTGCTGTCAGGAATACCCAGTTTTAGCAGAAAAAGCGATAAAATTTTTAATGCCTTTTGTCATAACCTATAAGTATGAAACAGACTTTTCAACACTGGTTTTTCTAAAAAATAAATATAGAAACCAATTGGAAGTCGAACCGGATTTAAGAATAAAGTTATCATCTTTTCCTACAAACCTGAAGTTTCTAGTTAACAAACAACAGCATCACACTTCTCATTAATAAATTACTTGGCTTTAGTTTAATTTCTTTATATTTTTGTAAGAGTAAATGCTTCTTTATTATAATAATAATAAATGAAAACTCTATGAACATTCAGAGCTGTTGTATTTTACCTATTGGTCATAAAAATTTTAGTGGGTCACGAAGATGAAGTATTAAAATAACCGGATCACGGAAAAAAAAGTTTGGGAAACCTTGGCTTAGAGTAACTGAATGTGTGTAAAGTTTATATAATGCAGATGCTTTTTGATAATGTTATTTAAAAAAAAAAATTATCATGCAAAGACAAGTCAGACTGGATCATGTGACTGAGTGCATTGTGAAAAGTGAGTCTGGCTCACACATCGGGGGATACCTACTTTCTTGTTTTCTTGAATTTTATTATTTGACTTCCTTGTTAGATTATTGTTCACAGTTAACTTATATAAATCCACCCTAATTTAGTTTCACAGCTCCGAACACAAATTAGCTTAGAATAATTAAATGCATGAAAATTTTACATAATGCAGATTCTTTTTGATACTGTTATTTAAAAAGAAAAAAAAAATTATCATGCAAAGACAAGTCAGAATGGATCATGCGAGTGAGTGCATTGTAAAAAGTGAGCTGGCTCCTGATCGAATACTACCTACTTTCTTGTTTTCTTGAATTTTATTATTTGTCTCCTTTGTTAAATTATTGTTCACGGATAACTTACATAAATTTATCCTTCGTTATGAACAATAAACTAAAGAAAACACCAACTGAGTTGTGATGAGCTGTGCTGTGGCATATATTTTAAACTCACCTTAAAAGAAAGCCTATTTCTGAATAATTATGTATAATGTAGAGAAAAATTAAAACTTTTCAAAATAGGGCATACCTGAAACAGAACCTCACACTTAATGGTTTTGAACCCAAGATGATCAGAAAAATTCTTAATACATCTCCCTTACTTAAACAAGATTTCAAGAATGCAATCACGCTGCCTTAAATGAGAAATGTCACAGACAAAGTGACTGCATTGCTCTGCGAGAGCAACATAAAAGTGGCTTTTTTACCTTTACAAAAAATATTAAAATTCCTACATCCACCAAAACCTCTACATCACCCCAAGAAAAAAACAGGTGTCTATGAGATTCATTGCACTTGTGGCATTTGTTATGCAGCCCAGACAGGAAGGTCGGGAGAGATCTGCATGTCTGAACACATAAAAGACGTCAAAAAAAGAAGACAGCATAAATCAGGCCTGGCATTCCACACAACCATTACTGGCTATAAGTACTCTGGCAACAAACAAAAATGTCATATATTAATTGTAACTGTTTTACAAAAAAATTTAAAGAAGCCTCACAAATGCTTAGGATCTCTAGTCTGCTTTCATCAAAAATTTAACTGCCACAGACCTAGGATATAGCACATGTGATACCACAGAACATGATAGCAACAACTAGCAATGTTCCAACATGCATACAGTAAAGAATTTACCATTTGTATTCTGGTTTATCAATTATATTTAACAGTTGTGAAGTTCTAAAAAAATAATATGTATAATCAATTGTTAATAAGCTTTTTGTGTAAAACTTTTATGTACCACTTCTTCCAACATATGAGACTTACAACAAGTTTCATATGTTGTAAGTCTTACAACATATGAAACTTGTCAGATTTAAATCGCTTATTTTTAATAAGTTCCTTATTTATATTATATTGTTATTTATTTATATCATATTTATTTTTTTTATTATATTTATTTTATATATATATATATGTGTGTGTGTGTGTGTGTGTGTGTGTGTGTGTGTGTGTGTGTGTGTGTGTGTGTGTGTGTGTGTGTGTGTGTGTTATATTTATATATTTATTTACTTTATTTATATTTACTTATTTATATTATATCGATTGGAGGAGCTATACTGGAGGAAGTAGGGGAGACAAGAGATCTGGGGGTGATGATTGAGTCAGTGTGTCAATGCAGGGAAAGAAGAATTCCCAGGGTGGATGGTAGCAGGGATGGCCTCTTGCAAGAATGGGTGCTTGGGGAAAGGTGGACGACATCAGGTAACACCGAGTCCAGTGAAGTCAAGAGGGGACAATGATAGGTATAGAAGCAGTGATATTTTTATGCTCTATACTAATGCCAGGAGTATCCGAAATAAAGGAGATGAATTGGTGGCACTAATAGTGTCAGCCTGGCCAAAAATTATTGGGATCTCTGAGACGTGGTTGACGGAGGATGATATATAATAACAGGAATTGAAATGGCAGGGAACAGCATTTTTCGGCAGGATAGGAAAGGAAAATGTGGTGGTGGAGTACTGCTTATGATAAGTGATGACTTATGTCCTCTAAGAGTGGAGACTTTGGAAGACAGTGACATTAATGGTTTTGAAAGCATATGGTGTGAGGTAAGTGGCCAAGGCGAGATATTTAGTGGGGGTGTTGCTATAAACCAGGAAGCACAGAGAGTGGGGAGCAGAAGATATTTAGGCAGTTGAGCTTGGTAAGTACAAGAAGAATGATTGTTATGGGAGATTTTAACTACAGCAGTATAAATTGGGGAGAGGAAGATGCATGTAGCAATAAGGGAATGGAATTTCTAGAATTCTTGAGGGACAAATGTCTTAGGCAACATGCAATAAAGGGAACAGGAGGTTCAAGAGTTTTGGATTTGGTTATAGTATCAGAAGAGCTCCTAATAAGTGAGATGACATCTCTCCCACCAGTTGGAGAGAGTGATCATGTGGTTTCGACTTGGAAGATGAATAGACATACAGGTGTATCAAAGAAAAGGGAACGTACGTGGAATTATAAGGCAGGTGATTATAACAGTCTTAGGTATCAACTAGGGACAGTTCCATGGAGGGCAGAATTGGAAGGCTAGGATATCATTAGTGCTTTGGAAATTGTGAAAGGATATTTGTTAGTAGCAATAGTAAGCTGTATTCCACGAGTGAAGAAGCAAACACAATTTGGGGTCAAGTGGATGACAAACAGGAACTGCAGTTGAAAAAGAGATTATGGAAGAGATATAAGGAGAGAGGTGGAAGGCAGATACATGAAGAATATAAGACGCAGGCCAAGAGAGTGACCAGTATGGTGAGGAAGGCAAAACTGAAATATCAGATTATAATCTGATATTTAAGTTGCAGCACATGGGTTTAGATGTAGGGTTAGTCAACTGGATTCAGGATTGGCTGTTTGACAGGTATCAGAGAGTTGTGTATGGTGGGACAAAATCAAGGAGGCAGAAGGTTACAAGTGGTGTTCTGCAAGACTCAGTGCCGGGACCTGTACTGTTCAACCTTTATATCAATGACATTGTGAATGGATTGCAAGGGGATATTCAGTTCTTTGCGGATGATTTGAAGATGGGAAGGGTTATCAGTAATAGTGCAGATGTGGCAGCCCTACAAGAGGATTTGAATAAACTTGACAGATGGGCAAATGAATTGGGCGTTGGTTTAATGCAGCAAAATGTGAAGTCTTGAAGTTTGGGAACCATCGATGAGAGGATGCATACTCGATTGGAGAAGCTATAATGCAGGAAGTAGGAGAGACAAGAGATCTGGAGGTTGATGATTGATAGAAAATTGAAATTCAGGGAGTGTATTGCAAAGGTGGTGAAGGTAACCCAGAAGATTGCTGTAATACTGAGAAGGACGCTGACCTGCAGAGATAAAAGAGTTATCATTCAGTTGCATAAGAGCCTGATCTGACCACACTTAGACTATTGTCTTCAGCTTTGGTCCCCAGGATTTGAATGGAATAAATTAACTGTGGAAAGGGTACAGAGGCAGATAACAAAGATGGTTTCAGGACTGCACAATGTCAGTTACGAGGATCAACTGAGGGAATGTGGACTGTAGAGTTTGGTGGATAGAAGAAGGAGAGGTGATATGATCGAGACTTTTAAACTGTTGAGAGGCAGTTACAGGGTAGACATTGGGGGGGGGGGGTTCTTTCGCTTGGTCGAATGGGTTCAAGGAGTGGTATGATAAACTTGGTGTTTCCTAAAAACGACCTCCCACGATGAGTCCTTTGACTCCATGGAGGTCTGGATAATAATAATAATAATAATAATAATAATAATAATAATAATGTAGTCTCGATACCAAAAACTTCCCATGGAATGTTTTACTTTGTTTTGTCAACATAACATTTTCACTCGTTTTTATAATATTACCTATAACAATATGTATATAATGTATACCAATGCCTTGGGCGAGTAAACTTTTTCCCCAGGCTAGTAGATGTTAACTGTATTTCTGAAGCCCTGGATGTGACAGTTCAAATAACTAGTGCTCACTTCCCCAAGATCTATCAACCTTGTGCATTTTTGCTACATGTACAGATGTACGTAACAAAATAAAGGTGCATGAGAAGAAGGTTCTAGAGCTGTTGTATAACCTGGATAAGAATTGAACAATAGGGACAGATGGGATATCAGCATGCATGCTAATGGAATGTTCAGCCAAATTGGCTAGGCTCTTGACTTGTTTGTATAATTTGAGTTCTTTAGGGCAGGAAAGAGCCTTAAATACTGATATATTTACTGATCACCTTAGATGATCAGTATGTGCTCCCAGAGATTAAACCATGGTTATTTAATCTAATTGTTGTTCCAATTTATTCTATTGGAAAGGGACCAACAGGAGATCAACTGTTTGCTGATGCTGCAAAGATAGGCAGGGCAATCAGATACTATTAATATACAGCATTTGTGGGGTGATATGAATAGGCTGAAAGTGTGGATAAATGATATTGGCTATCAATTCAATCTCAGTGAGTGTAATCTTTCATGCACCTTGGTGTAATGAGATATCCAAAGGCATATTATATTGGTGTTATTATGCTTGGAGTAACTGACAAGGCTAGAGATCTTGAAGTTATAGTGGACAAAAAGTTGAAGTCGAACTTTTTATCCACCATGTAGCAAAAACTGCAAACACAACTCAAAGGAATTGAGAGTTTATTTTTCACTTAGACTATAATAAGATTAGTTTAACCCTTTATCCAAGTGTGAGCAAACAAAATTTGCGCCTGAAAGTTTCAGGACTGGGGTAAGGTAGTACCACATCAGGCAACTCGTTGCAAAGGTAGAGAAAGCTCTCATTACTCCTATCTCAGTATCTCCCATAATGCAAAGCACATCTCCTTGCAAACATGTGTAATGCTATGCATTAAGGCAAGGGCCACTACCCATATACTGGTTTCGACCTTTATTGAGGTCTCGTCAGTGGTAGTCAGGCCCAGTAGTGGAGAGACCAGGCAGAAGTAATGAAAGGTCATCCCAACCTATAGGATTTGCCAAAGGATGTAACAACCTTATTATTAAATTACTCCAGATTCAGAGAAAGATGTTGAGAGTTTATTTTTCACTTGGTTAGACTATAATAAGTTTAGTTTAATCCTTTATCCAAGTGTGAGCAAACAAAGTTTGCACCTGAAAGTATCTTCAGGACTGTGGTAAGGTAGTACCACACACCGGGCAACTCATTGCAAAGGCGGAGAAAGCTAGGAGTGATGAGAGCTGACTCTTATCCTATGTCACCTGTACACACTCTTTTATTCCACCGATATATATCCCAAAACCTGGAAACTGACCTATATTCAACCCATTCTTAAAAAAGGGTGATAAATCACTACCATCTAACTACCGCCCTATCTCACTCACTTCAGTCCTATCTAAAGTAATGGAGAAAATCGTCAACTCTCAACTCCTAATCTACCTTGAAGGAACCCAGCTATTAAGCGACCACCAGTATAGATTTCGTCAAAGCTGTTCAACAGATCTACTCTCATACATCACCCAGCACTGGACAAACGCCATGGAGAAATTCGGTGAATTCCAAGTAGTTGCGCTCAATATCTCAAAAGCCTTTGACCAAGTCTGACAAAAAGGCTTACTAAGCAAACTCTCATCATTTGGACTGCCTCAGGGGTTCTGCAGATGGATTGCCAGCTTCTTGTCTGGATGCACACTATGTGTGATGGTAGATGGCTCCCTATCCTCTCACCATTCAACAAATGCTGGGATCTCACAGGGCTCAGTTCTCTCACCGATCCTCTTCCTTCTATATATCAATGACCTACTTCAGTTGACCTCAAACTCAATACACAGTTTTGCAGATGACAGCACATTACATTCCTCTCTTTCATTTTTCTAGTAGTAAGATCCCTTTCATTTGACAAACCCTACTCTACACAATTCACTTCAACCCACAGAACATCAACCACCACTGCCCTTAATTCTGACCTCCAAGGTATCCAAGGTTATCTGAGCCCCATTGGCTCAGATAACCCTGTCAACTTCAATGCTAGTAAAACCCAGTTCTGTCTTATTTCTCACAAAAAAGAACCATTTTCCCCCTAGCACTGTCTTCGATAACACTCAAATTCTCAGACAAGATGAAATTTCTCTTCTCGGAATTACCTTCACATCAAGCCTCTCCTGGCATAAACACATCACAACCATTGCATCCTCAGCTTCCAAAAAAACTAGGCTTCCTCTTTCACTCAAGACGCTACTTCACCTCCAAACAGCTGTTAACACTATATAAGTCACAAATCAGCCCAGCTCTCGAATACTGCTCTCACATCTGGAGTGAGGCTCCAATAAGCTCCCTCAAAATGCTCAACTCAATACAGAGGAGAACAATTAGACAAATAAATGACCCATCCCTCACAACCCCCCACCCTGTATATTCTATAAATATTTTCATGGGAAATGTTCATCTGAAACAGCATCAATAATTCCCCCACCCTGTACTAAGTCCATTGGAACACGTACAGCTGCTGCCCAACATCCTTTCACAGTACACCTTGAAACCCACAGAACAAATTTCTTTTCCTTCTCATTCATCCCTGCTACTGCAGTATTGTGGAACAGTCTTCCCCCAGATGTATTTCCCAAGAAATACAACATACAGGTGCATTCAAAAAATCTAATGTAAACAAGTTTCTCCTTTCGCAACCCATATACTGTACTAATGTAATACAGGGTGACCAACCAACCTCTTGTATATGGGTCCTACATTAAAAATAAAATAAAATAAAATAAAATAAATAAATAAAAAAAACATGCCTCTGTTGCTTAATCTATCAATGTTTTCTTCACGGCTTGCCACTGGATCTCCAAGGTTTGGTTCCTGCTTTCAAACTCTCATTTTTTGCTTGAATTTGTTTGTGTATTTTCATCTACAGTTCACATCTGAGAGCTGCTCAACTTTTATTCGCTTTAAAACTTTCTTACATGTTCTTCTTTTCGATATGAAATTCAATTTTATTCTGCTCAAGACTAAATGGTGACCACTTCCAATTTCAAATCATCTGTACACTCTAGTGTCCTGTACCAGTGAGAAAACATCACTATCAACAATAACAGGAATCAATGAGACTTTTCTTATTCCTTGTCTCTTCTCTCCATGTGAATTTGTGCACATTTTTATAATGGAACATTGTGTTAGTAATAATTTATTTGCCATTATCATTAGCTTTCCTCTTTTTCTCCAAATTTCCCAAAATATTTTTGTATGTCTGACAGTCATTTCCTACTCTGCTATTTAGATTCCCAACAAGGACCAACTTTTCATTTTTCATTGTGTCAGTTGCTTTCTCTAAAGCCTCAAAAAATTCCTCCACTTCTACCTTAGTAGAACCTTCTGTGGGATCATAGGCACAAATAAGTCTCTTCATCCAGTTCCCCATTCTGATATTTGCCCACATCACTCTGCTGGATATTGCCTGCCATTCAAGTAGATTAGCCTCATATTTAGTGTTAAATACTATGGCTACTCTTTCCTTTCCTTGATTGTCATTATCTGAATATAACATTTTGTATGTATTGTTCAGAAAGATCTTACCAGCTTTTGTCTTTTTTGTTTCAGTCAACCCTATTATGTCGATCTGGTACTTATCCAATTCCTCAGCTAGCTCCATTTCTTTGCCATTCAGGCTTCTTATGCTGATAGTACCGATCTTGAACTCTGGTGATAATGAGTTAGGATGTGTTTTAGGATTTGTTCTAGCAGCTGACTTTTCGCTGTTCGCCCTGGTTTCCTGGCAAAAACAACAGGGGGCGACCTTGTTTAACAAGACGATGCCCCAGCCGGCATGAAATTCTGTCGTGCTGTACCATCATTTATATTGTGGATGAAGCCAATAAGAATACAATTTGGTCGGCTAAATCACAAATTGCCAGCCCATCCTCGTCCGTTCAGTATCCAGGTAGATACCTAACAGTATACACCATGTCCAATCTTCACCATGAAAAGGTGAAGATTGGACATTAGGTCACAAGCCCCTGGTCAGTTCTCAGTGTTCCTTTAAAGGCCATGTGGATGTCTCCTCTCAGTTATACAGCTTTGACCCTTAAGCACCCCCCATCTAAAATTATATAATATGGTTTAAATATGTTTAAAAAATTATGTTAAAATTATATGGTGTATGATGGAGCATAAAGGGTAAGAGCTAGGTTTTTCTCCCAGAGAGCAGTGAGTGAGTGAGTGGAATAGTTTGCCTTTAGGGGTAGCGAGTGCATCTAGTGTGAATGAATTTAATGGAAGGTATTATAATAAGAATAATAAAATGGTACATTATATCAAGCAACAAATAGTATATATTTGAGTTGTAATTCAGCAGTTAGAATTGAAAGAGGTATAAAAAGATGGTTTGATGTTAAATCAGGTATGAGACAAGAGTGCAAATGGAATAATAAATACTAGGTTTTAAGTTGTATTTGTTTTTTTAGTTATACTAGATGTATAAATAAATAAAAAAAAGAGTGCATATTATCTCCACTATCATTTATCTTCTATATGGATCACATCATAAAGATAAGTTGCATAGATAAATAAGCGGCATTAGGCTAGAAATCAAATTGGAAATGTTATACTCTTAAATAAATCCAGTATAAGTCTGCAGGATTCTCTGACTAAACTGAACAACTGCTGTAATAAATCTGCTATGAAATCACCAATAAAAAAAATGACTACAAAAATAGGCAGGAATACTAAAAATATTGACTGCATCCTGAATAGAGAATCCAAAGAACAGTAAACCATTTCGACTATTTAGACATAATTTTTAGTGAAGATGACAAACTTAAAATGGAAACAGACAACATATTTAGCAACTGGGGAGTAAACTGAATAAATTTATATGAAATAAGAGAGAAATTAGTGAAAACACTGAACTATCTATATACAATAGAGTGTTCAAATGAATTTTAACTTATGGATCTGAGTGTTGGGTAAGAAATAAAACACTTGACCAAAGATGAGACCACGGATATAAAAATTCTGAAAAAAATTAGGGCTGTGAATAAATGGCATAAATGGTAGAATCATATTAAGAAGGAACTTGATATTCAAGAATACGTGAGGAGAGCTAATCTAAGGTAGTATGATCAATTCAGCATAATGGGAGAGGATAGGTAAGCAAAAGGAATGTTTAGGGCTAGGATGGTAGGAAAAAAAGATACAGTGGGCGACCCCAAGATTTAGGGAGACTAATACAGTAAGAAATGATGTCGAAGTCTGAAAATATAAAATCTGATGATAGTGGAGTCAAGGCTCTGGCATGTCAACCTGTCATACATTGGGATAGAGGCCAGTCAACCTGACTGGCCTCTATCCAACTTATTGGAAACATGCTATTATCCAAAATGTTCACAAAAAAGAGAGAGAAAAGTCAACTGTCAAACTATCACCTTATTTCTCTGACCTTTGTACTATTAAAAAGAATTGAAAAGATCATCAACAGCCAACTGCTTCACTACATGGAGACTCACCAATTACTTAGTAATCTCCAATATGGATTTTGACATTCTGATTCCACTGCAGATTTCCTTGCCAACCTCATCCAACCTTTGGATGCACGCCATGGAAAAGTTTGAAGAAACTCATGTGGTTGCTCTTGATATTTTCAGGGCTTCACTGATTGACTTGGTATCACGGTTTTTTAACAACCTAGTGTCTTATGGTATTCACTTTTTCCACTGTGAATGAATTGACAGCTTTCTTTCCAGCCATTCATTGCAGGATATGGATGGTTTCATCAAATTTTTCTATAAATGGAGATGTACCCCAGGTCCCCATGCTTTAACCTACACTCTTCCTCCTATACATCAACAATCTTCCATCTCCGACATCCAATTCTATACATAGCTCTGTTGATTACTATATTCTCTGCTCCTCTTTTTCATTTTTAAAACATTGTAGTGCTCAGGTAATTCAGACTTAAGTTCTTCTTTAACCAAGACCTTAAATAATGCTTTTCTTGCTATTCTTGTGAATTTTAATGCTACCAAAACACAATCCTATCTCATTTCCAGGAAGAAGCACTGCACTTCTTTTTCTCTCACTTTTAACAATATTCTATTTTCCTCTCAACTAGGAGCAGTTTTCTCTTTTTGGGTTAGCTTTCATATCTAACCTATCTTAACACAAATACATCAGATCCATAGCCTCTTCAGCTTCCAAATTAAGCTTGATATTGTTTTTCATTCCAAACAGTACTTCCCACCTACTCAACTCCTAACACTTTATAAAGCTAAAATCTGCCAACCTTAAAATACTGTTCTCAAATTTTGGGTAGTGCACTAGGTCTCCCTCTGAATGCTCAAGCAAATTCAGCTTATTATCAAAGTGAACAATTTGCTAAATTGAAAACCCTCTCCCAATGACTTCCTCCAGTCACTTTCCCATAGATACACTGTTGCTAAATTCTTTTCTGTAGGTATTTCCATGGGTGCTTCTCCAATGAACTGGCTGCTACCATCCCTCCACTTTTCTAATCACGTACAAACATGAGCAGCCGCTGATCAACACCCATGTTACGGTTCAACTCCAAACTCATTGAACCAACTTCTCATTCTCTTGATTTCGTTCCTTAACCTCTGCTCTTTGGCAGTCTTCTCCATATTGTTTTTTTTTTTTTTTTCAATTTATAACCATCAGGTCTTCAAGAAACACATTAACAAATTATTTTCCTCCATAGTTCAGTCAGGAGACGAAGCCCTTTGGTCAGAAAGACCTGGGTTCGATTCCCATCCATGACATGACGATGGGAATCAAACCCAGTATTTTCTGTAGAACCTCTCCAGCATTGATCCTATAACAACCCCTTACTAACTTGTAGGTCTCTATCATATCGCCCCTCTTCGTCCTGTCCACCAGATTCTGCAAGTTGCCTCTTCTTTATCTGGGTCTCCTTTGATTAAAGATGAGTAAGCTGATCTCATATGGACGTAGAGAGTTTTTTACCCGGAAACTCTGGTTTTTCGTCCATCAGAACAGTCAAACTGGCCCCATGAACACACACAGATCTACAGTTATAAAATACATACTTAACTCCTCATTAGGAGGGCTCAACCTATCCTAAGGGACTGGGGAAGAAAGGCAAAACCCCATATGAAATAAATACTTACTCACAGTATTGTTGTGTAATAGCTCTTGAGATCTCTCAAGTGGCTGATATATAAAATATATATGGTGCCTGTTCTGGGATGGTATGAAACAGTATAGCCATACTAGCACCTTTATTAACAGTGACATATGGATGCAACACCTTCAGAAAATTGTAATAATCCTTTTTTTTTTTCATTCATCTAGTATACAAATAAATTTGTTATTTAATGAAATTCACATTTTTCACTAGGTCTGTTGTTAAGATGCTTGCTGCATAAAACGTTTTTTAGGTTTGCTATATAAAATTTTTATTAAAATTACTGTATATATTTTATTTATTTATTTATAAACTTGTACAAGAAATTTATGCTTAATAAACTGTGTGTTATATACTTAATTTGATGTTCTTAATCCAAAAACATTATCACATCATAAAGTAAAAATACCAGTACATATATATTTTTTTTAGTTTCATTTTCATATTATTATTACCATCATTACCCAAGACCCCATGGAGTCAAAGACTCATCTAGGAGATCTTTTTATCATACACAGCTCATCATACTGTGCTTTAAACAAACTCAAATTCTCTGCAGACACCACACTCTCAGGTAAGGCATTCCAATCATTCACAAGTCTGCATGAAAAACACCTGCTTCTCACACCCTCTTTATATAGTTTCCAGGGATGACCTCTGGTTCTCCCCTGATCTCTCACTATTTTCTGTAGAACCTCTCCAGCACTGATCCTATAACAACCCCTTACTAACTTATAGGTCTCTATCATATCTCCGCTCTTCCTCCTGTCCACTAGACTTTGCAAGTTGCATCTTCTCAATCTTTCCTCATACTCGACATTCCAGAGATTAGAAACTACCTTAGTCAGTCACCTCATGAGCTTTCCAACATCTCTTTGTCCTTCTGAAAGCCAGGTGACCAAATCTGGGCACAATAGTCTATGTGTGGCCTAATCAAAGCCTTATACAACGGAACAAGAATCTCCCCACAAGTCAGTGTCCTCCACATCATTCCCAGAAGCCTTTGTGTTGTCTTCATAATTTTGGCAATGTGTCCCCTAAATTTCAGATCCTTATCCACTATCACCCCAAGATCTCTTATTTCCTCCACCTCCTACAGTCTATCCTCACCAAGCATAAATTCTGCATCCCATTTTTGTTTTTAAAATTTTAATTTCTTATATTTTGCAACATTGAACTCATATTCCCATTCCCAATCACTCAATTTATTCAAGTCTTCTTGTAAGGCCACAACATCTTCACTACCCTTCATGGTTCGTCCCAACTTTGCAATTTCTGCAAACAACTGAATATCTACATCCAAGTGTTCACCAATATCATTAATATACAAGTTAAACAGCACTGGCCCTAAAACAGACCCCGAGGCACACCACTAGTACTTTCCTTTTCCTGCATATTGCTCCCCCATACACAACATCTTGATACCTATCAGATAGCCAGTCTCCATCCAATGCACTAATCTAATAGCCAACCCCATCCGCTCTAGTTTGACTATCAATTTATCATGCAGTAATCAATCAAAAGCCTTTGCGAAATCTAAGTATATTACTGTGTATCCTTCTCCTCTGTCCAAGGAAGCAATCACCTTAAGTAAGTAGATTACTAAAACATGACCTCCCTTTAGCAAATCCATGCTGTCCATGAAAGATAATACCATTGTTGTCAACCCAATTCTGGATGCTAGTTCTCACAAGCTTCTCCAACAACTTATTCACAACACCTGACACACAGATAGGCCTATAGTTTGATGCTTGAGTTCTATCACCTCCTTCATGAAGTGGCACAATCTTGCCCTCCTTCCACTTCTTAGGAACTTGACCCAGTGCAAGACTCATATTAAAAAAATATGTCAAGGCCGGCATCAACTCCCTGGCACAATCCTTCAGAATATGTGGTGATATATTATCAAATCCCACAGCCACATTTACATCTAGTTTGCTAAACTCCCCGTACACCTCTTGCTCACTTACAGTCAGTCTCTCTTCACCATCATCAACTGCTCTCAATCTCTCCATGAAGTCACATTCACAGGATTGAAAGACCTTTATGAACTGCTCATTAAGTATCTCCACCACACCTTCTGCAACAGCCATTTTTATATCATTTTCTCCAATCAATGTCATCCTTACATAATCATTCTCTCTTTTGCTGGCTACATATCAAAAGAACTCCTTAGGATTCTTTCTGGCTTCATTAACTGACTGCTGTTAATACCTCTCGTTAGCTACCCTCACCAACCAAGTCACCTGCCTTGCCTGGTCTTTGTAGTCCTCATGGAATTGGTTATTTCCACTTCTCTTATGCTGCCTCCATAATGCCCTTTTTCTCTGTATCGCATGCTTAATCTCTTTATTCATCCATTTCACACCTACCTTATTTAACCTTCTCACCCTTGGAATATATTTAGACATTGCATCTACTAGATAGTTTTTGAAAATCCCTCAACCTACCTTGATCTCTTTTCCAGCTAACTCCTCATTCCTGTGACTCCTACATTGTGCAATTAGAAGAACGATGGTACATTGTGCACTTCAATTGAAAAAGGCCTAAGTTTGATTCTCATCATGATGAGAGGAAACTTTATTTGGGGTTCTGTCAGTTGAAGGTGAGTTAACCAATCTCATACAGAGGTAGCAGGGTTTTTTCCTCCTGGAAACTAGGGTTTTTCATATTGTATACAGACAAATCAGCCATGAGTACACAATTTACAGACAAAAAATTACTAGTAGTAGTGGACAGCAGATGGCATTGTGTGTAGATGATGATGTATGTTTCAATAATCTTTAGAATCTATATTAGTGGCTGAAATTTGTATTTTATTCATTTCATCAACTTTCTACCTGCATGTTTTAATGCTTCTCATGATAATTCAAGCATTAGTTTGATTCAATTGTAAGCCACTCTAGTAACAGTACTTTAAATGTCTGTGATATGAATAGTCTAGTCATCAATATTTATGGCTGTCAATTAAGAGAGGATGAATTTTTTGTTTTATCAAAATGACATGATTTCACTGTCTCCCCCAATAAGCTATTCTTTATGAACTTTTATCATAGTATAGATAGAGGTCTTCGATCCTCATCTCACAGCTAACAGGATTCTTTCACTGTACAAAAATTCTTTTTAGTACATTGAAATCCAAGCCTCCATATCTTAATCTTCCTTTCTCTGAATTTAAAGAGCTGAATTCCTTGAAGAATGACAATTATTTAATTATTACTAAGGCTGACAAGGGAAAGACTGTTGTTCAAGATAGAAAAGAATACTATTATTATTATTACCCCAAAACTCAAAGAGTCAAAGACTCATTTGGGAGGTCCTTTTATCACACGCATCTCATCATACGTGTCTTAAACACACTCAAACTCCTTGCAGATGCCACACTCTCAGGCAAGGCATTCCAATCATTTACAACTCTGCATGAAAAAACCTGCCTCTCACTCCCCTACTCACCCTCTTTATACAGTTTACAGGGATGACCTCTGGTTTTGCCCTGATCTCCCACTATTCTCTGTAGAACTTCTCCACCACTGATCTTATAACAACCCCTTACCAACTTGTAGGTCTCTATCATATCCCCCCTCTTCCTCCTCTCCACCAGACTCTGCAAATTACATCTTATCAATCTTTCCTCATACTCCACATTCCAGAGGTCAGAAACTACCTTAGTCAGTCGCCTTTAGACCCTTTCCAACATCTCTTCATCCTTCTGAAAACCTGGTGACCAAATCTGGCACAATAGTCCATGTGCTGCCTAATCAAAGCCTTATACAACAGAACAAGAATCTCCCTACTTCTACATGTCAGCGTCCTTCATTCCCAGAAGCCTTTGTGTTGTTTTCACAATTTTGGCGATGTGTACCATAAATTTTAGATCCTTATCCACTATCACACCCAGATCTCTTATTTCCTCTACCTCCAATAATATATTCTCACCAAGCATAAATTCTGTATCCCATCTTTGTTTTTAATTTTAAAACCTTACATTTTGCAACATTGAACTCACATCCCCATTTCCATGCCCAATCACTCAATTTATTCAAGTCTTCTTGCAAGGCCACAACATCTTCACTACTCTTTATGGTTCATTCCAACTTTGCATCATCTACAAACAACTGAATATCTCCATCCAAATCTTCGCCAATATCATTAATATACAAGTTAAACAGTAATGGCCCTAAAACAGACCCCTCAGGCACTCCACTAGTGCCTTTCCTTTTCCTGGATATCACACCCCCCATACACAACTTGTTCATACCTATCAGATAGTCAGT